>NC_138596.1:11688790-11789667 GCF_964289735.1 Phaethon aethereus | reverse complement strand
CAGCCTACAGCAAGAGTGAGCAGGGACGGCGATGAGGAGAGCCAGAAGCCCCTCCGTCCCCCCACGCCCACAGCCCCAAGCCCACACAGGCTCCGTTGTTCACGGTGACGTGCAGCCACCTCGGGGCGAGCTCGGCCCCTCCAGACTCCCGCAATGGCCCGAGGCACACATTCAAGGACTCCCTTGTTTCCACACATGGCCCTGACTCACGCTACGGAGCCCAGGGTGCTTCTCGGCCGGTTTCTGCAGATAAGGGACTGTTCTGCCCCGCCGCGCTTGGGAAGAAGGCTGCGGTGCTGCCCGCCCCGTGGGACGGGGAGCTGGGTCCCTCACCCCTGCCACTGCCTGTGCACCCGTGCGGGACGTCCGGGCTGGCGGGGAGCACGGCCGGGCCGCGCTGGGTGCCCCGTGTGCGGGGACGCGCCTGCTCCAAGCACCCGGGAGGGTGGGAGGAAGGGGAGAGGCAGCGCGGTGACCCCGGAGGGAGAGGGCTCTGCCCGCAGGGACTCTGACTCACCCTGGGAAACAGAACGGTGGCAGAGCTGGGAAATTCAGCTCCGGCTCTCCCATCCTCCCCCGGAGCACAGCGCGGCGTGGGAAAGGGCAGAGGCCCACAGGGCCGATGTCCTGCCTGCGGGCAGCACCCACGGCCGCGCAGGCGCCATCCTTCCCGCGCCCAGGCGGGCTGACGTGCTGGGGGCACCCGGGCAGCGGCTTTCCCTGGGCACTGCCTTCCCGGCAGGGACCCCCAGCTCCCCACAGCCCCACAGCCGGGGCCAGGGGCTTCCCTTCCTAAAGCAGCAGCAAAACCTCCCGCATTTTGCATTTCAAAAAGCCTCTCTCTTTCAAAGGGAAAGGAAGGTCCCGCTGGCTGGGAGGAAAACACCAGGCGGCCCAGAGGGCTGTAAACCGAACAGGATCTAATCAAGCTCTCGGCAGGGAGCAGAGGGAGCGGGACCCCCTCCCCAAACACCACCTCTCCAGGCTCTCGCACCTCCCTGGGGCCCTGACCTCCCCATGGCAATGCCGGTGCTTGTGCAAACAGGCAGGACGACTCACAGCTCGGCCGCGAGCTGCCGGCCCCTCCGCACACAGCCGGGCAGCTCCTCGGCCCCTGAGCTGGGCTGCTGTCCCTGCCACGAGCTTTGTCCCTCCATGTGCACGGCGCTGCATGAGGTCCTGGTGCGCACACACATCCCTGTGGGAACCCTGCACGAGGTCCCGGTGCGCCCCGTGGGAGACCCACGTGAGTTCCCACCCAGGGTCCCCTGATCCCACCAACACCCCGATCACCAACCACCGGTGTAGCAACCACCACCGCAGCACAGCCTGACACCCATGCCACGGGGACACGCTGCGATCCCACCCGCTGTCAGCACCTTCCGCAGGGAAGGGCTGCAGCTGCCTGTGCTGGAAGCTCGTTCCCGTGGGAGCAGGCGGCCACGGGCTGCGCGTTCCCTCCCACCGCCCTTGGCAGCGCTGGGCGGGAGGCACGGCTGGCGGGGAGGCCCTGCGCGTCCCGCTGAGGTGGGGCGCGAGCGGGCTGGAGCCGTGCACAGCAAACGCACCCGGAGCAGCCCGGTCGGGCTGTTTACCCTGCGCGGCGCACGAGGGCCCCAGCAAATGGAAGCTCCCCTGGGGCACGAAGGGACAACCTCTTCCCCAGAGACCTCCCGGTTCGAGCCGTTTCCCTCCTCCGTCCCAGCAAACGGCCGCTGGCCCGGGCAGGGCGCAGCCTCACGGGCAGCTGGCCGGGCTGGCAGGCGGCTGGGCGGGCAGCCAGCGGCCCGGCAGCCGCTTTTGTCTCGTGGCGGCTCAGCGACAGAAAAATCCACTCACCTCAGGTCGAGGTGCAAATGGGCGCTGGGGGACCGGGGGGAGACCGGCTGCCCCTTCCCGGGCGCTGCGTGCGCCTCACTGCGCAACAGCCAGGACAGCCGCCTGCCTTCATGCGAGGGAGTAACATTAAACCTCCTTCGGCCTTTTAAACGGCTTCCTTAAACAGGAACCGTATGTTCTATTTATACAGAAAAGGCTATAAACAAGGAAGTCTTAAAAAAAAAAAGCCCCCACACGATCCATTCTGTGAGGGTCATCCCGCCTCAGCGCATCGGCCGGGCGTCCACCATCATCCTGCGCCCGGCTGTGCCCCGACCCCAAAGGGCACAGCCTGCACCCCCCAGTGTGTGTGGGACGCGCTCCCCAACAGCGTGCGGGGGGGTCGGGACGCGGGGGCATGAGGCAGCTCCTGCTGAATGCGGGCACGCTGCACCAGCTGCTTGGGGACAAAATCTAGCAGCTCTCCAAGAAACCCTCCTGGGGGTTGCTGCAGCCCCGCGGGGTCTCCAGGCGGTTCTTTCCCTGAATCCCCCTGCTCGCTAACGGCCCCGGCCCAGGGTGCAGGCAGGCGGGTGCTGCCCCTCCTCCCGAGCCGGATCCCAGCTCCGCAGTGGGGCTGTGCAGACATGGGAGAGCATCCCTGCACTTTGCTGAGGGTTTCCTCACTTCCAGTTTTATGAGCTGGGTAATTTTCCCAGCACTGCCTAGTTGCTGGGACCACTTGCAAGAGCGTCCATGTGAGCTCGGAGTTTGTGCCATTATTTGGAGAAAGCGGGACCTTTGACAATGAACCTTGGCCAGCGTTCAAGCTGTCCTTTGATTGCTGCCAGAGGACTTGTCTGGGAGGAAAACACGCTGTGTTGATAAGCATGCTGCCACACTGCCTGCCTCTCGCACAGCTGCTGGAAGGCATGTCCCCGTCACGGGAGGGAAACCATGTCACCCTCCTCTTCCTCCTCCTCCCAGGCTTGGCACAACGTGTTAAACACGTTCTGCAGCACAGGGAGCTGAGGCAGAGCGGGGCTGGCAGAGCTGGGCCACGGCTGATGGTGGCCAGGCCCCGGGCACTGGCATTGCTCGGGCGTCCCGTGTTGGTCATGGGGACACGACCATACGAAATGCATGCATGGCAAATGAACGCCCACAGACAGGCTCTCATCCAAACGGCAAGAACTGAAAAAATCCCTTCAAGCACAGTGGGCAGCACCTGCATGGAGGGAGGAAGTGACGGCACTGCGTGGGTCTGTGGGCTGCGGATCCCAGTGTCCTTTGGACGGCATCACCCCCTGAAACCCTGCTGGAAGCCCTAGTGCGGGGCTGCCCTGGACACCGCTCCCAAGCCGACCATTGCCAACAACAGCTGTGTTTTCTTCTTGCACCAACCGACTCAGAAAATCTCGGCTTTTTAATGCTCTCCTGACCCTGGCACCAGCGCCCTTCCTCCCCGGGGCCGCTCCACCACCATCCCTCTGGACTGGGCCCCGATGGCCCGGCTGCGGACACCAACCCTGCCCGAGAGCAGCGGCAGGGAGGGCTGGAGCCGGGGCGCTCAGACCCATGCGAGAGCCCGGCTCCCACGCGCTGCCCCGTCCCGCGCCCGCGGTCCCCGCACCTCCGCGGGGGAAGTCTTCTCCGGGCTGTTCTTGCTGGCACGGAGACGCCAGTCGCAGAGCCCATCACCGCGGCGCCGCGGTTTGGGCACCTTCCAGCCCACCAAGCACGCTGGGGCCCGCAGCGCTGCGCCCGCCGAAACCCCCGCAGCGACGGGGGCACCGGCCGCGGCCCGGCCCTTCCCCGGGAAGGCGCAGGGGAGCTGAGCGGGGCTGCTGCGGGGGCATCGCTGCCCCAAAACCCGTCCCCGCAGGAAACCACCGTCCGCACCCGGCAGAGCGGGCAGCCCCGGCGCAGTTTGCGGCGCCGGTGCCAGCACCGGGCCCACGCCGCCCGCTCTGCCCCGCGGGCGTGCCGGGGTACTCGGGCACCCCCGCCCGGTCCTCCCTCTGCGGTGTCGGTGCGGCTGGAGGCGGCGGGGGGCCTGCGCCGCCTTGGGTCCCCTCGGAGCCCGCCCGGGCACAGCAGAGACCGCTGCCGTCGCCGGGGCCTCCGGACCGGCCCCACCGCGAGGGTGGACGGCACCCCCGCTCCCGGGCACCCGCGGCGGCACGTCGGCTGGGCGCACGGCCGGTCTCGATCGCAGCCCCGATCCCGGTGCCGGTCCGGCCGGTGCTTACCGTGGCGGCGCCGCGCACCGCGGCCAGCGCCGGGAGCAGCAGCGCCGGGAGCAGTAGCGCCCGCATGGCGAGAGCGGCGCCGAGCGCCCGCACCGAGCGCCCGCTCCGCCCGGCCCGGCCCGGCGGCGGGGAGGAGCCGCCCGCCCCCCGCCCGCCCCGCCCCGTCCCGGCGGCGGCACCGGCCCCAGGAGCGGCGCCGCGGCGGCGTGGGCGGTGCGGTCCCGCCCGGGTGGAGCTGTCCGGTGCGCGCCCCGGGGCCGCGGGGGATTTCCTGGTACCGGGGCTCGCTGCCGGCCCGGACGGGGCTGCCCGCTCCCTGCCCGGGCTGCCCGGTGCCCCTTTTCCCGGGCTGGCCGATCCCCTCCTCTGTCGAGGCGGGTGCCCCGGCGGGGCTGCTCGCTTTGCCCTTCCCCAGGCTGCCCGGTGCCCCTGCCGCGCTGGGGCGGCGCCGTTCGGCGGGCAGCGCTGCCGGCCTGGCGGCGGGTGCCCCCTGGCGCCCCGCCCGTCCCGGTGCACCGGCCCCGCTCTCAGGGCGGGCCGCGGCGCGGAGCCCACCGGGGCGGTGCTCGGCCGCGCGCCGGCCGGGGGGCGGGGCCGGGGGCGGGGCCGTCCGGGGGCGTGACGCCCCCGCGGGTACATCCGGGCGGCGCGGGAGGACTACGCTTCCCGTCGTGCCCCGCGGCAGGGCGGGGCGGCCCGGCCCGGCCCGGCCCGAGCGCGGCGCCCGCAGCGGCGGCTCTGGCTGTCAGCAGCGCCCGGAGCGGGCATGGGGCAGCGCGGCCGCCGGGGCCCCTGAGACCCGCCGCGCCCCGGCCCGGCGCGGGCCCGGCGCCGCCATGGAGCTGGAGCCGCCCGCAGAGCTCCCGGAGCCTCGCGCCGCCGCCAAGGGGCCGCCCCGCAACGGTGAGTGGAGCGCGGGGTCCGGCGGGCCCGCGGGCTCCCCTCAGGGCCGGGGGGGAGGGGGGGCGCGGGGCTTGTGGCGCGGGCCCTGCCGGGCCGGTAACGCGCTGGGGCGTGGAGCCAGCGGGACCGGGGGCTCCGCCGGCCGCCCCGCCGATAGCGCCCGCGTGTCGCGGGGCTCCCGGCGGCCGCAACTTTCCGCGGTCGCGGGGCACAACAAAGGGCCGCGCCGGCCCGCGCGTGCTGCCCGCTGCCGGTGTCCCCGCCGCTCGCGCTGCCTCTCGGTGGGACGTGCCCCTCCGCCACCTTCGCGGAGAGCGGCGGCGCTCGGCGGGGCGGGCGCGGGCTTCTCCGCTTGCAGCGGGCTCCCGCCGGCAGCGGCGGTGCCCCTGGCCGGTTTACCTCCCTTCCGGACAAAGCTTGTTTCTCCCCGTTCCCATCTCCTGCATGGCGGCCTGCGAAACGGCCGAAAGGCGACGTCCGCCCCGTGAACGGGCGAGGCGGGGCTGGCGGCGGGGCTGCTGCCACGCTCCCCGTGCCGCGGCGCTCCACGCGTGCCTTTCCGTGCCGTGCTGCCTTCGGCAGCGGCTCGCCGTGTGCTGCGGGCTCCCCCGCTGCCGTCTGGCTGCTCTGCCCCGCACGGAAGGCGCCTCCGAGCCCCCCGTGCGGCCGCCGCGGCTGGGCCGCGTGCGGCGTTTATAGGCACCATTTGGGTCGCGTTTGCACCTCCAGGATACAAGTGCTGCATCTGCACCTGAATGTCCCTGCCTATTTTTATGGTTTACAATTGCATTTTACCATCCTAAGGTACTCTTTTTCTACAAAGGAGCTGCTCAAACAAAAGAGGCTTCTTATCAGGCAACATCGCTGGCGTTGCCAGATGCGTACACGGTGCTGGCAGTTACAGAAATGGGTATTTCTGTAATTGCCCTCATATGTAACTTTGAATTCTGCCCCTTTGTGAGACTGCTAGAAACACTTAATTCCTCTCTTAATCAGATGATACTTTTCATCTGTAATGCCTTTTGAACTTTCTGACTTGATTTGGGAAGTGTCTCTTCCTTTGGTGTCCTTAATAATGCAACAGTATTAACACTTTGTCTGCGTTTACTATTTTTCCCACAGAAATGTGGCATTTTGGGGGAATCTCTTTTGATTCATCAGATTAAAGAGCTGTTTGCATGTCTGGCATAGCTATTTCATGTGATAGACGTTGTACCTGTGGCTGCGGATAGTCTTTTGAATGGATGATGTAACAACCTTGCCTTAAAAAAATGTGAAATACTGGCACGGTGTTGAGACATTGCTTGACCTTCAGTCTTTCTAAAGCTGACAACAGCCAGGGGAGGAGCAGAGAAGATTGGCTTGATACTTTGTTGGCTTATAAAACATCTGCAAATGGTAATGGGAGATGAAGAGTCTTAACAGTTCTTCTTAAAGGAAGATTCACGGGATATTTGATGCCATGATGTACAGGATCTTCACTCTTTATGGAAACAGTTAAAATTGTGTGACATATATAGAGATACGCAGGAAATTCATATATGTATCTATCTATATATCTAAGTAGGATTATATTCTTGGTGGCTATGTTAAAATCATTAATGAACTTAAGCTCTGCACGTGGCTTCTGTGTTAACCGCGAGTAAACTGCTGCGAGTTTATTGGTGTCCTCAGTGAAAGGAGCCTCAGAATAACTTTGAAATGCAGTTACGTGATTTCATTTCCGCAGTTACGGTAAATTACAGCCTCATTATTTGAGGGGGCATTTGACATTCTTAGAATATAAGATGATGGTTTTCCCTTACCAATTTGAGTACACCCCCTTCCATGTAAGAAATTTACCTTGTCATCGAGCAAATCAATGGCAATGAGTAAAGTGAATTCTTTTTTAAAGTCACTTAATTAGGGCATTCATTTTTCCTGCACAACTAGTAACTATTTCTTAACAGGGTCCTATTTAAGACCAGTTTCCCTATAGCTTCAGTTGGCATGTTTTTCCTTTGTGAATGAAACATGATGGCTTTTACACCATTTTAATTATTTTATGCTCTAACTAAAATAGTGGTAAAGCAGGTTATCTAGAATTAAGGTAGCTTTGGACACTTTGTGTGGATATGACCTTGGAAGACCGATTTATGTATCAGAAAACTACTTAAGTCGTGTGTTCCTGTAAAATTATTGGTGTGTCAGGTAGATTACTAATCTGGATGAATTTCATACCAGAGAGAAGACGAACGTTGTAAGAGCACAGAGATTGTAAGGTTTTCAAAGAAAAAAAAACCCCACTGCTTGCATCCCTTCCCTTTTCCACAGCACTCTCAAAGTTTACTGGCACACACTGACATTTTTAGTGGTTCTTTATGCTTGATTGCTTTGCATCTGATGAGATAAGCCTTTGTTTAACAAAGACTATTTCGTTGATACAGTTAGGTCTTAGTTTACTTGCTATAAACATTTCTTTGAAGATTTCGGAAGAAAACCAAATTGAGTTGTCGAATGGCAATGCTGCTGAAATCAAAATTATCTGAATAAACAATCTACAGTGTTTTGACTCAGTATTGGCTTGTTGAATGTGGATGGCTCTCTTGTAAATAATAATAGGCAATAATAAAGGATACAATTCTGAGCTTGGGTCAACGATGGGAAATAAAAGATTTGTAATTTAGGAAGAACTTAATTCCTTTGTTATGATTTGATGGTAAGATGAAAAAATACCTCTCGGTGTAAAGTTGGAGTTTGGTATTGATGGCTTCTGTAGATCATTAATCAGGAAAATGGGTTTATGCATGCCTTTTTGTACTAAAAACAGAACTAGCAATGTACATTCAGCAGATAGTGTGTGATGTGACACTGCAACAACAGGATTTTTTCCTGCTTTGCTATAAAACAGTATGAAGATAGAGACTGTATTATAGAAGATGTGGGAACTTTTCCAGCTAGGAGACTATTTCTTGGCTGTTGGGAAGCAATAGGCATCTTTCTGCCCTATCTCTGGGGAGTCATTTGTGATATTTTTTTTGTGGGGAGAATGTGCCAGTGGTTTATTAAATTACTGTTCAACTCTTACATGGTGGTAGCTTTGACCAAATGCATTTACGCTAGCATTCTCTGAGGATGAGAGCACAGTTTATCCTGTTGATAAACTGCCTATTTAAATAAAGCCTTCAGCAGTGTAATCTGGTAATTCTAATTAAGTCATTTACATAAAGAATTGGCCCAGGGTTTCATCAGATGGTTGCTGGTGAGCTGAAATGCATTCTTTCCCTCCAGCTGTATTAAACTAGCCTTTTGATCCTTTCCTTTTTTTAGCTTTTAAGCCAGTGTGGTTATCACTTTGCAGAGTTAATTGAGAAAGGGAAGTTGAGGGACAAGAGGACCCTTCTGAGGTTTAGCTTTAGCCTTAATTATTACAGTTCTCATTACCTAATTAGAAGACTTTCAGATTTTATATGTTGATAAAAACGATTCTGTACAGGTTTTGTTAGAAAGAGGACATATACCACTGATGGGCTAGCTTCAGTGAAGTTCTTTATTGGTAAATGATTACCAATAACTTATCTTGAAAGCAGTATATGTCTGGAGTGTCTTAATTCTACTCCAGTTCTTTGATAAGGAGGGTTCATTTACAAAGGGTGGACCCCATGTCCTTCAGAGAGTATACGTTACATGTCTACCTCCCATTGCCTAATCACCCCAGTTATGGGCTTGTATAGGTGGTGAAATTTAAACTTAGAAATGTCTGGTCAGTGTGAAAGATTCATTTTTTTAAGTCCTTTTTCACTTTGTGGGTGCATAGGAAAAAAACCTGATAAATTCACCAAGGCTCTAATGCCAGGCTGACTACAAACTGCTGTGATGTCCTTGTCTGGAAATACCTCTCAGCTGAAACTTGATGGAAACCTGAAATATTTTTCATGGAAATATAATCCAGAATTGTGAAGCTCTTGGGACTAAATCTCAATAATTCCTATTATGTATTGCCAAACAACATAAGTCAAGTGACACTGAATGAAGAGATTTTTGGAGGATGGGTTGGTGTTTGGCAGAACTTTCAGAGACCAGAAGTTCTCTTCAAAGTTTTTACTACAACAGCAGCAGCCATTTAATCACTTGGCTTCATGATCTGAGGGCTCCAAAACAATTCCCGCAGATAAACCCTGTGCTTCTCAGTAGTGCTGGAGTCAGCATCAACTAAGTAGAATAAACCCTAACATTTATAGGAGCACCATGCTCTTTCACAGTTTCAGAAAGAGTATACCCGCTGACGGGTTGCTTAACAGTCCAGAGACTCCACCACACTAACGTGAGCACAAGGTACACCTTTAGAAATGTATACCACCACTGCAATTCATATCTCCTGCTGGAGTGTTGGTGCTTGCCAGCCAGAATGCTCTTCTGAGCTTTAAAGTTTGTTTTTTCTTGAAAGTGCATGTGTGTGTATAAAGAGAAGGAACCCAGGCTCCCACCAGGATGGGTCTGATGGGCCTGTTGCAGCGTTTTACAAAATGGAATAAAACCAAGGAAATGTGCACTCAGGGCTGATGTGTAATAGCTTGCTACTACCAATTAGCAACAGCAGGCTAACAGTGTAGTTACTCAGTGCCTCCTGCTTTGCTCGCTGGCTTTGTGAAGCTTTTCTTTGCTCACTTCTATTTTCCTGCTTACCTGATACGTACTGTATGGGTCTGTCACCTTAACACTTGAGCTGACCTTTAGTAGTTTGCTTTGATTTACATAGCGCCTCTGCTCAGTGAACTGTCCCTATCACAGGATGATATCCATAAAAATGACACTTCCTAGTCTTGAAAAAAATCCCCAGGCCCATTGGAGACATGTGAAAAGGACACCCAGCAGGAAGAGAGGCCCACGTCTTGAAATATTCATCAATCATTTTCCTGGCACCAGGAAACCAATCAACTCTTCTAAGGGGTAGAGCGTAATCAATCACACAACGTGGGAAACGGGAATCGCTGGCCCTACCAAAAATGGTCCTTCATGTTGACAGAGGAAAAGTGTTGTGTTTGTGCTTATTCACAAGCAGTAACTTACACCCTAAGTACAAAGGACTTGGTCTTTTTTTTTTAAAGGACAATCTGTGAAGAAAACAGTTTAATTGTGTATAGGCAACCTAAGCTTGAGCTAAAGATTTTGTTTCCAGTGAAGAAGTTGAGCTATGTTTTGCTTTGATTTTTTTTTTCTTTACCTTCCTGTAGCTGATAGGTGAAGGCTTTGTCTCCCTTTCCCAAATCTCTGTGTTCTGTAAGCAGCAAGTATGGCAGCATAATATTTTTCTCTAGAGGATCAGAACTTTAAAATTTTGCATTTTCTTCATGAAACAACTTAAATCTCAAATAGCTTGTATTGCAAACGTACTGGACAGGAAATGTATGCTGGATGTTGTATTAATTTTGTCTGCTTTATGTTTTAAAAAAGTAGAAATGCAGGTTGCCCAATAAGTAAACCGTAGTTGTCAACATCTGCAGGATATTTTATTGTAGCAAGTGGATAGGGGCTATTTGAATTCTTACTTCCTAGTAAGATGCTATAAATTGGAACAAGAGCATTGCTTATGACTTACTTTCTATGGAAACCTCTGCAATACTTCTTACATAAGAAATGCCATATATTTATGTTAAGATAATTGGCAGTTAGATTGCTAGAATTCCTTCAGCAGGAAAACATTTCTTGCATGCCTCATAGGAAATAAGAGGCATTGAGCTAATGGCCCTAATGAGCTCTGGCTTAGTGTTGCTCTGATGCCTGATCTACGCGCGGCCGTGGGTGACTGCAGAGGCAGAGCGAGGCGCGGGCTCGCAGAGGTGTCTCTGGGTGCTGGTTCTGGTGCTGCTCTCTGCCTTAATGCGTGTTTAGTCGGAGGGTTTGATGTGCGCTTGGCTGCATGGTTTGAGTGCTGTACCTGTTTTCCTTTTCTCTTTCAGTAGCTACAGAAACATGAAATAAATGTTGTAACTTTAAAAAGTCTGGTGCTTCTTTACAAATATACTCTAAGTGCCGTTTTTTCCCTGGTAGTGGGAGGCCAAAAGCCTCCATGGCAAGAACCTTTTGTGTACCTGCTCCCACACAGGCTTCCTTCACCTCTGGCTGGGATTGCTGGGCTGGTGGCTGCCGCTCCCTGGGGCATGGCCGGAGGGTGGGCAGCGGGGCAGAGGCTTCTGGGGTCCACGGTGCCTGGAGCTGGAGCCCCAGCCTGCCTTTAGCGGCAGGCAGCCTACCTCAACAGCACTGCCCACGGCGCTGGGGGAGCGAGCAGCCTCCTGTGCTGTCTCAGTGGAAAATGTGAGTCTAGACTTTAGCTACTGGTGTCAAACATGAAGTGCATTTTCCTGGCATATAGCTGTCTTCTGTAAAACACCTCGGGAGTAACAGTCAATGTTCCGGTGCAGCCTGTATCTGCTGAGATGGAGCATGTCTAACCCTTATAACTTGAGAAACACTGCATCAGAAATACTCTTGACTTCTTTTTAAGTTTGTCAAATCCCAGTGTTTAATACACATCTTTAAATGACATGCTGGGGTGGTTTATTTGGCATAGCAAGTCTCAGCATGTGGACGTAGCTGGTGAGTGCCAGAGGTCACCCAGCAAGCCCTGCTACGGTTGTCTCAACTATTAAAAATGGTTCGTCTGCAATGCATGTGTGTAACAGTTAATAATGAATAAGATTGACAGCTGCTCTGAAATGCTGAGGACAAAATCCCCAAATCCCAGTTAGTAATTAAAAGCTTTGAAATGACCTTGAATCTAAAGCTGTCTTGAAGTAAATCTATGACTTTTCTACGTTGCAAAAGAGGTTAGGTACACCGGTGTACTGTGCTGTTCGGTAAAATGTTTCATGGCAGCCTTGGATGAACACTGAAGATCAGAATGCAGTTGAGGTATGAAGTGGCCATGTGGAATGGCTGCAAGTACATCTCTTTAAAAAAAGTAAAATGGGCTCTATGTAGAAATAATGAGAGACTAAAACTGCATGCCCACACCTAACTGATTGGAAATCTTATACTTTTAGAGACTTACTGTAATGGTTTACCCTACTTAATGAGAAATCCAGCTGGATATTTAATATCTATTTTTTAAAAACAAACTCCTTTTTTCATAGTCAGTGAAAGTACAGAGTTACTGTCATTCTGGAAGTGTATGAATTTAAACAGCTTCAGCTCTACTGTCAAGAGTATCATTACTGTGGGCTGTTGCTCAAAGGGCACTATTCCAGCTCTGCAGCTTTCTTATGGAGCTGATGGCATCTTTGAGGCTTTTTCTTATTTCGGTGCTAGTCTGATCTAAAATGATGTTGAAGCTCTCTTTCTTAAACTTTTTGAGCCATTGCTTTTTGGGTAGAGCCTTGATTATTAGGAATTTTGAAACTTTTTCTTTTATAAAAGTTGTTCTAGTTGTCAGTAAGGAGGATAACACCCTGTAGCACATAAAATGATAAGCTACTAAAGGGTAAGCCATGACGTATATACCTGTCTTTTTCCTGTATCTAGGAAGTTTGTATCCACTGAAGTATCCATAGTGTAAAAATGGAGGGTTTGCATGAACTAAGTTTTGGTGAAATACCTGGAGTAGAGCTGACGTAAGTGCGCTGGAAGCTCCTGCTGTAGGTGTTCCCAGCCTTGCCTTGTGCCGCGTGGCCCTCTCCAGAGCCCCAGGGCAGAGCTAGAGCCATTCTCATCTTATTCAATCCACTAAAGATCCGGTCACACTGGGATTATTTTTTTCTTTGGTGCAGTAAGATGTTTTCAAGCTTGGGCCCAGTTTGTGGTTGGGGTGGGAGTGCGGTTGGCTCCTGCTCAGATGACCAGTCTTACCCTCCACCGCCGGCCAAGCAGAACACAGCCATCTGTGAGACGTGGCAGGGATGAACAGCAGGGAGTGCCGAGGTGGGAGTGCCCTTCCAATTTGGAGTGATTAATTTCTAATTATGAGGAGGGAAAACTCAAGACTGATTTGGAGGTATGAAGATGTCAGGTGTAGATATTATTGCTCTGGCAATTGTCTCAAAGGGCATGTGGGCTGTGGTGGACTCCTGCCTCGCAGAGCCTCGCAAAGGGGGTGCGGCAGCCGTCCACCCCGCGGTGCAAGCTTGGCAAATGCTGGAGTGGAGAAAGTGAGGGGAGGCTGAACAGCTGCTGGATGCTTATCTGCCACTTTGTTCTATGGATTTTTTACTTTTTCATTAATTCAGTGGGGGTGTCTGAACTGATACTCTGCCATTTGACTGCAGCAACTTGTTCAGTTCCTTATTTAAAGCTGACAATACTGTCAAGAAACAAAGTATGACTATGTTCTTGAGGGGGTGTGTATAGTAGTTAATTGCCATGCCTGTGTCTTGTCCTGCCTTGGCTGGCTGGTCTGAAGCCTGAGACTGACCCATGGGTCATGGCCCGGTGTAATGCTGTGGCCTTGTGACGGGACCAGTCCTAATGGTAGCACTGGGTGATGCCTTCTCAAGGACTGCCATGCTGCACGGTTGCTGCAGCATCCACCTGCACAGCAACGGGAATAGAAGCCCTATCATAGGGATTAAGACTTAAGCTACAACTTTAAAAGCATGTTAATATTTGTTGTGACTGTAATCAGCTGAAGTGCACTCTCCCTGCATGGAGAAGCTTTGCAGATGAGCATACTACAGGTCTAGTAGCTGGAAGGCTCATGTGGATCCTCAGCAGGTACAACAAAGTACTGAATCTCTTTCCTCACCCACACACGAGACTAACATCAGCCTGAATTGCCCCTCAAATGAAATGTTGCCTGACTTCTTCTAATTTGATTCACTGCCCATTGAAATCACTGGCTTTCTGTAGTGCTTGTTTTGTGCTTTAGTATGTTGAGGCTTTCAGGAGAGAGTGCAGGGTCCTTATCCCAAGCAGTAGCTCCTCGGCTTCAGCAATGATTTAAATGGCTCACTGACGAAGTGTCTACACTCCAGCTTTAGGCCTGGCTGTGGCCTTGTGTTGTGAGCGCATGCTCCCGTTTGCTGTTGGGTAGCAGCTGATGGGTGGCTGCCGTGGATACGTGGCCTCGGGGGCTTTGGGTGTCCGGGTAGACCTGGGGGAGATGCTGAAGAGCAGTGCAGGCTCTCCAGGGAGGGGTGGGCAGAGGCTGCGGCCGGGGGATGGCAGTCTGCTGGTGAGCAGGGTCTTACTTTCCTACAGTGGATGGTGAGCAAGTTGCGTGCATGTACAGAGGAGGAGATACTGGTACACATAATTGTCTCCCACTGTAGTGATGGCTGGCGATATATACTGAGGAGCTAGTTCCTTTAAGCTGTGGGTTTGTTGCTGCATAAAAAAATTGAACGGTAAATCATTACTACTGAATGTTTACCCTGGTTTTGAAAAAAAAGTATAAAATGCTGATCTTTAAACATTTTTGTTTGCTCACCTAGTAGATTACTCAGCTTCAAAAGGAAGAATATACATGGATTTCCTTTAATGATGTATGTAAGAATTATTTTAGAATTCTAAAACTTGTAATCATATGCCTTAAAACTTGAGGTTAAAAAAAGCATAATTGTACACTGCCTTTTCATGGAAACCAGCAAAACATGAACTCCTGTATTATTTTTATGAAGTTAGATTAAATGAGACTTAAAGTTTCAGATTGTTCTTCAGAGCAATTGTGTGTACTAAATTCACTCCAAAATTATTTTCCCATTGAGAAGAATGGGAGCTTTGTTTAAAAATGCAGGTGTTTTTCCAGCATTTAAGGTAACTTCCTAGTACAAGTAGAGACAAATACCCACAAATATCCAAATGTTAGGAATGATGATCCTGTCCTGAAGAGTATTTTATAGCTGTCAAACACTCTGATGTGCTTTTTAAGATGCTTAGATGTGTGTTACCACAATTAGACATGTGGCATCCTTCAAAATGAGATTATAACAGTAGGCAGATGTGGCTGGAATGAGCCCCAAAGAGAAAGCGAAGTGTCTCTGGAATTGCAAGCATCAGGAGCTAATACGGTTTGCAAACATGGTAGACAGTAGGCAGAGAGGTAGATGGGGAAGAGAATCAAATTTTCTTGATTCTTGCCTGTATGTAATCCACATCCCTGGGAGACCAAATGCTTAATGTAGGATTTTCACTCCAACAAACCCCAAAGTACTGGTATTAGTAGGGCTGAAAGGAAGTAGTCATGAGACTGGAAGGCTGTAGATCACTGAGCAAGATGCTTGAATCAATATAGGAAGAAAAACACTTTTAACAGAGCATAAAACTCTTATTCCATAGCAGGCATTATAGTCATGGCAAGCTGTAGCTGCTGCCTGGTCCAGGTAACTAAAGTTCTGGTGTACCAGCCACTTTTTGTATCTGTTTTCAGAGAGAAGTTTGGGGTGTGTGCTGGTTCGACTGAGCGGAGCTCAGATGAGCTGCAGTGTGAGGTGCTGTCACATATCTGCCACAAAGCAGAGTGCCTGCTCCGGCTGCAGCATCGCCCCAGCCTGGGAGCGCCTGCCCTGGTCACTGGGCACCCACGGGCATGGGAACTCTGGGTTGATCCCTCTGCCTATGAAGGATGGGTCATTTATTGCAGCATGAGCCACAAAACACTTCTGGGTGGCCTGTAGGAAATCAAGACCTGGCAAAAATGTAAGAGCAACAACCGCAGCTATACCCACACTGACAAATTAAATGTTCAGCTCGTTCATTGATTTGGTCCTCATATGATGTGCAGCCAGAGCTACAGCTCTGGTGATTGATTTATGGGAGACAGAGTATATTGGATTTCTAAAACATGTAATTTCCATGTGCTGAACCATAAGACTTGTAGGTTTAAATACAGGATGCAAACAGTAACTCTTATATGATAGTGAGCATATTTGCTGCAATCCAACCATCCTGATAATTGAGCATTATAGGAATGTACTGTACGTAGGCAGTTGTAAAGCTTTTCCCTCTAATGCTGTTTTAACGGTGATTACAAATGCAGTGGTTGATTTTGGTGATTCAGTCTTTCTGTGTACATGTGCTAACAATGAGGAAACTTGTTTCAATGTGTAGTGCTTACACCTATTTTTCACATTCTAGGATTCTGTGGAGTTCCTCCCACAGAGCACAATTCATCCACTAGTAAGTACTAGTTAGCCTTCTCATTTCCAGGCTAGTGCAGTCCCACTAGGCATTGTCTGTGCAGCTGAAGTCCATTAGTTAGAAGCTGTGATATTATCTCCACTAATTAAAATGTGAAGATAAATGCTGTTAAATTCATTAACCTCCAGGTTAGGGGAGAAAAGCTGTTTTCAGACTCATCACATGTCTGTGCTTCTCCAGCATCCCAGTTTGTCAGTGCCATTCATGCACTAGCTGATGAGTTAAAAGGGCATGTTACCTGCTTTGTGATAAAAAGGTCTACTTTAGTGTTTCTAGCTTGATGTACTGGTTGGCATCTGGAACCACTCACCTCTGGGAACACTGGCCAATTTGCAACATTTCTTGAATATTCTGTATGTCATAATGTGCTGCTATTTATCAGTAGGTGAGTATTAATATGGGTTTATGTTAGCTCAAAATCAGAGGCATCTCTACTCTTGTATAACACCAGTTAATTCTATTTTTAACATAGGTAATTCTAGTGGACTGAATAGATGGGTTTTGCTATAGTAGTATGCCTTGTGTTGGCCAAGACTTTATCAGTGATCAAAAAGTAAATAAAGAATTTCCACAGATTTACCAAACAATTATGAAATTGATCTTTCAATATTGGAGTAGTCTGGGCTGCCTGGTAGGCAATATCCTATTCAACCAAAATGTGCTACAGGTATAGAAGGTGCAAAATTTCATGTCTATGCGCAAAGACAGCATGCCTGTGGAATGGGGCATTGCATGCTGAGAAGAGTTGGCTGTGAAATGGATAAGAGGTATTTATGAGTAAGTGCCTGTTGTTGCAATGCAGTAGCAAAAAGCACTAATGTGGTTCCTTGGAAACTGAAAGTAGGTCTCTTCTGTTGACTGCCTATCCAATACTGACAGTGCTGCATTGGAATGCTGATATTTTAATGCTGCACAAAACCCTGATGCTGGGCTCTTAATATTGGGAATTGATCAGAAAGATTGAGGCAGCCTGATAGACTTGGCTTATTCAGCTTATCAAAAAGATTGAGAGTAATTACATTGCTGAATTACAGCTGCAGAGAGAATAGCTTGGATAGTAAGTGGTTCCTAAAGAGAAGACAGACCCAATATAGCTTCAGTTTACAGTTTGTTTATGAATTCAAATTAGAAATACAATTTCAACTGAATATAATTTTTACTACTGGTTATTGCTTCATTTTGTAGGCTTTTTTGTCCTCAAGTCAGGATAGAGTCTCATTTAGAGACAGATGAGCTTTGTGAATAAGGGAAATACTGAAATCCTTGCTTGTCTGTGATAATTGAATGTGAACATACACTGCTGTACTGATGATCTGCCTCAGTGCTTAAAAGCCTGGCTTCAGAAATTGTTTAGTATTTCAGAACATGTAATTTTGGTTCTGAATGAAACACTTTGAAAGTGAAAGGAAATGTTGCAAAATGTTGTAAAACATTTCAGTATTGATCTGTGGAGAAAGATTAACATGAATCTCAATTTACAGGCAGAGAAATTAGATGATTTAGTAAGACACATTTAGGCTTGTTTGTTGTAGTTTTTGTCCCCTTTAAATGAATACCCAGTGCACCTCGTGGAGCTCTTCTGATGGCTTGCACTAAGCGATTGAATGTCACTTTTCATTTAGGACATGCCTGGAAGCTTGCTGCATCATTATTTTTCTAAAAAGCTTTGCTTCCTGACTTATGTGACAGATTTTGCTGTTCTGTAGCCTAGAAATCTGAAATAAAGATACAAAATTTCTATGAACCCCTTTAAGAGGAGCAAGTTGGCTGTTGCAGTTGGCTGAGAACAGCCCTAATGAACCTTGTGTTACCAAGTGGTGGCTTTGAGAGCACTTCCATCTGCACCACCCTGTTTTACGGAAGAGCCTAGTAAGTCTCCTGGTGAAGCAGTAGCGGTCAGCTCTCAAGAAGGGCACTGTGCTCTGTTTCAGAAAATGCAGGCGGCTTCTGGAAATCTAGTCTGGAAGGGGTGTAGTAAAGCTGATACCACAGCGACGTGCATCTCCTTTCTACTTTAATTTTTGTGTCTCGGGAGGCATTTCAGGAATCCTGTGACTTTCAATGGCATCAATAAATCAGATACCATGCCAACAGAATTTTACTGGAATGTAAACAGACATTTAAAGTAACAATGTCTGTTAGTGTTTATTGAGGAATACGGTGCAGGTATAGCTCTAAGTATGTGGAACATTAAACTGCTGTGAACGTTTCCTTTCAGTTATGTTGGTAAGCAGGAGCTGTGATTGTTTTCCATATTAATGAAATAATTCAAAATATTTATCATGACATGACCTTACTTTCCACTCTTTCCAAACAGCCTGTGTTTTCAGTGTTGAGGTGAGACTAGAAGCTCTACCCAATGTAGGGGAAAGGGGAGGAATGTCTCTGTATAGTAAAATTTAGCTGATAAGGGATAATGAATCACCTTTAACTCAGCTCTGCTGAGTAGTTGCTGATCTGGGGAACCGCAGGCTGGTTGGCCTCATCTCAGTACCTGGGAAGAATACAGAGGAAATCTTCCTGAAAGAAGTTTCCAGGTGCCTGAAGGGGACAGGAAGGTCATTGAGAACATTCCCTATGGGTTTGCCAAGGGGACATCATGCCTGACCAACCTTACTCCTTCTGCAAGGAAATGCTGAATCCCTGAATGAGAGCACAATTTTGTCATTAACCTTAAGCAAGGCTTTTGGTGCAGTCTCCCATGTCATCCTTGTAGCCCAGTTTGGCTACAAGGCAAATGTGGGTGAAAAACTAACTGCTATCTGGTTCAAAGGGTAGCAGTCAAGAGTTCAGGGACTAACCAGTGGCCAGTTACTCAGTGGTTGTCCTTGGGAGTCAATACTGGGGCCAATACTATTTAGCAATTTCATCTACCATCTGGATGATGGGATTGAGTACACTTATCAGACTTGCAGATGACACCAGATTGATAATTTGGAGGCCACAGCTGCTATGCAGAAGGACCCCAGTAACCTGGAGGAAAGGGCTGATTGAAACCTCAAAGTTAAACAGACAAATGTCAAGCCCTGCATCTGGAATGTAATAACCCCATGCAACAGTACAGGCCGGGGAGCAGCTGTGTAGAAAGGACCTGGGCTCCTGGTGAACCTCATGAATGTGAGTCAGTAGGGTATGCTTGTGGTGATGACAGCTTATTGCATGCTGGCTGGTGCATAGCCAGCAGGTTGAGGGAGCTGCTTAGTCCCCTCTGGGACATGGCAGTCACATCTGGAATACTCTGTGCAGTTATGGGCCTCCCAGCAGAAGACAGGTTCAACAGAACTAAGCCCACTGGAGGGCTCCTGAGATGATTGGGGGCTGGAAGGCATTACAAATGTGGACAGCTGAGCAAATTGCATTTGTTTAGCTTGGAGAAGAGGAGGCTAAGTGGGGATTAACTGGCAGCCTTCCAGGCTTTTAGAAGGGCTATAGCAAAAAATGGAGCCAGACTCCTGAAAGGTAAGTGGCAAAAGGCAAATGCAATGGTCACGAGTTGCAACAAAGGAAATTCCTACTTGACATTTTGGGGAGGGGGATAAAAACTTAGTGGAAGTGATGCAGCACTGGAACAGGTGTCCAGAGAGGCCATGGAGTTTCCATCCTTGGAGACTTTCAAAGCTGGAGTGAACTGACCAAGCTGATTCAACCTTGAAGCTAGGTCTGCTTCCAGTGCAAAGTTCAACTAGATGAGCTCCAGAGATGTGTTCCAACCTGAACTATTAAATGGTAATAGAAGTAGAATTCTACTGAGATCTTAAGGATGGTGTACTATCTCTTACCTGGAAATTCTGATGCTTCAGTTTCAACTTTGGGAGGGAGAAGTTTATAATTCTATGTTACATTATCTGCATTTTTTCCAAGGTCAGAATTTCTGTTTTTAGCATGTGTATTTTGGAAAGTCTTTACTAAAATGTTACCTAATATACTGAGATCTTAGTATGCAAATGTCCTTCTGTTTGCAACTCCACAAGCTGCATTTTTACCAAACAGATCCATGTGTCATTGATCTTCAGCAGGCTAGCAGCTGGTCAGAGGCAGTAGAAGATGATGCAACTCAATGAAGCAGCACATTCTGCTTGTTCCAATCTTGGGTATCCCTGCATTTGTTCAGGGTACCATGTGTCACCTACTACACTCTCCTGTATGTAAGATGACAACCTTTGGGGAGGGGTTACCAAAACTCATGCACTGGTATCTTCAAAGTCCAATGCTATGTCACAGGTTCAGGCTAAGTTCATTTCTAGGAGTAGCCCTCCTGCCATTAGCATAAACAGGGACAAGGGTAGCCAAAGGTCAAGGGAAGTTCAAAATAGCATAACCTCTTCTTGCTAGTGTTCCTAAACGTACCTAATGCTGCAAAGTTCTCCAAGCTCTCCTCACTGTCGTGTTTACAGTTGTAAAAGTCAAAGAACAAGGCCTGGCTTGATACAAGGGAAGTTAGAAATCGAGTGACTGAGAATAGGTAGCATTGTTGCTTAAAACAGGAGAAAAACAGGAGAAATAATTGATTTATGTTATGGTGGCCAATTAGGCTGTAAAGTGAGAAACTCTTAAAGAAACCCTGTGGCTTCAAGGCAGCTTTTAGCTCTGATTTCTGCTTGGCAAACAGGGGTACCCCAATAAAGGTCATCAGCTCCATGAACTAAATTATTAATTCCTTTTGTGCCACTCCGGGCTTGTAAACAGCATATAATACAAGAAAACAATTGGCACTGTTCACTTACTGGGCAGAGGAGAGGTCAGAGGGTAAATAGTTGTATTGGCAGCAGCTGTTCTTCATAGCTGAGCAGACTTCTGTCCTTTTCATCTTTTAGAGCAACCTGGTTTCTGAAATCTTAGCTGATTGTTAATCCATATCTCCTCTCTTAGCTGAATTGTTTTTAGGAGTTTAATGTGTCGCATATAATTATGAAGACAAAAACGGCTGTATGAGAGGGCAAGGGGCATAGGTAAGAGAACAAAACTAGCACTGCCATGTTTCATAAAGAGCTGTTTGAGGTTTTTAATATTCATTTGCATGGATGAGAGAAATTTTTAAATTCCCCTATTGAAGGCAAGTTGTAGGATAAGAACTTGCACTTTTATATGCTTTATTAAAAAAAATTAAAGTAGATTTTGAGAAGAATAGGTTATAAATACCCCTCTGCCAGTAGCACAGTAACAGAAATGTTGAGGTGTTACTACTCTTCTGATATCGTAGATTTGCCATGTTCCACGTTCGGATGGTCTGCGGGCTCTTGGCCAGATGCTGGATATGGCATCGCTTCGTTTACAGCAGCACTTGACAGGACATTGAGGCAATTCTGGTAACTTCAAATTTGAACAGCCAGACAGCTGTGACTACGGTGTTAGCCTTGGTGAACATTTTAGAAATGGTAATTAAAATATGTAATTTCAAGCATGAACTGAAATTATCCTTTCCAAGTATAGCTAGGAAAAACTGTTATGCTTTTGTTGCTTATAGCCTGTAACATGGTGTTACAGTGAACAATCTGAAACTAGGGGACTTGAAAAATTTCCACTGTCGCGCTCTAAATGCTTACCACTCAGCAGTTTCTCTTCAGAAGGCACATGCGTTATTCGGTTGCTTTTTGAATGATACTTGATAAACTATTCCAGATGTTTGCAGGTGTAGCTTACTACTCTAAGTGCCTGTTACTCACACAATGTATTCTCAAGTGGTACGGACTGCTGCTGGCCACTTGGAGCCTGCTCCTTGCCATCTGGCTGACTTGTTGGGCAGTTGACCTCTTTCTGCCGGAGAGCAGCAGGTAACCTTTAAATGACCATCTGCCAATATGTTACTTCAACCTTTCTGAAAGCAGAGTTGTGCTCAATACCGGTATTTACGTGGGTTAAATCGTACTACTCGCAGAAGAGTAAAAGTAACTTTAATACTGCACGCACTTTTTGGGTTGTTTTGGCTATACGTGAAAGCCTATGTAGCTTTAAATAGGAAAAAATACAAAACTCTTTCCAGGTATCTGGAATTGCTGTATGGCATATGAAGAATCTTTTTTGCTTATAAAATGTCTACTTTATGACCTGCTAGCTCTTTCAGAGTGTTAGCAATTCCCACATTAGGGTGCCTATAGTATTAAGGTGGAAAATAGGAAGATGCAGGATTTTTTTCTTTAAGCATACCTGTAAAGTGTACTCCAGAGTGTGACTGTTGGATATGCTGCAGTCCAGCATGTTGCACGCAGCTTTCTAAACATCTGTGCAAGGAAGAGCCAAGTGACATTACAAATGAATGTTTAGATGCTCTAGGCAGTAAATGTTTTGATAATTTAATGGAGAATAGGACAGGAATAACCCAGGGCATTTCTGAATAAATCTGCCATTGTGTTTGTCGCCGTTCTTGACTGCGACTGGCATTTAGCATGTTAAACTAAAGCTGCTAGCTTTGTGCAGCAACACCGAGCAGGCTCCCAAGCAGAGTGCTTGCTAGGTGTGGCAGGAAAGCATGGCAGGAGGATTAAGTTAGCATAAGCGTGGTGCTGTCTGCTCTTCACATTCTATAAAAATGGTCTGTTAAAGTGTTTACATTTGTTTGTGGTTTGCCTAATTACAGCAGAACTTTGCACTCTTCAGTGTAAACAGTGGTCTTCAGGGAACTGCCTGCTGCTGAATAAATGGGAATTGTAAGAATGTGAAACGCAGGATTTGGACTGACAGCAAACCCTGGCTGTGGGCTGGAGTTATGCTTCTGGGACTCTTCTGTGGTTAGGAATGTAAACATGTAGTATGCATTTATTGGGTCTTAAAGCTAAATGAGAATTATATAAAATATAATTATGTGGTATCTATTAACATCAAAATGATGGAGACTGATTTGTTTTGACTTGGGCATTTGTGGTGATGCAGTAAGAGTGAATGTGTGTTTTTTGAGAGAGCTCAACCCCCAAAGAATGTACTCTTTGTTTTACCTAATCATAGGTTAAAACTTAACCCTGTTACTAGAGGATGGCTCTTTCCTGGTTTGGGTCCTGGAAAGGTAGACCCTTCCCAAAACACAGAGGGCATCTGGCATTTGGTTCTGATCACGTTCTAACTTTGGGGTTTTTCATTGGCAAAACACAGGAAGGTGCTTCTGTTTCTTCTTTCAACTGTTAGAAAATAAGCTTTTGGAGTGTCTGTATTTAAAGACGCTTGTTTCTGATACTGCTTCAGATAAAATTCTAGAATTTTGAATGCCTTTGGAAGAGGACCTCTCTTCCTATCGGGAATCTTTTGAAGGTGCACTGGACATACATGGGAGATCATGTCCTTTCATTCCACAGTAATGGTCCACTTATGAGTTGATATCCTGTATACAGTTTAAAGCTGGTATAGTTCAGAATTTCTTTGTGCTGGATATTGTTCTAAATTGATACACTCAAACCATCACAAGTTAGATTAGCAGTATGACTGCTCGGAAAAGTGGATCTGCAGATAATGTGTATGAGAAATACCCTAGAAAGGGGAAGGACAACATTGGTCACCTGAGGAAGCTGCTTTGAGCAGCAGTTAATTTTAAACAAAGATACGCATATTCAATTTGAATGTAAATTAAAATTTTCAAAATGAAAAATGTCTTGTTAACATGCACATCACAACTTTCTCATTCTCACTTTCCCATCAGCTACAGATGTGGAGCAGATGAGTTCTTCTCCTGTTCTTCCTATGAACTCCATGGGCAGTAAGTACCCCTTTTCTTGCCACATGTGATGAGGTGAAATTTGTCATTCTGAGATAATCCAAAGATATGAATTCATAATTAATGTTGGAGACTGAGAAGTTTTAGAGATACTGTCTCTAAAATGTACAGGGTCTGTACATCATTATTTACTCCAGCAGAATGTAGGTTGCATAAGATCTTTTGCCACCAGAGATACATCAGTGAAAGCTGTAGAGTAGATGCCTGTATGTTAGTGATAGAAACACCTGAGGTGCTGGTAAATTATGTTGACAAAAATATTTATCTTAAGTGTACTGGTATTATACTTGGAAATCTCTAGCCTGGGATTTCCCATGAAACAAAGCAGTTGGTGAAATCCTCCTCAATTTCGCTGTAATTCTGGGCCTGTAACTTTTTTGACTCTGAAAATCTGAACTGCTGGACACCTAAAATAAGAATTCAGAACTCTTTCTTCATACTCCATCTAGTGGTATTTGCTGTGTCCAAGGACCAAATGCGTTTTCTCGATTACAATCCACTAGATGGCAACAGGTCCTTGTCAGACTGGTAGAAGTTACAGGCATGAATTCAAAACACTTATGCTCTTTAGAGGGATTAGCTCTGTGCAAATTTCTGACTTAAAGCAATTTTTCAGTTTTTGGAAAGTCTCTGGATTTTTCAAATGTGGCAGACTATTAACTGGCAGCTCATTTAAAAAAATAATGCTCACATGTTCACAACTGCTAAGAGCCTTCCAGAGTCAGGACACTGTCCTTTCCACCTATGTCATTGTAAGTGCAAATCCATCAGCACTTTAACTGGAGAACTTTGTAGAGGGACCACAGTCCTCCAAAGCTTCAATGGGAATATATGGCTCCTTCCTTTATAATGAGAACAGTTGTGTGGAGTGAATGTGTAGTAGGCTCCAAGTTATAAGCATGTACATTATTTGCATGTTGATTAATAAAGCACACTTTTGTATGCATCTAGCTAGGTTTTCACACAATTGATCGGTTTTATACAGAAACAGGCAATTTCACATGCGTACATAAAAACTTAAGTTGCCATTTAGACACATGTATAGCTTATAAAAAGATATTGGTTAATATTCTGTTGAACCTTCGTAGCCTGGCATAACTTAGATTTACTGCATTCAGGCCTCTCACGGACTAAGAGGTATTACAACAGAATTTAATTTTCCAGTATTCTCAATCAGGATGTATCTGCAAAATACTGAAAGTAAAGCTATCCAAGATGAATTGAATGACCCTTTCTTTTTCCTTTAATTGTATATTATTGCTAGCCTGAACTTGTCTAGCTACAGCTTTCATGTCTGTTATCTTTTGCTAAACTGAAAAATGCTTGTCAAACTTCTGTTCCCTATGAAGATATTTATATAAACTTTTGATAAACTAAATAAACTGAGGTCCTCGAGTTCTTGATGTCTTCCTGTCTTTTGATCAACCCTTCAGTGCTGGTGGGCAGGCTGAGCTCCAGCAGCTGGGGTGTGGGCATGCTGGTGGGCTGCTGGGGTCCTGCCAGCTGGTTGCAGGGCCCAGTGGACAGCAGTGTCCTTAAGGTGCTGCAGCAGTGTCCTTAAGGTGCTGCAGCAGTGTCCTTAAGGTGCTGCAGCAGTGTCCTTAAGGTGCTGCAGCAGTGTCCTTAAGGTGCTGCAGCAGTGTCCTTAAGGTGCTGCAGCAGTGTCCTTAAGGTGCTGCAGCAGTGTCCTTAAGGTGCTGCAGCAGTGTCCTTAAGGTGCTGCAGCAGTGTCCTTAAGGTGCTGCAGCAGTGTCCTTAAGGTGCTGCAGCAGTGTCCTTAAGGTGCTGCAGCAGTGTCCTTAAGGTGCTGCAGCAGTGTCCTTAAGGTGCTGCAGCAGTGTCCTTAAGGTGCTGCAGCAGTGTCCTTAAGGTGCTGCAGCAGTGTCCTTAAGGTGCTGCAGCAGTGTCCTTAAGGTGCTGCAGCAGTGTCCTTAAGGTGCTGCAGCAGTGTCCTTAAGGTGCTGCAGCAGTGTCCTTAAGGTGCTGCAGCAGTGTCCTTAAGGTGCTGCAGCAGTGTCCTTAAGGTGCTGCAGCAGTGTCCTTAAGGTGCTGCAGCAGTGTCCTTAAGGTGCTGCAGCAGTGTCCTTAAGGTGCTGCAGCAGTGTCCTTAAGGTGCTGCAGCAGTGTCCTTAAGGTGCTGCAGCAGTGTCCTTAAGGTGCTGCAGCAGTGTCCTTAAGGTGCTGCAGCAGTGTCCTTAAGGTGCTGCCCTGCCAGAGCCTCTGGGTGTTGATAGATGAGCCCTGGCAATTCCTGCTGGGGCAGTTCCGAGACCTCTCCAGCCCCAGCTGTCCAGCTTGTACTGGCAGCACTAAACGTGCTGGTGCTCAGCATCATCCCGATGCGTTCGGTTTTGCTAACGTCTGGGGCAGGTGGTTCTGCGGGGTGGTGATCTCCGGTAGGGAGTGAACAGTTGGTGCCAGAAACATCTAAAACTTCCCAAGCATGGATTTTGAAAAATTCTGAACATGTCTGCTAACCCGTCTTCCCCTAGTAAGTTTTTTCCCTTGCTGTCTCATTACCAAACATGATTAAAGCAAAACACTTGAGAATTTTCACAACAGAGTAGAAAACAGAATTGTTAGGTTTATTTGTGCATGTGGAGATCTGTGGAGTGTCTGCTTAAGCCTTCTGCTTGTCATGCATTAGCGAATGGGGGATGGCCCCTGTACTGTAGTCTTTCCTGTTTGTCTGAGATGTCGTATTTCAGAGCAATTGCAGTCAATTATTTTCACATTTCCTTGGAGTAAAGACGAACACCTCTGTCAGACTTCTGTATTTCGTGTTCTCATACAGGTGTATGTGGGGAAAACTAGTAGACTGAAATGACTGTTTAAAATAATACATGTGCTTTCTTGTGCATCATGTAAAATGCCACTGGGGAGAAAAATCCAAATTGTGTACTCTTCTGAATGAGTCTTCCAAACATGCTGACAAATTTGAAATTTAAAGGCAAAATGTCAAACTGCATAAAAAATGAGTAATTTGTCTAGTTTTCATAATGTTTAAACAATTTGGCAGGCAAATTTTTGTATTACTGTAGTAAAATCGGTAGATCAAACTACCATGCTTACCAAGGGTTTCGGGGGAACTGCTCACTGTGGGTGACTGAAGTGACTGAACAGAGCCCTTCACTGTCAGACTGGGAGAGAGGGGAGATTTTTTTCTAAAGCCCCAGTTTTGTAAAAAGTTCCATCTGTTTGTAACTGTTGAACTCGGTAAAGCTGTTCCTCTAAAACTGAAGAAGTTTAAGTCTTCTAGCAGAACAAGCAACCAGGGTTTTATTTTGAATATTCACCTAATTGGAGTTTAAAAGTCATTAAGTTCTGACTTGAACTGTACAGCAAGCTTAGGGAGACAGTTACTGTGTGGTATCAGCACCGCGTGTCTGCACAGGCTGCTTTAAAATAATCCCATAAGCAACCGGAGGAGGAAACAAGGCGTAAGAAAAGTGCTCGAAACCTTTATTGCACAGTGAAGCGACTCGGATGCTGCTCTGCTCAGCAGAGGTATCGATGTCCCCTGTTGAGTCATGCCCTGCCCTCCCCTCACTGAGCGCGGTGTTTTGGAGAGCGGTGGGGCGCGTCGCAGGGGCCTCTTGCCTTTACTGCGCGGTGGTCTCTGCAAGTGCTGTGCTGTCCTGAGACAGTGGGTTTCTGGGCACAGGTGTGTGTTGTGTAAATTGTTTTAAAAACGAATACTTGGAGGACTGCGCAAGAGGTTGTTCTTTCCTGCCTCAAGGCAGTACTGGTTACAGGTGTGTCTGGTCCTTCCCGGACACCCGCAGAGCAGGAGAGTCCCCGCCTGCCCGAGGTGGTCTGCTCCAGCGCTGTCGCTACACCTCCTCCTGCACAAAGCTCTTCTGACCTGAATCTTTTCCGCTGTAATTGAAGCTTGCCTGCCTGCCCACCATAGCAAAGAAGAATGTTCTCTGTCAATTCAAAGCCCTGCAACTTCAGTCCTTTGTCATCTCTCACTGATCACTCCACAAGACCCCAGTGGTGTTCCATAGCTTGGCTCATGCAGGAGGAAGTTCCATTTCCTATAACCAGGTGAAGCTCATATGTAGCTTATGATTTACTGATAGTGAAAGTAAAAATGTACCCAGGGCCTGTAAAGAGTAAGGTGTCACTTTAATAAAACTGAATTATTTGGCTGTTTTGTCTCCCTTATGCCCCTCTAAAAATCCCTATGCAGCTCTTCTGAGTGCTAAAAGCGTGATGGAACTCTTGTTTAACCTGGGTTAAGTAAGATCACCATAAGGTATCTGAATAACTTCTAAGGTGTTTAGGAAAGAAAATTGAGATAGGTTTTAATCAATATTTAAAGTAGCAGTAGCACAGTAGGGCTCTGTGCCTTCCAGTATGCATAGCTCGCTGGAAAGAACAGCCTTCCCTGGACTTGACTCCACTGCGAAGCCTCCTGCTGCTTTTGAATAACTTTTGATGAAGCATCTCTGACACCTGCCCAGAGCACAGGGAGATCCCAAGCCCTAAAGGAGAGGAGGAAAGCAGGCTGGGGCATGGAAAGATTGCTAGGGAGGAAGACCATGTCACACTGCGGAGTCCACTGTGCTGTAAAGTCCTTGGGAGTATCTGTGACGAGAACAAGGTGGCTTGGGAACAGAGGCTTCGGGAATCCTAGGGGGGAGCGGTGGAAGAAAGAGGTTATTGTTCTTGCCCATCATCCTCTGTAACTGCGACCCCTTCTCAGGCCGGGAAGGTTCTTGTTCAGTAGTAATGGGATGGCTTTGCTGTGTCATGGTGGGAGTGCCGTGAAGGGTTATAGTGATGCCGTCCATGGAGGCGGCTCTATTGCTATCGCTTATGCGCTGTACAACAAAGAATGAATGTGGTGGGTGGCTGAAACATGATCAGTGAAACATGGCCAGGGCTGACACCCGATGCACATCTGTCAGTACAGAAGTGTGTCCTCTCTCTGCATTTCTTCTGGTATTTTTCTGATACAGATGGGCCTGTCTGGGCTTTAATTTCAGGAAGAAGAGCTACCATAGTAGCAGCTCACTGTCATCTTTCAGCTTCTAAAGGTGAAGGTTGAAAATACTTGGATGGAGATGACCTGGCTGGAGGTGCTGGTGGAGTATAACCTCTGACAGGAGTTTAGTTTGTAGGTGTGGAGAAACTGTTCTGGTGTGTTGTCTCCGCAGATCCCTTCTGCGGTGCAGCAGAGGCTGTTTTTTGGGGTTAGGAAGAGGAAGGCTGTCAAAAAGGTTACTGGGAGCCAACACCACGGCTTTATGGCACAAATTATATCAATGCTCCAACTGACAGAATTCAAGTTACACCTTCACTTGTGCTGTAGAACTTCCTCCTGCACAAAGCAGGAAGTTACGCATAATGTTCAAGTTTGTTCACATGAGAAAAATTCTAAGTTAGAGTTTGCACAAGTAAAATTTTCTTTAAAGAAAACACTTCACAGCAAAGATATACCTAGTGCAAGAAACTATTTTTAATGTGCTTCAGTAAGCAGTGCAGACTTGTACAGAAATGCAGCTGACAGTTGTTGATCAGGTTTCCATGTTTAAACAGGCGGCTTTTTCTATTCTTTATAGAGTATTCAACATGGAAGCACCTTCTCTCGAAGCTGATAAATGACAGGGAGGACCAACTCAGTCTATGCCGAGGATGGATCGTGATTTTCTTGTGTTTAGAACAACACTACCTCAGCAGATAGACTTTGTAGACTCATGAGGGTCCAATGCACTGCATGAGTGTGTGGGGGCTGGAGGGCAGGATCCTTCTTGCACTGCTGCAGAAGCTCTTAGAATAGTGAATTGAAGGAGAGCTTGTTTTCACAAAACAAGGTACCTGGAATGCTTCATACAGTTTGTATGCCTCAAAAAAAGCTGTTTGTGCCCTGTTATTTCTGCTTTTCTACAAGGAATACTTATTTTATCCAGAACTTACTGATCTGTGAGATGTTAATCTTCACAGCGGCTGTCAGGTGGCAAAGAGCACCCGTGCTCCTGAAGGAGCTGGATGACGTGCCCTGAACTTTTTCGGTGAGATAATGGCAGAGCCATAGACCTGCCTTACAGTTACTGGTAGGCAGAACTTGAATACAACGTTTCTCCAGCAAAAAGCTCAGGTCGCTTCTCTCGCCATACAGATGCCCCCAGCTGTATGAATGTGCAGTCTCTTAGCTAGCTGGTCCGCAGTTTGCATTCATTGATCAGTGAGTTGATAGAAATGAAAACCCACCGACAGCAATGAATGTTGATTGCAGCCATTAGATGCCAAAGATCTGCAGCGCTGTTCCTTCAGACCGCTCCGCGGTTACTGTGCTTTCACATGGAATAGTCAGGACTGCGGTCTTCTCGACCTCAGCACGTACAGCTATTTCAGGGCTTCTTAAAATCTTGGTGACTTCTGGAAAGTACACTTGCACAGGGAAAGCAGTAGAAAAACACTCTTCAATTTAGAAACTACATTAAAAGTATTATATAAATTGCCTTTTTTTGTGAAGGTGATTCATTTTGCTTGGTTACTCCACTTACACTACAGATTCTTGCTGTCAGGAATATCTGTTTTGTAGTTTATATGGTTCTGGACTCTGTGTACCCCAAGAGCTTGAAAACTGCACATTCACTGAACCTTCCCTATTTTTGCAATGATTTTCCAAAAATTCTCAAGCAGCACATTGTCCTCTAACTCCATGAGGGCTGGGCCTCATATCCCAGAAATATTTGCATTACAGCAGTATGAGAGACATCCTGCTTAAAAGCGTTTATCATGTCCTCCCTGAGTCTGCTTCTTGGCCATCAGAAGAACTACAGCACCACCACGTTTTGCTGAAGTATCCAAGTTGTCGACACGTGGCTTATCGCTTTGCACAACCATTTCAGATGGTGAAATTCCGCATGGTTCAAGATTTTTAGGCCTTCTTTATGGTAGGAAAGCTCCGATGTACGTAACCGCCAGCTGAACCACCTTCTACTGGCACGTGTTTTGACAAAGGCCCGTTTTGATGTTTTCATTCCACCAGGTCATGTGATGGAAGCATACAAAGGTACAAAGTGCGCTTGAAGGGAACAGCCGTAACTTCCAAGAGCCTGTGCTTTCTCTTGGGCCTGAGACAGGTATCTATTTTGTTAAGTGCTGCCCATCTGTGACCGTATATGGAAGTAAAATTACACCTTTTTAGATGTATAGGGCTCTTTATTCTTCTTCTAGAGCAGCCCAAGACAACATTCCCTGGCACGTACTTGGAGTCTTTTCTTCTTTTATGGGTTCTGCAGCCCCCCTGGGGGAAAAACAACTGCCCGCACCCTTGTGAAGGCATGTGCTAGTAAAGCCTGCCGTGTGCAGTCCTCCATCCTAATCACCCAGACGGGACGGAAGGGGTGCCACGTAGATACTGCTGAGGTGCCTGTGCGTTTGGCTTTCTGTTCCTTTGAAAGGAACGACATTTTCTCGCTTGCCTAGCTGTAAAGCGACAGCATGAGTCGCAGGAGCAGCTGGACCTTGCTGGGAGGGATCCGGTCCTCGGCTGGCGTTCCCGGTGAGCAGCTGCTGAAATCGAGCGCAGGTTCCTGCGAACAAATGAACTGACATTCCAAAGCTTTTTCCAGTGAAGCTCAAGTTGCCAGCCCAAATGGAAAGGAGGTTTCCCTCCTGATCTGGCCTGTATTCTGCTATTTTGAACATGCATCGTGCTCAGATTTGTTTCCAAGTATACCATATGGTGTGGATACGTTACTGCTTTTGTGGCCATACGTAAACCTTCCATTACTCTCAGATACCTTCTTTTGCAGAAATTCTGCTCTAGTATAAAGTGGGGGGTTGTTTTTTTTTTTAAAGAGAAAACATTTCTTATACACCAATTCATTTTTGGAAAAAGTAGAAGAACTGGAAAAACTCAACCTCTGTAGCTCTTAATATGATCTGTAAATCATGACCTGTTAATGGCAACCATATGTGAAAAACTATGAAGGTTCAAGCTTTCCATTTAACAGAGGGTTTGTGATAAACCTCAAGGTACAGTCAACGGTCGATGGTTTTTTCTAGTTCTCAAACTCACCGACAGCGTTGAATGTTCACTGAAGCTATCCAAAGATGGCTGTATACATGTACTGTATATATTTTCCATGCATATGTTTTCCATAGACTAGCAGTGGAAACACTGCTGAGGACTGCACATTCTTTATTGTAAAGTCTAAAACTGCAAGTATTTTAATTACAAAATGGAACCATGAGGACTAATGAATTGCAGAAGTGTAGCACTACAGTTATGGATGCAAAGTTGACTTAGTGTTTCTTAAAACAGCTTTGAGTGTATCTGAATTGCAGTTGTGAAAGCGCCTTTCCTCCTGTGCATATGCATATTCTAAATAGCTGTGCTAAGGCTGTTTATAAAGTTTCGGATTTCTTTATAAAATTCACTTTTAAAAAAATAAAAAAGCATGACGACACCGTAACTGTAAACCAACAGAAGCAAGAGGAGCGGAGAATCTGTTTCGTACTGCAGTACACCATGTCTGTTCAGATTTCTACAGCTCCTATCCCCTCTCTTCTTGACCATGGATTTTTAATGGCTTTATCTGTGCCATTGCTTTAAGGCATGCAGATTCCCAGCAGCTGCTTGGTTGAACTAAAGTGACCGTTCAATGGCAGGAACATCTTACTGGGCAGAGCTGCTCAGAGTGGGATGGGGACTGGTCACGATGCTTCTTCAGTTGCTCGATCCCAACTGGACTAACTTGATCCTAAAGTGTTTTTTGTTCTGGCTGCAGTTGGGATGACACTCCCAACCTGTCTGTTGGGTAGGCAGGGAGCACGAAATATGTTTTACTCAATCCTTTCCTCCCTTTGCTGCCTCTGCTCCCTTACTTGTCTTATACTCTGAGCTACTGAGATGTTGTGTCCCTACATCCTGCAGGAAACTTGCAGGTAAATCTTCCAGAGTTGTCCATGGCAGCTGAAAGCATGAAAAGGCATCACTAAACCACCAGTGAGTTTGTACGCTGTGGGCCATTTACAGAGGCATTTAGTGTTGGACTTCTGTTCGGAGTCAGATTCCTCCATTCCCTGGAGACTGAGCAGCCTGGTGTTCAGGGGGGTGGGAAATCCTGCCCAAAATGACCCACTATATGAGAAGCCCTTCTGATTCTCAGATTATTTTTAATATGATCTAGAACATTACTGGAGCAGCTTAACTGCAAGTTTTAAACTGAATATGTAAATGTCTGCCTAAGAATGTACTGGTTAGAATAAATGAATTGCATTATCTTTCCTCTGAAGAATGGAAAAAGGGGTTTATTCTCTTTAAATCTCTATATTGCATCTGTCTAATTATCTTCACTTTTTCCACCTGGCTTGCATGGTTTGACAGAGAAGAATTATTTGCAGCTTGTTTGTTAAAAATGCAATCTGCTGCTGTATTTGAAATAACTTTGCTGTGAGTGAAGTGGAATGCACAGAGTTAGTGGGGATAATCTATCACTAAAATTTTGGAGACTTCCTTTTAATTCAGAGTATTTTATTTTGTTGTAGGGACTGTTAAGTGTTTCTCTGTATATCCCAAACTGATACGTGTAACTTAACAGTAAGTGTATCGTCTAATAAAGTACTTGAAACTATCTATTATATCGAGTAAGCTGTTTTGAGAGATGAGCTTGCTCCCAGAATAGTTTGTAGTCTGCACTTAAATGGACTGATTTTAATGGTATCATTAAACATCAATGGATACTGAAAATCAAAAGAATTCTCTGAAAATTGGTCTCACCTTTTTGTTGCCATCTTTTTGGAGTAGAAGCTGGTGGAAAGAACAAAGAGAATTTGAATTAATAGCACGCAATGATCAGCCTCAAGTGTTAAGCCTCATGAGTGTCTGTGTGAGGTGACTGCCATGTGGTAGGTGTAACACAAACCAAGGAAACTAAGCTCAAATCAAGCATGAAGTTTTGGTTTTAACAAACCACAACATTATGTTTATATTTAAACTACATCGTGAGAGAGGCTTTTTCCTCAGTTCACTACTGCTTCCTCCTTTTGTACCTCCACTGACCTTCGACTTGGTAACTTTCATCTTCTCATTTCACAATTTGAGAGCTTGCATTTCTTCTGAATGTTAAAAACAAACCGTACATGTTATTTCTGTATCCTGGCAGCATGCTCCTTCCCTCTTGCAAAGTTCAAAGCTCCCCATCAGCTAGATTTCTGAACCGATTCTGAAATGATAAAATAATTCCCTGGAAATAATGTAACTAGGCAGTATGTGCAAGGCTCGGGATAGACAAAGATGGAATCTTTACAACCGGTCTGTTGTTGGAAGTTTTACCCCCAGAACTGCATAAACAAATCCATGTTCTCTTTTCACTCTCCAAGTCCTTTCTCTCCCTCGGGTGGGGCTTGTGTATGCATACATACATGTGCATGTATGTATCTATACAGTGTAAGGAAACTTAAGAGAGGATGACCCTGTTACTGCAAGAGCCAGTGAAAACTGTATCAGTGAGTGCTGCCAGTGTGGAGACAGGATCTCTCTTCCACATGGTCCTGGCACTTTCTCCTTTTATTGCTGCTCAAGTGACTGCCTGTGTCTTATCACAAAACAGGTCATGTCATTTTTTAATGTATTTTCTTCCCTGTTTTCCTTCCCTATTGAAGAGTCTTTATGCTTAATGGAAGCCTTGACAGTGGGGAGCAAAGCACCCGCAACAGCTTTGAGCTGGGTGAGCAGAGGGCAGGGAGAAGAGCCGGTACTCAATGACCGTTGCCTGAGCCTATTGTACAAGAACTTCTTTTCATTTTTTTTGCATTAGCAGGGTGGAACCGTTAAGGTGCTGTCGAGGTTGTTATTCTGTGGCCTGCTTAGTTTGGTCTGACACACCCCAAAAGTTATTATCTGCACTGAATCTTCAACATAGCTTCCTCACGGACCTCTTTCGCCTTGGGAACACTGAAACCAGCCCATAGCTGACAGTTGCCACCTCTATTGTTACTGCTCAATTAATATTTTCCGTCGTGGAAAAAGTATTAAGTGAACCCGACAGCTTCCCTAGATACTAAAGGCAGTCAACCATGGGACGTGGGTCTCTGAAAGCCAGACTGTTAGCTCTGTACATGAAACGCCTTATAAATTGGAATCCCTGTGAGGTCATCAGTGTAATGATGTGAATCAGGGAGGTTGTGGATTTGCTGAAGCAGAACTTTACAATGAAAATACTGTAGATTCAGAGCACATGGGGTTTCCTTTCAACTTACAGTGGAGAGAATGGGTTTCTGTATGAAGAAAATGGCTTCCTCAAAATAGGCATACAAACCCTGAAACAGAGAGGTTAACCTGTTAATCGTCTGAAGTATGTGGACAGGATTTAGTTAATTTTATGGGTGTTTCTGGTGCTCCGTGTATTTATGGTGCCTGAACAATTCTTACACCCTAATTTAATCATTCTATTATTTCCTCACAATAAGGCTTTTATTTATAGCAGGGCAGGAATCCGAACGGCACTGCCCTAAAGTGTCACTAAATAAATTTAAGATACGCATCTGGTAGTAAAACGGCTACGCTTTGCCTTCCACCCCGTGCTCCAGCTGTGACTCTCACGAGGGAGGCGTGCAACCCCAGCGTATGGAAATCGGGGCTAAGATTGTGCTCAGCACACGACGCGGTGTCTTAGTGCCTGCCTTGAAGCATCCATGGAAATGCCATGTGCGAGCATGTTTGCTTTGTCCTGTAACAAGCTTTAATTGCACTACAAAAATGTGTTTTCTTTGTAGATGTAAGTTACTTCAGCAGTGTGAGCATGCAAATACACCTCGATGAGACAACGGGGAGACAACAGGATGTAATCGCTGGCAGTATTTTTAGTTACCGCTGCTGCTTTGTTGAAATTTGGGTGAGCATTTAAGTAGCAATGCTGCGGCCAAATGCTTCAGATCCAGAAGTTGTCTACAATTAGCATTGGAGGTTGTTTTTTAACTGTCCTAAAGGTTCTTGGACTACTACTTGACAAGTCTTGGGACTATATGAAATCGAGGGACAAAGTTACCAGTCTGTTCCATTTCCCCTTTTAGAATGTAGTGCTGAGATGGTGATCCTAGCGAAAATAAATGCAGAGCTCTTCTGCGACCTGAGAGAAAAGCTGTTAATACCAGTTTCCAGCGATTTATGGAGGACTTATCAAGTTATTTTGACCTCATTTTGAGTTGACAAGCTGGCTTGTGGATGCAACATACCCTAGACTTTTGTGAGGTGTTTGATGTAATACCATATGACAACTTAAACTGGTATGATACAAATCTGCTGTGGCAAATGTTAAAAGGATTAAAAAAATGACAAACGGGTAGGTCTCAATGCAATTCTGAGTGGGAACTTGATCAAGTTGGCACATTCTTAGAGTGACTGTTTGCTATGTCCTAAAACATTGCTGTTACCTGGCCTGGAAAAAAAGCAGTGTATCAGATGTTAGCAGGTTTTGGTTTTTTTAGACAGAAAAGTGACACAAATCTGGATTTCTAGATAAATCAAGCACAAATGAATGCTTCGGTATAGTCAAATGCAAAGTAACACGTTTGGGAACAAGGAATATAGACCATGTGTGAACATGAAGGACTCCACTGTATGGTTACATGTTTGGGAACAAGGAATATAGACCATGTGTGAACATGAAGGACTCCACTGTACGAAGCAGTACTTGCTATGCTAATTAACTGCATGTGTGTGCACAATCTGACTTTTACTACTGTGCAAGCAATGAAATATTGAACAGGAGTAGAGGCTGTTGCATCTGCATTTAGTTCTCCTATAAGTGCTGAAATGATACTTTGTCCAGTTCTGGTACAGGCTGCCCTAAAGCTATCACTGAGCTGAAGAGGTTTCTGAAATTTCTCCACAGATGAGTGGAGAGCAATTAAATAATCAGAAAGACTGTCCCCAGAAAAATAAAGTTCTCTGAAGTAAACAGTGAAGGTTAGGGAGTTTTGTCCTGTCTGTTAATAACTTTACCTGCACAAATGAGCCGGTTAGAGCATAGCAACACTGCCCTGGGCTTGGTAACGGGTCTGGTTTTGCAGGGAGGAAGCAGAACCTTGAAGATCGGTGTTCACAGGGAAAAATGGTTTGACCTGCTCTTCAGAAACCTGATGTGTGAACTTCTGTTTCAAGAGCAAAATGAAAGAGTGGAAAGCTTTTTTGAACTACAGGGAGGTGATTCTGCAACAAAACATTCTTTTATATTATACTGGAAAATACTGGGCTAAGTCCATATTCAGTTCAGAATATGGTTTAGTGGGCATGGTGGTGTTGGGTTGATGGTTGGACTTGATGATCTCAAAGGTCTTTTCCAACCTTAATGATTCTGTGATTCTGTGAAGTCTCAGCAAGTAATTTTAGCAGAAAGGTTAAATTATTTTGGTTTTGATTCTTTTTGCAAACCATGATAATATATTATTTTATAATATATTTATAATATATTTTAATTATAATAGAATTTAATATATAATATTTTAAAATCAGGCTTTTATGAATGAGCTAGTCTGGATGTTCTTGCAATCTGACATCCCAGGTTGAGTAATCGGATGCCCTCTATTTTTTTAAGCAGTTTACTGAACTCTTTCCAAGCCACTGAAATAGTGAAATAGTTGAATTTTTTGAAAAAAACCCCTTGTTTTACCTTTCTAGAACAAACACACAAGCTCTCAGAATCAAACCCTCCATCTCCTGTTACCTGCTAAAGGAAGCATTTGTCAAATTCGTTTGTAGTGAGAGGGGCGGCTGGGGCTGAAAGACATTACCATGGTCAGAAGCTTCCTTACTGACCTACTTACATAGGGCTGATCATCCTGGATTAGACTCCAGCTCGCCATCCTGTCTCCAAAGTTGTTTGTGTAAGGTGAAGGGATCAGACGCACAATGTCACAAGAGCTGCTTGCCTCTTCACCAAATTTTCCAAAGGACTAGGTATAATTTCACCCAGGCAAACTGGGCAGGAGATAAGGAGCTTCTTCAGGACCCTAACAGCTTTCCAGCACCCTGAGGGCAGTGCAAGGGATGTTTTTCTGAGTAGACCCAGCAGGGACGGCTTTTGGAGCAAGCTGCATTTATGGAGCTATTTGTACCTGCAGCGTACATGGAAGAAAAATGGCCTCAGCCCAGGATGTCTTAATAATAGTGTATCTTCATCTCATTTCACAGAACTTCATGTTGGAAAAAAACTACCTTGATGTTCGGGACCACTATTGCATTGTAGCTCTTGGCTGCAATCAATAAAGCAGTTGACTCTAAAATAAAATCAAAGCACTGGCTAATGGATGTTTAGAAAAGGATACAAGGAAGAGAAACTTGTGTGTTTCCTGCTAATCATCTCCTGTCTTCCTGACATTTTTCAACACACACAGAGACTTCTGGAGACAGGCTTCTGTGCATTCAGTAACCACGAATGCATTTTTCTTTTCATGAATTTGCACAGCTTCCCTGTGAACTTTTATCCCCCATCTTTTAAGATGACATTTGTTGCCATGAAGATTACTGTCTACATTAGATTCATCATTTTTAATAGAGAGGAATCTCAGGTGTCCTCCTGATGAATTCCCACAGTTGTACCATGCCCCGACACATCTAATGCTGGGTGAGCAGCTTCTGTAGATGTAAATAACATTGGCCCTTTTGGTATATTAAAAATGCAAACAATTTTTCACCGCTGAAATACAGCATTGCTCTAGACCTAGGATGCTTTGTATTAATTATGGTGTTGAATTTAGGGTAGGTACTTCAGAAGATACTCCTATGCTGACTGCTGTTTTTGGCTGGCAACTCTGTGTGTCTGTGAAGATCAAAAAGATTTCCCATGAGCTGTGAATTCAGGCATAGTTCCTGTGCCTCGGTTTCGGAAAGGAGAGAGATGATCCTAACTGCAGACGATTCTCTTACTGAGATTTTTTTCTGCCTTTTAGCATTCTAGAAATTGCTGGCACAGTCATCAGTATAAGAGTCTTCGCAAAAATTAGTTCTTCTGTTGCAGAGAATTGCCTTTTTGCTCCGAGATTGAAACTGGTTGGACTGGGCCAGTCTTTTTCAGGGTAGGGAGGGCAGAAAACACCTTCTGTTCTCATACTAGTCTCAACAGTCAAACTGAGATTCCCTTGTTATTGTTTCTGAAATGTGTAATTTAGCTGGAGACGATAATGCTAGAGAGAGCCCTGGGTTTTGGAATTAAGGTCGCCTTTGTTTTTGATGAGGCAGCGCACGCCGCAAAGCCTGCGTTGTGTGGGCTCATCCTGAACGCCATGCGACGTGTGTTTTGCAAGGAATCATTTTAGTTTTTCAATGTGAGATACCGAAGAATGCACGTGCAATGGATGGGCGTGGGACAATAGCCTGCAAAGTAATCGGGAGAGAAGTCTGCGGTGTTCGGTTTATATGGCTTGGTCTTTAAAGACTACACTAACACACGATCCCTGCTGCAGAAGGGAAGGTCCACCCCGAGCAGGACGGTTCACGGGCGGCTTCCTGCGACGCCAGCCCAGCAGCACGGCCCCCGCCTGCCCCTGTTCACACGCGGATCGTACGGACAATATATTGCTTTTTGATATGCTAATTGGGACTCCTATATTTGACTCGCTGTTTGGAATATTAGCAATTCTAGCTGGATAAAGCTTAGGTTATCTGCCTGGGAAGCAGTATGGATGGAGAGGGATCAAATGAGGGATTTGCTTTTCATAATCGTAACGTCTCCTTCCCGACTCATTGATAACTGTCCCTTTGAAGATAATTAGTTTCTGTTTTTCAGCTTTGTAACCCACCAATTCTCATCTGATAGACTTCAAGATTTGGAGTTTTTCCTCAAAAGAAACACCTCCAAAATCTCACTTTTGGTTCAGTTTTGGCAGCACAGCACCTCCGGGTCAATTTTACACCGCCATCTTGTCAGACGCATTTCACAATACACTCGGTACAATACAGATTTTACTTCCAATAATTGTAAGTAACTGAAGCAAAGAAAATAACATTACAATGACATTGTAACGAGCAGGAAAAAGGCAGGTGAAGATCCATCCTATCGTCCTGCCCATTCTCCTCCTCCCAGCTCTTCTGAGAGTTCTTATGAGTTGCCAATGTCTGGCTTAGCTGCAAACACATTATTCTCCCAACGAGAAGCAGGTCTTCCTCGTGAGCTGAATGGGTGCTACACGCAGACAAGCGCCCTGATCTCACTGAGCATTTGCAAGGTGCTGGCTCCCCATTTTCTGGGTTCGGTTACTCCCGTTTAGCCACAGCAGGTACCAGGAGGTCTCGATTATAGCGCTGCTTGCTGTCAGGGATTTACACACGTGGTCTGATCCACACGATGGACAAATTTCCACTGTGTTTCATTACTGTTTGCTCACATTTTCGCACCAAATTCATTTAGCCTTGTTTACAAATGATCTAAACTACAGCGTGCACGCAGAACGTTGACTTAGAGAACTTCAGCCATATTTCTGTGATACTTTTCTTTCCACTGTTTGTGTATGCTGCTCAGCAGCAGCATCTTTGTAACTGTTCTTCAGGTGTTAAAATTTAAAATAGAAGTATCTTCAAAGACTCTTGTAGAACAAATAAGTAGGATTTGGAGGGGGAAAATGGCGTTCTCTTATATCTGGTTACCAGGCAAATATTCTGTTGGAAGGAAAACTTCCTTCCCCCCCTTACATATTTAATTTCTTTGCTTTTTTGTGCTTTTAAATATTGGATGGATGTGGATATGACCCCCAGGTGAGCAGGACTCAGCCATTCTTTTCTGAATTACACATTTAGCCTATTTAAATGCAGCCATCCTGTGAAACAAAAAGGAGAAAATGGACTTATGTTCATTTAGAAGAATGATCTTTGGATAACGTCACCCAAATATTGCTGGGTTTTTATCTTGCCTATAAAATAAATTGGTCCCAGTGTGCTGTGAGATGCACATAAAAGTTTGAATACGAAAGTAGTATAAAATTCAGATGACTTGGTAGAACTGGCTTTAGAATTTTGAAAAAAATGGACCAGATTTACTAAGTGCCATTTATGAGGGAGTAATGTACTGGAGATTTTAATCTGCAAATCTCAATCTGTTGGCACATTTTCTTTTTTTGGTGCCCTTTCTATTGCTGTTTGATTGTATTTTTTCCTAGGGTGTGATGCGAGCACAACTGTTCTAGATATGTTTTGTACCATGGCTCTCACAGCACGATAAGCCAAGGAGACTGATGATGATAATTCTAAAATTTGGTTGGCGTACCGTTCTTTGAATTCCGGATTCTGCAATCACTTCATTTTTTAAATAGTTTTCCTTTTGGACTGAACTCACTGATGTTTACCAAATATTTTCTAATATTTTAAGAAATACCTTTTCCCCTTCCCTCTCCCAAATGCTTACACCAACAAACTCGTGTGCTTGCGTGATCTATGTTTCAGTAATTGCTTTTTAGCTGGAACAATTAAGAGCTGTGAGAGGAGATGAAATTTGTCTAAAATGTTCCAAATGGAACTCTGCTTTTTTGTGGTTTCAGAATGACAACCCAGAAAGCACAGGAGGATGCACTACCATAGTGTCAAAATTCAGATAGCAAAACCTTTATACTGAGTAAGTAAACACGAGGGGTTTAGGAGGGGAGTCTGGTTCTGCTCTCAGGCTGAGCGATCCAAACCAACTCTCCTTTGAGGGTACCACGCAGACGACACAAACGGAATAGCCTCACTTTACTAAAATATTTCAGTATGTTTTTCATTTCCAAAGTAGACTGCAGAAATATTGCATCTATCCACTAGTTACTGAAGGAAAAAAATGAATTAAATAGAGCAAACAAAGCTGAAGCTAAGCTATTATGTATTTCAGATTGCTTAGTATTTGGCATGTGGAACAAATGCTTTAGATTATAAGGCATAAGCCTTTCAGAACCTTAAGTTATTTTAAAATTAAATGGATGACAGGCACAGGTCTGCTGCATGGATTTGATTTTCTTTGTGTCTTAGCAGAAGTAGTAAGCAATGTCTATAAGTATCTAATAAAGCTATTTTCTGCTATTATAGAGAGGTTTGCTATGAGAAACAGAACCGAGTACCACATTTTCAATAAAACAAATTGAACAGATTCTCAGAAATCTAGGTCACAGTAACAGATGACCTATACATGGTCCTAGTTTTTGATGCAACTGTCTAATCTGCTCTGAGAGTACTAGCCAGACATCATTCCTAATTGACCTTGATATTCAGTGAACAGAAAGAAAGCTAAAGCCACATGATATTTAAATCTTTAGCAGAAAAAAAAATATACAGCAAACTTGAATGCATTCTGTTTTATAACCAGAATCTGTATTTGTCACGTGAACCTTGTCTGCAAACGTGTTGTCTTAAAAATCTGCATTTGAGACTCCACCTAAAGAAATAAATCTGAATACGAATAGCCATTCTTAACATCCAGTTCCAGAGGAGAGTTTTCATGTCCCTTGTATAACCATATTTTGTAATGCGGCTGCCCCAGCCTTGCTCGGGAAGGTGTGATGTTCTGCTGCCCTGGACTAGTCCAGCTCGAAGCACGAGACCTAGTGGTGCCCGGAGCGAAGGCGCTGCAGTTACGTAAAGGGCTGGCGCTCCCGCGCGCGGGCAGCGCAAGTGCACACGGAGGACGGGAAATTACAGTATGTGTGGTTAAACCCTGACCACCCCTGTGTATAGACCAGACTGATCCTTCTTGTTCATGACCTCAGACTTGAGACGTAGCGTTATTTACAGAAGGCACGACGGCCTTTTCTACGCACGAGAAAAGACGGATGTGTACTTTTGTGCTAAAGTAAACGTATGGACTGCCAGTAAGCCCAAAAGAAACTAAGCAGTAAAGCCTTAAATGCTCATATGCCAAGATACTTTTCGAGAAAACTAAACTGATTTAGGTTACCAAATTAAGGATCAGTGAACGCACCACGGGACTGTCTCAGATTGATAACCTACGGTTTGCCGGACCTCACCGGCTCTGTTTCAGTGTGCCTGTATTTGGCAAGAAATGACCGCGTCACTTCTGAGGTTCATCACACCTAGCACCGGGGCTGCCGTCAGAACCCACGGGTGATGTCTATTGTGCGTTAAAAGCAGTTGTGAGTTGCACTGCGGAGGAGCCGCCGTGAGCTGATGGTGGTGTCCCCTGGGGAGACATGTTAGCGTGCCGCTCCGTGCCCGTCCACTTCAGCGTGCCCGCCCCGAGCCTTCTCCTGCCCTTAATCACATTTTGGCATCTCATCTCAGACAGTCTGGCCTTTTTGTATGAAACACGGGTTAACCGCAGCTCTGAGTAATGTGGTGTTGCAAAACCAAATTGTGTACAATTGTAAGGCAGTTAAGATCGACAGTGACCCGCTACCGAGCAGGCAGAACTCCTGTTCACAAGCTTACGGCAATATTCATTCACACCCCCGTGTATTTAGGTGGCACAGTTAATTGTTAATGCAGAAGGGGGGTTGGTATTGAGGTGCAGCACTTCAGTGCACTCAAAATTTGCAGTTTAATGCAATGCTCATTCATGGTAATTGTGGCAATTTCTTTGCATCGTGGTTCTGGACAGCTGCTGATGGTCCACGCTATTTTCAGGCAGTACAGGGAAAGGAAGAGTGACTGAAGCCTATTTAAAAAGGTGATGTCATTAGTCTGTACATCCGTGTTGCTTCTTATGAAAAAAAACCCAAACATGCCTTCATGTTATCCTTATCATAAAAATACCCAATTGTTGTCTTTTGAGGTCTTAGTATTTGAAACTTTTCAGTGATATTAATCAATGCTGTGGTTTTGAAATGATTACAGCATCTGCTGGCTATTATTGAGATAAAATGAAATTCTTAGGATTCCACATTTTTTGTTAAATTGCCAAGCATATTGCTAGCTTTCAGCATACCTGATGCATTTTTATTGGCAACTAACCCTGTAATGCAATACTATATATTAATGAATAGTCGGATTATCTATGTGTTGGTCTTTTGCATCAGCTGCAACTTCCAAGCCTATTAGTGGTTAACAGTTTTCTTTTTTGAGTCTTTTTAAACTTTCTGTTGGGATAGCCGTAACTGGAGTTGGGAAAACTGACTTTTGAATTATCTGTTACTTCTATGTGCGGTTTAAAAAAGCTGACCACACGAGAACAACCATCAGCATCCTTTTCTTAGGTGCATGATGGGCTAATTCCCATGTCCAAGCTGAGTATGCAGATGTTTATGGGCGCAGGTTATGCCCAGACATTCCTTTTATGGCTGTTTTGGTTAGGCAGAAGTGCTTTTTGCCAACCTCTAATGGTCTGGTTTCCATTCAAAGTGATATGCTTAACAGGTATTCAAACTCAGACCTAATTACAAGGGCAGAATTTAACTTTCCAGCATTTTTTTTTTCCTTAGGCAGTCCTTTCAAGGGGTAGGTTTTAAAATCAGTCTCCAGATAAATACCAACTATGAACAGTCCTAGCAGTAACGGAAAAGGTTGCTGTATTTTAAGAATACCATGATATTTAACCTAAAAGAGCTTTGTAGGTAGGGCCATCAATATCCTTAACCTTTTTAAAAAGTAATCCATAATATTTTTTTGTTCAAAGGCTTATTTTAGGTAGGTCCTCCTGGGTTTGTAAATACCAGCAAGAAAAAAATTAAAATAGCTTGATTGTAATCTAGCCTGATTCTTATCACCTAAGTTTTACTGAGAAGTAATACACCCAAGCCATTGTACCACATCAGGAAGAGAATTCAAGGAAATTATATAATTATTCAGACAAAACTGACTCCTGTGAAAAGCATTTACATTCACATTTGTATTTCTAGTGTTCCGAAATAGCAGCTGAGAGTTATATGAGCAGGCCCCTCACATATATGGATGTTTGTTAATCTTACAAGTAGCACCTCAGAGAGGATTTCACTTTTTTCCAAAATTGTGGTGGTGTTAGTCATCCAGTCTTCCCCCCCGCCACGTTCCTCAAAGGAGCAATGCAAGCACGTCCATCGTCTGCCTAGTAGGCTGGTGCAGGGCATCCACACGAGTCTTCCCAGGTATCTCCCAGGTGCCTTGAAAGATGGACCTGCTTTTCTCACTTTAAAATTCTCCCCCTTTTTCCGAGGTCACAAGGATGGCCATTGATAAAACATGCTTAAGAGCAGCAAACAGCCCAACCTTTGTTTTCTGTATTTTATGATACTTTGTATCTCCACAGTTCATAATAAAAACACAGATTTCACAACTGCAATATAGTACAACTCTCAATTTCATTGTTTTTCCCGGTGAAGAAGAGAGCTAAGTCATTCCTGCTGTGCCTGTAGTGACACACAGGCTCTGCGGGCTGCTCTCTGATGCGGTATGCCGCTGCAAATTTTAAGTCTTAATATCCAGTTGGACTGGGTATTTTATCTGGTGCGAAGTCGGTAGGGTAGGCAAGACATGGAAAATGAGGAGGAACAGCCCAAACCTTCCTGCCATTTGGGTAAAGATTGAACTGACTTCCGCCCCTCGGCTGAGGCGCCGTGCACAGCGAGGGGCAGGCTTTTCATCTAATAAAACCCGCTGGTTGGTTTTCTAATCTTGATAATTTCTGCTCATTGGCTCCAATCGGCAGATTAAAGCCCAGTCTCTGAGGAGTTCTCATTTTAACTCTAGACTGGGGGGAAAGTAGGGGAAATGGGAGGTACCAGACAGTGAGCGTTTTGTTTTTGTTTTTCTTATTTATTTTGGTATTTGCCAAGTTGACACCACTGAATAATGTCCTCCTACACAACTGATACAGGAGATGCAGGGAGTAAGTCTACTGAGTCTTTTATGATGAAATCAGCTGTCCAGCCTCGTCCCCTTACAGCCACCATTAAAATGAAGTCCATTACAACAACACATCTCGGGCTAGGCATCAGCTGCCTCAGTAATGAATCTCTGCTTTTTATAAACACTTTGAGGTTTTCTGTCCTCAAAATTCTTTCAATTTCTCCCCCTGCTTCCCTCCCACCTCCAAATAAAAATCTCCAGCCACATCGTGCTTCTGCCTTCCAGACACAGGGCAGCGACCGCAGCTGAAAAGTAACCATATGGACTTCATGATTTTATGTACTGTGACAATAAAGCTTTTATGACATTCTAGGTGGTTAAAAATGGCAGTAAGGAGCTCTTAAACATGGCACAGTCATGTTGCTTTTCTGAACCGGCAGACCTGCCAACAGTGCATCAAAAGCTGTAATTTCCTGTGCACTGAAGGCCCCTATCTCTGCTGCCTCCAGCTTTGTGTCCCAGGGCTTGTGCCTGTGTGCTAACAAATCTCTATTGTCCAGCGGGGCGAATAGTGGCTGGGACGAAAGAATTGCTGTCTGGTTTCTATTCAAATCCAGGTAGTCAGATATATGAATGGAGTTTCTCGAACCGCCATGTGAATAACCTCTGCTCTGCGTGGAGGCTGCGAACGCTTAAGAGGCTGGCGGGTCCCTAGCCCAGCGCCTTAGCTGCGGGCAGCACAAGAGTTTGAAACCCACTTTTCACGCTGCTCTTGGCTTTTAATACTTGCTAACTTTTAAAATACGCCATCTCGCATTCCTAGACAAAACAAGGAGGGTAAATCATCCCCTCCTCAACTTTCTGAACTTGTTGAGGAATTCTCTCAATAGCTTTAAAAATTAGTTTATTTTGCTAGGAAACCGACAGGAAAAGTTTATGAAAATTAAATTATTTTCTTGGAACATACCAGATTTCTAAGTGTATGTTGACCGGGTACACAGAGCCCATTGCAAGCGTCACGGTTGATAACTGCAGACGGTTTGGGGAGCAGATACATTAAATTTCTTTCAGAGTAAGTCAGTCACGATTTCTGGTACGACAGTTTGATCGGGGGTGGGTGGAATTGTGCAAACCGCGGTTCGCAGCTCTGCGGGTTTCGGCGATGGACTGAAGTGCCGTCAGGCCGGCGTCCCGCTTCGCAAAGCGCTGGCTTGCGGGGCCAGGGAACTACACCCGCTGTCCCGCCTCTCCCGACAACCGCAACAACTCGCGTCAGGCTGTCGCCGGTCGCGATACCGTCCGCAGGTGCCGCCAGGGCCAGACAAAAGCGAGGGGGACCATCTCCCTCCGCCACGTCCCCGCCCCACGGCGGCAGCGTCCCGCGGGGCCCGGCGGTGCCGGTCGCTGCTGCCGTGGGGCGGGGACGGCTTGTCTGGGGCTGCCCCCCTCCTTTTGTGTCCCCGTCTGGTTCAGTTCCTCCCCGCCAGCCCCCGGGCGACACGCGTGTCTGGTTACCGGCCCAGACCGGGAGCAACTTCCAGAGCCGGGGATCGTTCCAGTTTCTCCTTTTTCTTCGCGGGGGGGATGCCGCCTCGCTCACCCCCCGCCCCCGGCAGCCGCGGGGAGCGGCTCGCTCCAGCTGCGTTACATTAGCAGATGTGTATATATTAAAAAAAAAAAAAAAGCTTCTGTGCGGAGAACAAAGGAACACGTGCAGAAATGAGACTGGGGGGGGAATATAAAAAAAAAAAAAATCCCCTGACAGCACGGCGGGACGCAGGGCGGCCCCCGCCCCCCCGGCGGCGTTAGCCCTAACCGGCGATTAACGGGAACTCAAGCCTTACCTGGCGGGGCGGCGCGCTCCGGGGAAAGGCTCCGCGCATCGTCTCCCTCTCCAAAAAGTTGCTGCCGGCGCGGGCAGGACCGCAGGTCCGGCCGCTGGCGGTACGGCCGCGGCCCGGGAAGGCGGCGGAGTTGGCCGCGGGCCGCGCCGCTCCCCCCGCCGGCCGCGCAGCCCCGGCCGCCGCCCCCCGCCCCGCTATATAGGGCGCGGATGACGGGCAGGGGCGCAGCCGGTCACGTGCGCGCTGCGGCGGCGTCCATTCGCCGTCCCGGCGCGGAGTCGCCTCCTGATTGGGCCGCGCCCGCGCACCGGAGCGCTCACCCCCCCGCCGCCGCGGGGCGCAGGCCGGGCGCGGGGCCGCTTGTTTGGGTGTCGCCGCCGGCGGGGCCGCCCCCAGGCCGACACCTGCCTGCTGCCGGCGGGCGGGCGGCGCGCGGCCCGCAGCGCCCGGGATGCCGGTGGCGCCGCCGCCCCGCTCCCTCGCCCCGCTCCCTCGCCCCGCTCCCTCGCCCCGCTCCCTCGCCCCGCTCCCTCGCCCCGCGCCGCAGCGACGAGGGGTTTATCTGCTCTCCCCGTGGCAGGCTGCGACCAGAACTGCCCCGCGCCAGCCCCGCGCCCGGCACGAGCGAGCCGCGCCAGAGCCGCGCGCTGCGCGCCCGCGTCGCCGCCCCGGTGCCGGGTCCCTCGGGGGGCCCTACCGCCCGGAGCCCGGCACCGCCAGCCGCAGCCCGCCGGGAGGGTGCCGGGCCCAGCAGCGGAGGCGGCGGGCAGCCAGGGCCTGCTCTCGCCGGGCTCTCCCCCGCCCCGGGGCTTTGGTTCCTGGTCTTGCTGGGCCACAGGGAACCCGGGTCACCGTGGGGCGCGGCCCGGCGCGGCGCCCCTCCGTCTAGCACGCGAACGTACATTTCCGTTGTGCGACGTGAGTGACTCCGGAGCTGTACTTGGGGGCTACCATATGTCACAGCAGGGCCCCGGCGCTTTCGGGGTGCGCTGCAGGCTGCTGGGGAAGGGCTCGGGGCCGTCTCCTCGAGAGCGGTTGGACGACTCCCCCCCACCTCGTTGGCAAAGCTGCCCCGGAACGATGTGTAATGTCGAGGTGACTTCCCATCAGTTCTGCAAGTGTCCCCGTTAGCAACGACACCGCTGTCCGAGCACGGCAAGAGCACCTATTGCCGTTTTTATGGCAGGACAGAATAAAATGGCTTTAAGCATGTTCTTCAGCGAGACCACCTGATGACAAATGAATTCCACTAGCTTGCTAGTTTCAGCGGCTTTAGCCTAACAAACCGCAGAGCTGCCCCACGGACTTGCCTGTAGCCTCTCCCTGAGCTGGAAAAGTGAAAGGAGACACTGGGATGTCTCTGGAACTGCATAATGAGGATGCGCTAACTCTGTTTTTTTGTAAAGTGTTTTCAGTGGGAGCGCAAGACTGTGGGGAGAAGTTAATGTACTTGTTCCATTTTCTCTTCTCATTCTTTTCCAGTCTTATTAGTCTTCTTTCTCTGCTTGTTTTCAGTCGTCGACCTTTCTTTCTTCTCTGGGGACATCCAACATGGGAAGGCCAAAGTGCTGGACACCTTCCTTGTTGTGGGGGTTCGGACTAGCTGATTCCTGAGTCCCTTCCAACCTACGATCCTATAGGTGAAGCACGCACCATAGGAACAGTTCCTTTCTCCAACACTATGTGGCCATTCTCTCTCTGTGTGTTTTGCTGCTGTTAAGATGCTTTTAATTATGGCTACAGTAACTGCTGCTGATTCTGGATTCCTCTGCTTTGGTAGTTCGACAGTCCCAGCTCCTTGGGGCAGCAAGCACGTGCTGGTGAAGCCGCAGGTGACTGATCGAAAGGAAGGTGCTGCAGCAGTAACGCGGTTCATGCCCTTTTGTTGGTCTAGCAGAACCTGGGTTTCTTGAGCATTTTCGGACATGCCAGGATGTCCCCCTCCGGGGACAGAGAGGAGGGGAGGTGTGGGTCAGAGGTCCCTTTTGGGCATTCTTGACATGGATTTCTGTAGAATTCACCCTCAAGGGCTGCATGAATGCATAAATGGGAAATGAAAATGAAATGAAAAAATAAACGACAGTTAGATGGAACTCATCCAAAAGGAAGCAGTTTGAAAAAAAAAGAGAAAGCTTAATATTCTGCTTTAATAGTGACCCAGCCTCCTATTGGTGTCATGTTGCTGCTATTGATGTGGATGAAGAGGTTCCCACATCCTTGTCGTGAATGTGAAGGAGAGAGCTCATATCTGCTGTCCGTTCTGCCTGCAATAACCATTCTAGTAATGTCTCCCCTTTCCAGACAACTTCCTTTCCATCTCCTCTTTCAAAGATTATCTTTCACTTCTTCAGTCACTTGACGATTCTTTAAAACGTAGGGGATGCTATTGTTAAAATACATGTTCTTGTGCTTACTGGGGTATGAATGTGCTTCTGAGCGGTCAGTTATGGGTCACACTGGCTGAAAAGCATACAGTATCTTTGATCCTATTTATGAAAAATAAAAAATTAAACCGTAAGTGTGTCTTTGAGGGTAGTATGGTCTTTACAAGCCATCTGAATGGCTAACAAATTCTAGGAGCTTTTGCAGACTCCTGTGCGTAGCTTCACAGACCTACTGTACTTCCCAGGCCCCATATGGTGCCCAAGTAATGAAATCTTTAATGCGATATCCTTGTGTTTTCTGCTAATGCTTTATTCTTAAGACTCGCTTTAAAAAAACAGACGAGTTGGGCAAAATTGTATTGAAAAACATTTAGGTCCATAGTCCAGGTTGGGTTCCAGCCTAGTGCTCTTGGTACATTAGAAATCCTGAACTAGCAGTCATTTAGTGCTGCCTGCCTAATAGAAGATTGTGATAATTTCAAAACTTCAGTAACTAAGAGTCAGAAGCCCTCTGGTAAGCAAGCCAATTTTAAGATTTGCAGAAATAATATAAAAGTCCTCAAATATGAAATGTTAGGGTCTAGGAAAAGGAACAGTATTTTGGCATAGTGTGTAGACATAATCGTATGCCAATCTCCAGATACCTCTTTCTGTCTCCTGTGTCAGAGGTTGTCTTCAAATGGTTAAGTTGCCTGAATATTTTGAGGCTCATCCTAATTATATTGCTCTCATTATCAAAATGCTAGGTCCTGTTCAGTTGGATGTACATCGCGATTACTAAATTAGAACCGTGTTTCGCTAAATCTATGGAAAACATCGTTTCCCACTGGGAGATGCACCGCTGCAGCAGTCGTGGGGAACAAGTCCCCAGGCAAGGGCAGCGCCACTGGGGATGTTCTGCCATGGCTGTTCCCGCAGCAGGAGCTGGGTGCTGCAGGAGCCTGTCAGGTATGTTGAGGCTGGGAGGAGGAGGTCGGGCTTCGACCCTTAAGCCATTTTACAATACTGTAATCAACTTTGCACTGTATTTTGCTGCATAAAATTTACCCAAGTCAAAAGGAAAAACCAATGGAGACCTGTTGAGGCATCTAAAGGAGAGGCAACGCCGGTACTCCCTTGTGCTTCTCCCAATTACTCTTGAGTCTTTTCGGCAGTTTCTGTCCTGGAGACAGGCTGTGACAAGGCAGGGGAAGGATGAAGGAAGAATCTTTCAGTAAGTTTGCTCAGATCCAATGTGCTTGACCCAGGCAGGCAAGCATCTGGGTCAAATGTGTCTCATTTCTCTTGATGCTTTGAAGCCCAGCAAGCTGAGGAGGGAGGGCTTAACTGATAGATTCTTGTCTTTTTCTTCCCCTGGATCATCTTTTCTGTCGCTACGGAGGAGCAGTATACGTGAAGAGCGTTCATCTGAATGTAGGATCTGTGACTGTTTGGGACACTCTGCTGTTCCGTAAATAATCGCTTTCCTGGCTGCGCTTCTGATAACCGGTGGCTGCCCCGTCACCGCAGTGGCATCAGGAAAAGGGCAAGACTGGCTTGTTGCGGTCGTCATCCCCGTCGACGTTAACTCTGCTAATGGGCGAAGCGTACGTGAGAACTGCGTCAGCGGGAATATTTGGAAACCAGAAAGTCGGCTCTTAGCAGAGACGCAGTTTGACAGTGGGGTGAAGAGGAAGCAAAGGAGCTCCTGATAGAGAGGCCTTCGGACAAATTCATGATGATACGGTGTTTCACCATCCATTCACTGACCGATTGCATGTTATTAAAATGTTACAGCAGCCTTCGGTGTGAAGGCTAGAACTTCTTTTCACTCTAAAGTAGTTCCTGCAGTTGAGGCCTGCGCCGAGCCCCTCACCGCTGCTCAGCACGGAGCGGAAGCGCCGTCCTTTCGCCAGCGTGCTGCAAGGGCTGGGCCGTTATTTTTCCTTGGCCCCCATTTCTGAAGAGTGTGAATTAAGTTGTGCAGAATCAAACCCCACCGTGACCGAGGGAGCAGATCCCGGCTCGGGCAGGAGCCTGGAGTCCTGCGCTGCACGACCTGGCCTCTCCCACCGGCCTGCTGGGGGCTCGGCGCCGGGCAACCAGCTCGGTTATCGTCTCGTCCCTCCCCGTTACTGCTCCTCTTTCTTTCCTTGGGTGATTGAAACGTGTCTATTGTTGAGCTCATTCAGGCAAGATTGTAAAACAAATCATTTAAGAAAATAGTTTGGGAGAAGTTAATTCGGGTCAAAGAGGGATTAACTGAGGAAATTGTTTCTACTTGTACATCCTCCTGCTAAGAAGTAAGCAAGGAAAAGCTTGAAAATAAACCTCGTTGAGCCCATTTTTTTGAGTTATTTTGTATGCGCTTTGTCCTTTCTGTAGTTTTCGTTACTTAAATCCATCTAACTCGACGAGGAAGGAAGGAGATTCAGTTTGAGAGCAAATTCAAAGTGAAAAGATTTGGCCAGTGACATGGTGAAAGGGATAAGCGTAGGTAGAATGGGATTAAACAGAAGTAGTTTTGGTATTGAACACATGGTTCAGAGGCCTCTACTTTACCACTCTTTCTGGTTTTATTTAAGGCTTTGTATCTCTCTTGCATGAAAAAGGAAGGAGAAAACTAATTTTTAAAAAATCAACATGAAACTGAGCGAGATAGAAATTGTTTGATAGAATCGATAGAAATTTATGGAGACTCACTACAAAACCTCAGGAGCGGCATCAGGGCACAGCCGTGTCAGGAAGAACTCTTGGGCTTGGGGGGGGTTAGTCCGAAGGCATCGCCCTGCCTTGCCTGCGGCCGGCGGCTCCTCGGGCGCCGGGGCCGGGGCTGCCCGCCTGTCTGGTGGCAGCAGCTCCCTGCCGGCCGCCGGCCGCCGGCCGCGGCGCGGGGAGAGACCCGGCTGCCGCGTTTCCCCTGGTTCTCCGTGCGGGGGGAGGCAGTGACGAACAGCGGTGGATTTCGTTCTTGCCTTTCTGTGCGTGTAGTTTCCTCTCTGCTTTAAAACCTCGGTTACAAAAAATAGTCTTTAAAAGTGGGATTACAAGGGCATTCCAAGGTATTCCCGTTTGCTACCATTAAAATGGATTCTGTATACAACATAGCGTGGTGTTCTATACTACAGTGTGGCACGGAGGCAGTTACGTGTTGTGCAAAGTCAGTTTTCCTCACAACATTGAGAGTTAGGGAGTAACTTGACTTCTCTCACTCGAGGAGTAAACAAGAGGGAAAAACGAAGGCGTGAGACCAAAACTAAGTAACAAGTCAGTGGAAGAGCCAGAAGTGGGGTCCGCTAACTCTGTGCATGTATTTGTTTTTTAGGGTATGCTGCCAGCATTGATAACAAAAGAATTGGCTCAGTTTCCACATTTCAGCTATGAAAAATGCATGTCTGTGTTCTTGTAATCAGGGGAGCACTTGTACTCAAAGAGAGGAACGCTGCAGGTTAGCACTCTGACAGTGTCCCTGTGGCTGTCTTTTTCTCGGTGGCTGTCACCTTCTGTAGTCATCAAGTGGATAAAGAATTTTTGTCATGCTGCTTCATGAATGAAGTCTGTGCTCTTAAAGAGCATAAGAATTAGCTCTGAAGTATGCATTATCACAAAGCTGACGATGATGTTGAAAATCATAAAAACTAAAATATACTTTCACTCCATTTTCCGTTTCTCTTATCACAACTCTGAGGAGGTAGAGTCTGGTTTTAGTTTGTCATGCTTTTTTTTTTCTGTCTGCTGCTAAAATGCTTGGGATTGTGGAGAGCTACCAGCCGTGTGGTTTTAGCATCATTCAAAAACCTTCCATTTAGAAACCATTCTGATATCTTGGTGTTTTTTTTCTTCTTCGTCTTTTTTTAACTACCAAGGAAATTTGCATGAAAATAGAATCATTGTTTCTGAAGAGTTCCATCTGCTCCTGCTGCTTATTCTGTAGCTGAAGTCATAATCCTCTGTTTGTGAAATTTCCCATTGAAGAGATTTTTGGCTTGTTATAGTTTCAGCACAAAATTTCAGAACGGAGGAAATATAGAGGCTTCTCCTAAAAAACAACAAAAAACGAAAAAGCCTTGAGATGACATCAGAACTACAAGTGCATCCGCAGTCAATACACTGTAATTCTGTAGGGACCGAGTGCCGAGGAAATAGGACAGTACGTGAGGTGTGCAGGGCTTGGGGTGGGAAAAGGCATTTCCTCACAGTGTCAGAGCTTTGGCTGGGTGTAATGAGGGAACAATCATTTTCTGGCTGGCTCAGTGTATTAGTATTTCTTTTGGTCAAAGCCGAAGGGCAGGGTTGACTGGGGGTAACAGGGGTGCTCACACCAGCTAGAGAGAGACGAGCAAAGTCCCTTTAAAACAGCTTTAGCCAGAAGGGAACGGCCAGGCTTCTTCCGAGCCCGTTGGATGGATGTTCATTTAGCTGCTCTCACAGCCCTGTATCCACTCCAGAGGAATATTCTGCAAATGAGAGCAAGAACAGTTTTTTTTGTTTGTTTGTTTGTTCTAATTCCTTCTCTTCCTGGGATTTATGCATTTCACATACATTTATGTGTAATTCCCTGCTTGTGTGTGCTTGCATGTAAATGCTGAGCACATTCTTGCAGGCAAAGCAGTAGGAAATGAGAACCCCGTGGGCTGGGAGGTGACGCTTGTCCTGCTAGGACCTCTGTCGCTATGCAGAAATACTGCAGGAAAGTGGGTCAGGGCGAGCAGCGCTGGGAGCAGCCGCGCGCCGCAAACCCACCGCGGAGCGCTGCCGGCTCCCACCACGCGCGGAGGGCGGCAGGGCGTCGTGAGGACCCGAGCGCGGACGGCGGTAGCGTGTGTGGCTGCCATGAGCCCTCGTTCAAAAGATACTCTGAGAGAATTAGTGACCTCATTTTGCATCCTCATTTACGGGATTGTTTTCTGCACCACGTGTGGTATTTGTGAAAAACATCGCATATGTATGAACCAGGCTGTGCTTTAAAGTAGGGAATACGTAGTTCTGCTTCGGAAAAACAATTCATCTCCAACATTTGGCATTTTCTCTGTTAATTACGTTGCGGTGCGCACGCGTACCCCTGTGCGCAGTATGTGTGCTCGAGCGGTGCCTTCTTAACCCTTCCCGATATTAGCAGTGTCCAGAACAGCCTTCTCGCCTTCGTCACTGCCAACCGAACTCACACGCTCCTTCTGCTCATCCCCTACGCTCTCGGCTGTCTCGTTCCCCGTGCGGTGGCTATAAGGGCACGTTCCTCCTTCTCCCAAGCAATGCCACATGGGCACTGCCCCAAAACCCCGGCAGCGGGAGATGGGTCGACAGGTCACACCCCGCTGAGCACCGTCCCCTGCCTGGACACCCGCTGGGCTGCCCGTGCGCGTCCCTCGCTGGGTTGTTTTCGCTTTTCCCTGTCTCTTTGCTGCTGAACTCTCTACCTGTGTAAAATCTCTCCATGTATTATCCCTTCACAGGAATTGGCTCCTGTAGGTTGTTGGTCCACAGCTCTGTCTGCAGCTCACGCATAACCTTTAACAGTTTTTCAACTTTGTGTACAAATCAGATGTATAATTTACCTCTTTAGGGACAAAGGATAGCCGATATCAACAAATCTACTTACTTTGCATGCAGTCGTGCTTTGTAAGCTCCACAGGAAATACACTGACCTAAACAAAGTCGTAATCACGGGCAGCTTCCTACCTCAAGTACCAGCTATTTAGGAAAGCTCGCCATATATGCCTCATCCCACTCAGTCTCTCATTCCCTTCTTTTCCTCCTCCATCTTCTCTTTCACCTGTCCTTGGCCTTTAGAGCCTTTCAAAGAGAGAACTGAAGTCTCCCCGTCAGGTAGCGCCTGGCCGCTTGTGCCGGGTGAGGCGCAGCGCGACGGCTCGCGGTGGGATGGAGCTCAGCCGGGAGGGCTGCCCGAAGGCCACCTCTGCATCCGCGGGGACCCCCTGGCTCCACAGCTCCCACCACCTCACAGCTGCGGTGGTGCTTTCCGGAGGTTCGTCTGGAGCGGGGAAGAAGACACTGGCGAAGGCATGCAGCCCCCCGGCTCCGACCACAGCTCGCACGCCGAGGCTTGCAGACCCTGGCATCCCGCAAAATTCATGAGCTGGACACGGATTGCCACAGTAGATACTGGCAGAGGATAACGGACTGTGTTCTGTGGATGCTGGATGCTTCTAGAGGAGCTAATACTGGTCTTTCAAGCATAAAGAAATACTAGCAAATTTATCTGTGGATAATGTTCTGAAACATGGAAGAACATCACTTCTGCAAGGGGGAAAAAGCCCCTGCAAAAGTTTGTTTTCTGTTTTGGTACCCTCATTTTTGAGGAAGGGTCTCTCCCCTACCTGACAACCATAGGAGAACAGGCGTCGTTCAGATACGTTTAGCTTGCTACCGTGTTGGTTTAGGTTTTCTTTGTTTTGTACAGCAGGTAAAGCTGTGAGCTCGGCTGGTTTCACGAGTGGTGCTGTAGCTTTTCTGTTTGTCCCCCAGAGCTGGGTAGAAGACTGGCTATAAAACCGTGTTTGAGCTGTGATTGCCTGTCGACATCATTTGAAACGTAGGTATTGGTATCATCATTTGCATATAACTCCTTTGTTATTTCTTTCAAAATTCATTCCACCTTTTATTTCTGCATGCAGAAACATAGCAATTCGCATGTACGGCCCAAGTGCAAATTCTGCACAGCTACAGCTAAGTTATAAATGAGACTAGAAATTACATGTAGCTCTGTGATTTAATTTTCTCTGACATATTGAGTCTATGTTTTAGCCTACAGAACTCCACAGCTGTGCCCCAATTCTCTTTTCCTTGTGATCTCAGCATCGCTGCCTTTTAAGGCCGCGCTGTTCCCGGCTCCCAGCAGGACCCCGTGTCGGACTGTCACCCTGCGCTCGCTGTGTTGCCACGGCGTGGAGCAGCTTCTCCCTGGGCTCGCGGATCGCACGTGCAGGGAAAAGTTTGGAGCGATTTAGTGGGTGGATGAGACTAGAGCAGAGTGCTTCATATTCCGCACGGCAGTGGACACCGAGGTGTGGGTGTGGGGGTTTCTCTGTGATTGCTGTCTGAGGGCAGAAGGAAAATGTTCATATTTTATTACAAATAAGAGGTGATAATGTAATTAGGTTTCGGCAAGACTTATGCCCGGGATGACGATTCACACGGGAAAAGATGGATGCTTTAAATAGAGGGCCGCTGCCCTGGTGGTATTTATGTTCTGTTTTATTAAGTGGCATTTGTATCTACAGGGCTATGTAAGCCTAACTCTCAATTTAACCGAATATTGACTGTGTTTTCATTCCGGTGCTGCCTTTAGCTAACAGCTTGCATTTGCTCGTATAAATGTAGTGCGAGCACAGTTCGCTGAATTTGGGGCAGGAACTTGCTCAATGTGATTTAGCATGTTCCAGCACACGGTATGCCACCCTCACCGTGCTCAGACACGTGAATCTGAACAGTTAGAGAGCGTCTTGTGAGTAGCAAAGACTGTTTTTCTGTGGTACGTGTGCTGCAAAGTCATCACAACGCAGCACAAATAGCCCTGTCTTCTCTGCTGAGAAGATGCCTGGTGGCAAGCACTGGGAGTTTTTTATCTGCCTCATTTTCAAGATTTATAATAAAAACACTAATGCAGATTTTCCATTTTAGCTTCTAAAAAATTAATAGGCTTACTTTAAATAAGCAACATGAAAATACAATATGATTGGCATTTCAACAATTTAACGCTGAAATGCAGGAACTGTTGTTGGGGCAGATCATTTTAATTTCAAATCCGAATCTTACACGTTTCCTCTAAAATCATCTCACATTTCGTACAGCACCTCGCGTTGGAGAGGACCCCTCCGGCTAAGCCCGGGTGCGCTGCATTGTGGGAGTACTTATGGAAATCATCGGCAGCCAGCGAGGCCGGCAGGATTTCAGCTGGCGAAGCGGAAGGCAGCCGTGGAAAGGCAGTTTTGTCTGTCTGTCCTGCCGCAGCACACACAGACACGCTGCCGCCGCTGTGCCTCGGGTGCACCCACTCCTCAGCCCCCTGAGAGGAACGGGGAGAGTTTGTTTATTTTAGGTAATCTGCCATTTTCACATTCCCAACACAGCAAAGCTAGTAAAACCAGGGTAGCAGTGGTGGGTTTAATGAAGTTTTAGTGTTTCTCTTCAGGTTGCAGCGCTAGCCATAAAGAGGAGAGTTGTTCCCGCAGAGTGCAGCTCAGGACACGCTTAATGAGGGGAAATCAGCCCCCCAATTCAGGGGCCACCGTCCCCGGGCAGTCACAGAGAAAGCTGGATTCCTTTGGTAGGTAATTTGGAGGCACAAGTTAAGACGTAATCACTGTCCTGACTTGGGTATCCTCTGAGCACGACGTTCCTGCACAAGGAATTGTGACTTCTGCCGGGCAGCTGCTTTTGAGCCGGCTGCTGGAAGAGATGCTGGCCTTTGTCGGCTGTACGGGGGAACCTGGAGCCTCTTCACCTGCAAGGCATAAAAGTTGGAAATCTCTATGGACTCAGTTCCAGGTCTGGTGGCCTGATGCCTTTGGTCCCATCTATACGTGCCGTTTCAGTAATTAACTTAGGCATTAACCTGCTCCTGCTATTAGATGTCATGCAAGCTCAATATTACTAAAAAGCTGCTCCATCAGCTGTGCTCCAACACAGCGTCATCTCAGACTCCTCTCTTCCAGTTCAGGATGGTCTCCACATCATTTTGGGATCTGGAGGAAGGCAATGTAGGACTTCCAGGTTCCCTTTGGAAAGCTGGCTGAGCCTCTATGGACCTTGTCCCGAATCCTCCACAACCTGACGGCGAATGCCGGCCTCAGGATGGTTTCTTTGTTTGAAATTAATGGCAAAGCAGCTACAGCCCTCTGTGGGCATCTCTGCCTCTTTGAGGGCACTTCATTTGGGCGGGTTTCGTTTCACACCTCTGGAATCTATTCCCCTGGCAATCTGTCCCTCAGTTCCCAGCAGGATCTAGGACTGCGCAACTTGGTAAAAATGCACTGAGCTCTCTTCTCAAGATAAACCTCTGCCTAGACTAAGAAATCAGCCAGTTAACCATGGATGCTCCAGACACAATTTGCTGGATAACTTGTATTTACAAATTGCAAGTATATGAATTTGTTCAAGCGCATTTTATGCTACTTGTTGCCTTCAAGCTGTAGCCACCGCTATTTTCTTCTGCTCGTGCAGCTTCTGCCCCGGCAGACCCGGTTGGGGCTTCCAGGCCAGAATACTGAATACTGCGCTGCAGTCGTGATGTTACAGCCATCTTCAGGAGTGAATCACAGACATATGAAAAACAAAATCAAAAAGCGAACGATAATGGAAGAACGCTGTCAGTAGCAGAACCTGTTGGGGAATTCAGGGTGCTGTGTGGAATGTCCAGTTAAAAAGGGCAGATTAAAAATAGAAACCACTTTTATGCACCCTGAATTCACAAATGCCTCCAAAACATCTGTGGTTGTCTTGAGAAGAAATGTAGAGGCCAAGAAACCCTCCTCATGGTGACAAACTGCGTAAAGAGAAGCCATTTGGCTGGCTTTACTGCCAGCACTGCGTTTCAGAGGGGACTCGGGGGAGCGCTGGTGGTGATCCAAAAGGTTTTGGATGTGGAGAATTATTTTATGTTTAAATGTCTTTCTCTAAAATAAATGTAAATTTTACTTAAGGGAAAAAAGGTTAAAAAGATAAAAAAAGATTCATTTTAGTATTTGTAAAATACTCTACAACTCTCTACAGCTACCTGAAAGGGGGTTGTGGCGAGGTGGGTGTTGGTCTCTTCTCCCAAGTAACCAGCGACAGGGCGACAGGAAATGGCCTCAAGTTGCGCCAGGGGAGGTTTAGACTGGAGATTAGGAAAAATTTCTTTACTGAGACAGTGGCCAAGCATCGGAACAGGCTGCCCAGGGAGGTGGTGGAGTAACCATCGCTGGAAGTGTTTAAAAGACGTGTAGACGTGGCACTTTGGGACACGGTTTAGTGGGCATGGTGGTGCTGGGTTGACGGTTGGACTTGATGATCTTAAAAGTCTTTTTCCAACCTTAACGATTCTATGATTCTGTAATTTGCTACTTATTTCCTCTGCATCTGCTCTGGCCATTGTCTGAGACCAGGTCGGGGCTTGCAGGGAGCTGGCGCAGTTCACATTTATGTTACCTTCTTTATGGAAACGCCGTGGGAACAGTACACTGATTTTAGACATACAAATGTGAGTGAAGTCATGATAATTGGTAGTTATTATTGTTTGGGTCATTGACATCCCAGGTCTGCTCAAACAGCTGTATTAAAAAAACAGTTGAGAAATAAATGTGAAAAGATGAGGAAGGAAGAAAATAATCACTTTACAAACAAAAAAATGGTTCCAGCAAAAGTGTATTTCCGAATCTTGCAGAAATAAAGCCTGGAGTACCCGGTCTGTGCCCATCCTCTGCCCTCCCGTCGCCACGAGCACGCGAAGGCAGAGCTGTTAATTCTGCCCATCCCCGCTCCGTCCTGCCATGTCCACTGAGGTGACATTCAGCGGCACGCAAGGACTCAAGAGTTCCACAAAAAGGGTTGTTATGAGCAGACCAGTAGCAGACCAGCAGCAGACTTGTCTGGTCCTGCTCCACGGGTCCCTTCTATGTTTAGATGCCTTAATGAGACAGGCTCTTGTGGTCAGGGCTGCTGACAGGAAAGAAAAGGGGAAAATAAAAATGTGTGTAGGGAAGTATCGTGGGAAAAGCATTCCACAGCATGCATGGGCTCTTAATGTCCTGAGGACAAAGTCAGAGGAATTCAGAGAAATAAAACCTCTTGGCTGGCTGTGACAAAGCATAGCATGGTTACATTATATTTAATGTATTTTAATTGACTCTGGTTTTGTCTCCCATCGGTTTTATAGTGTTGTCATCTGGAAGACAAAATATAGCACTATGCTTTCCCAGCAGAACTGTGCTTGGATCTGTACTGGTTTTATCTAGAAGACCAAACTTTGTGTGAACTAGATAATTACCCTGTAAATGAACCAGAGCAAATGCAGGTTTGTGAAGTATCTTCTAATGTGAGTAAAATAGTGACTAGTTACCAATTAAGTTAGCATGAGGCTGGATCATATGGAAAATAGCATGTGAAGATGTAGTTAGACTGTACCGTGAGACATACATACATAGGGATCAACTTGATATCCTAAAAATTAGTCCCACCATGTGGAATGAGTTCCTGACTCCAAAGCAGATACTTGGCACAGAGCAGATCTGCTGCTGCTTCAGCCGGGGAAGTAGCTGGTAATTAGAGGCTCATCTTCTGTGAGTCAGCCACAAAAGAAAATGAGGGCACATTTTTTGAATGGGCTTGATGAAAACAGAAGGATATTTGGATTAGAGATTCTTGGTTTCTTCTCTGGGTTTGGAGAAGAGTGTGATTTGTCATGGTTCCTTCTGAAGTGCCATTGTTGGTGCACCCTGCTTGGTCCCCTTCCTGTCTACTCGATTTGTTTGGTGGTTGTTGGGGTGTTTTTTGTGCAAGATGACCACTTTTCCCAGTTTCTCCTGCTTTCCTCCCCGTTTGTGAAATTAAAGGGAATTCCTTAATACACAGAAGACCCCCTTTTATCTTTGAGCTACCTTCTTGTGTAGAACACTTCTATGACTATAGGAATTTCATCTTGAAAATGTGTTGCAGTCCCAAGGACTCATGTTATGAACAGCCCGTTACAGCTATTACCAATATGTAGTCGCTTTCCTCCTCAAGTACATTATCTTGTTACCATACATTTAAATGTTTGATTTACAAAATGTTGCTGCCTGATACTCCAATGGATACCGAGTTTAAAGATTGTTTTAAATGGCTTTAATACAGACAGAGGTCAGAAAAGGCAAGATAACAGCAAAAGAGGCTATGTCAAAAAGTAATTAGAGCAGGACAAATGGATTGTGCAGGCATGTCGAAGGCTGTTATTTCTGTAGGCAGTGAGTAGGAAAGGTGTTAATGTAATGTGACAGATCTGGAGCAAAAATGAGGGTGCAGGGAAAACAAATAGGAGCTGACCAATGGAGTGGTTTAAATTATGAGGTTTGCTTTAACATAATTTGATTACACATGAAAGAAATGTTTAGTGTAGTTTCTTTGAAAATCTAATTGTCTTAAATACTGCATGTTCGATTCAGTCTTTACACCCCAAGGAGCCGTCCCCGCTCTCTAGCAGCCTCGCTATCTGTCAGTAATAGCATGTGAATAGTTTGCCCTGTGTAGCTTCACAGAGAGGAGGAGGCAAGGTTTTTTCCCCTAGTGTTGGTCTAGTAAAATTGGCTCTTATTTGCAGTCACGTACATCTTAATTTGGGCCCTCGTGCTATCTGGGGTGGGTGGTATCCGGGGCCTAGGAACTGCTGGTAGAAATTACGTGAAAACTGAGAGTCTAGTTTATCAGAAAGAAAGGACTAGGATCAGGTTTAGCAGAGGGAAGACGGGGGGTAGCAGTTATTTTTTCAGGACTCAGCTCTTGCTCTATTCAAAAGTGAGAGCAGTATTAGTAGGAGGGGGGTAGGAATGCAGAAGTGCCCCGAATTTCCAGACTGCTCCAAAGGACTGGACAAAATAAAAAGATTTCATTTCCTGAGCACTGTCCTCCTCTGTGGTGTCACGCTGAAATCATTCTGCCTGCTGTACATGTAAAGGTTCGCCTTCGCAGGCAGAACAGCCTGTTGTAGTTTATGGGAACATTTCCCTAACATCTGCAATAGCAGAAAATTAAAATGATGAAAGCGTCTTTATTAAGGAGCCACCGATGAAGCTTTGAGCTGGATGCTTAAAACGTTACGGCTAGACAACAAAAGGGGATTCAGAGTCCATGAAAAATCATGCTCAGAGGCAGCTAGGCTTGGGATACCACTGTGCCGCCTCTGCCGTGCCGGTTGCCTGGAGTCCCTCTAGAAAGGAAGTAGAATTTACACAAGTTTTTTGAGTATGGGAATTTGTCCTGCCCCATCGTCTAGTGTCATCTTGTCTTCCTTTAATTGTCCTTGCATTTCTAATAAATATACTTTCTGTGGATTTTGACATTTTGCAATTTCATTTAAACTCGACATCATCTCAAGAGGTAACTGTGGTTCATAGATGGATAAGGTGAGATAGATTAAAGGTGGTAAATCATTCAGTCTTCACGCTGAGGCAGCGCTGGCAGAGTTAAGAACAGGAGCTGGGAGTCCTGGTGATGTTCTTCCGTTTGGAATACGCTGTTTTTACGCGTGGAATACGCTTGGCCAGTTACCTGGGAACAAAAGGACGGTCTGTGGGTGTTGTCGGGGTGTACCAGAGGGTTTCTCCGTACTTTCATTCCCACTCTTGTAAATTCCGGAAGAACATTTCTGTTCAGCTTCTCCTTTCCTGGTAAAACAAGAGACGAGCGTTACAAACTTCAGCAGGTTAAACGCGATACTCAAAGACGACCGGCGAAGCGGGCGCTTCAGACCGCTGCTGCCGGTAACAGCAAAGCTAACTGCGGCAAAAGTGAAGCCACGGGGCCAGCCCGCGGGACTCGCCCACGGGCGGGAGCGTCGCGGAGCCGCGGTCCGGTGCGGCGCGGGCGGGAGGGCGCCCGCCCCCGGGGCGGGGGGGCGTCTGCGCCCGGGGGCGGCGGGGGCGGGCGGTGACGCCGCGGGCGGGCGGTGACGCCGCGCTGTGACGCGCTGCCGCGCTCGGCTTTAAAGCCGAGGGCTGCGGGCGGGCGCGGGGCTGGGCCCGGCTCGCCGTCGGTGCGTGCTGCCCTCTCCCGCCCGGCGCGGCCGGCGCGGGGCCTGGCAGCGAGCCGGGCCGGCGGGGCAGCGGCGCGGGGCGTTGCCCCGGGGCTGCTGCCGGGGGCGGGCGGCGCTGGGATCCCGTCTCGCTCGAGGGCGCGGCAGCGCGTTTAACCCCCGCGGTAAAGCCCGGGGCTTCCCTCCCCCCGCGGCATCCACGCGCGTGCCCGGCTCCCGGGCGGTGCCGCGGCCTTTCCGCCCCGCCTGGCTCCGGTGTCGCGCGGGGCTCCCGCCCTGCGCCGGCTCGCGCTTGCGCCGCCCCTGCGAGCCCCACCCGTGTGCGAGGGGCGCGGAGCCCGCGGGTCGCCGACGGGACGCGTCCCGGGCGCCTCACGACCCAGGCCGGCTCGCCAGCGCGGCAGCCTGCGGGCCGCGCTCCTGCGCCGCGCGCTGCCTGAGCCGGCGCTGCCGGAAAGGCGCCTCGCGCTTGGGTTTGTTTCGGGGCGTACCGGTCGCTGCCGGTTTGGAAGTGATGCTCAGAACAGCAACGACAACGGCGGTTACAATAACGAACTGTTGGTCTGTTGTTGTTCTTAAAACCACCAGCAACTGCAGCAGGCAGCGGAGTTGGTTGCAATTTGTGTAAGTCAGGCCTAAAATAATCTTTCGGCTTTTCAGTTTGCCACTTAAATGCACGAGACTTTTCCCGCCTCTTCAAATCCGGGAGATACTCTCTGCCTTCTGACCTCGCTCCTTCTCCTCTGTTCCTACATCCCGCTAAACATTTGCGTTTTCTGCCCAGGCACGGACACGTTTCGGGTTGGGATGAAGAGGTTTCCGCTCGTTTGTGCACGCGCTGCCGTAGGTGGGGCGCGCTGGCAGGTGGGATGTGCCGGGATGAAGCCCCGCTGCTGCACCCGGCGTTCGCTCGTGGGATTCTGTGCCTGAACGTTGGCGCCGTGGGAGAAACGACTGACTGCGGAAGGACACGGGGAGGGTGCGAGGGTGGGATCCAGGCCCGGGCTCGCTGTCGCAGGCGCTGCAGTGGGGCTATCGCTGGTAATGGGGACCCAGCTCAAGGACTTCTTCCTGTTTTCTGGAATGTTCTGAAGCTGTGTGACTGATTTGGGTTACTGGGAGTTACAGGAGATGCTCCCAGAATAGGATGGAGTCATCCCATAGGAAGGGGAGCGCTTTCTGCAGAGGGTTTAGAAAGGGCTCGATTGCCTGCTCATAGAAATGAAAAGCTTTTCCCTTTGCAATTCTCCTTTCTTGTACTCGCCCACTAAGGCAGTAAAACCATATACTTCTCATGCCTGCAATCCCGTTTGTTCTCCTTTTTCCTCTGAAGGTGACCTCTCTAAGGAGCCCTTAACCCCCCCCCTGCTTTTTCCTCTGTTATATAGAGCTGGTCTCCACTATTTGTCACCCATCAAGCAAGATGCAATGAAACACTTCTTGCAAGCCGTTCAATAGGCTGGGATGGCAAATGCAGTGGCCAAGCAAATAAAAATATAAACAAACAAATAAAACTGGAAAATTGATAGAAGGATTCACTTTGCACAATGACCTATCGAACTAATAAGAAGGAGGAAAATGGTTAATTTTATGTTCACCAGGTGAGTACCTTCACCGGAATTATTAACACCACAGTCCTGGTGTGTTTAGTGCTATGGCGCAGGGGCATTACCCACATCTGTTATTAAACTGCTATCGCAAGGCTTGTAAGAAGTCGGGCGGATGTTTAATATCATTTCTTGCAGTTCTTCCCATAGCTTCTCTAAACAATGTGTTTTTAATTTTTTTATTGTCTCTGAAATATCTGTATACATAGAGTGAGGGGAGTAGAGTTTTGGGGGAAAGTATGTGCTGTGTTTACCTGGAACCAGTTCTCTCGCTGCCGTGGCTGAAAGCGGGAACGTCCACAGTACTGAGGCTGCTGAGATGCATTAGTCTGAGTTTATAAAATTTATTGAGCTATGTTTGCAAACCAGCGTGTGTGGGCCCTGGGCATTGTTCCCTGGCTGAGGCTCCTGCGCGCATGGGGCTGTGCCTGCTGAACTGCGCAGGCTTAGGGGCATCAGCACTGCCGGACGGAGATGCTGCCAGTGGCACCGATTGCTGTTTGCTGGTATTTTCTTATGCACTATTTGTTGCTTGAAATCAAAACCACTGTAGTGTTTTCGTTCGGTCCGTGGTGAGCTCAGTTATGTGGAGGCAGCTCTTGGTTGAGTTGCCTTTAGTGCCGAGATGTGCTCGGTTTTGTTATCCGCAGCTCGGACTTTGTTCATGCCACAAAGGGGCCAATGTCTCAAACTGCGTGGACACAACAGAGCGCCGATTGTCATGAAAATGGGCAAAGCCTTGCTGGAGCCCAGAGAATTATGGAACAGTGGCTGTTGGATGGGAGAGCAAGAGCGCGAGGACGAGCTGCCCCCACCCTGGGGCCACACGGCTCTGCCAGCCCTGTTCTGCCCAAATTTGGGTTTTTCATGAAAGTTTTTTGGGATCAGCTCTGGCAAGTGACGGTGTCTGCAGACCGTGTCCTGGAAGACTGTTGCTGTTCTGGTCTGGCAGTGTCTGAACCATTTCAATGCTGCCTCACGCCTCCAGCTAGGCTCTACATTTCTGAAAAAGTCACATTTTTTGAGAATTCCTTCTCTCTGGAATCTCACAGCGTGAGAGTCTCACGGGAGCACCTGGGGAGAGCGGCAGTGCCCGGCAGTGCCTGCTCTGCACCTGCCTGCAGAGTCGCTTCTCGCTGGCAGCCCGGGCAAAACACCCACGCTCCCGAAAGCAAATAGGGAAAATGTTCTTAAGAAAAAGCTCTCAAAGCACTCCTGCATTTGCACAGGATGCCTTGTGAAGTTTTGCACAACTCTTACTCATATTTTCCTTTTCTCCTGCCACATTTATAACCTGTCATCTTCTCCACTTTGCCTGGCACCACTGTTCACTGTGGACAAATTGCAGCAAAACTTAGTGTTTTTCCTATCCTCGCTTGCAGACAAGTGACCCTGTTGGTCACGGGACGAGCCAATGCTCAGCACATCCCGGAGATCTTCCCGTGTCCTCCTCTTGCTTCCCATGCCCATCCCTTATGGCCATAATGTCAGGACAATAAATCTGTGGCAGGCAGTGGTGTCACTTGTCTCGTTTTTGGCAACGGTTTTGGCTTGTACTGTTACAAAGTGCTGTTATTCTAAGATTTGTGCTCTCAGTTACAGTAGCACCAGCTCTTTCTGTTTGGGGTAGGAACTGGCTGATTCAGGCTAAAATAAGAACTAGCCACTTTATTTTTCCTTTTACCAGACTTGCTGTAAGGCTGTTTGGTTCAGGCTATGGAATTAATCTTTCTTGTCTCTTTTCCTGCCCTCTGCCCATTCCTAGTCTGGCCTCTCATTTTACAGAACAGTTCCAGATCTTTGCAGTTATTTTCTGCCCTTAAGGATTTATTATGGACAAACTGTGACATGCGCATTTAATGTGAGTTTTGAGTAATTTGGAAGATGTGGGTTGTTTGGCCAATTATCCTTTTCCTAGCCAGGTTTTGTCTATACTTGCAGTTGTTTCTGAACTAGCAGGGGTTTTTTTGGTGTATCTCTGTTTTGAATCCCAACAGCATTTGTGTGAGCAACTTAATGTTGGCCTGTTATCCTGAGATTAAGTTGCTTTATTTCAGATCGCTGTGTCCACATCACACTGTGGTGTTACAAAATAAGCACTCTGCATTCTGGTCACACTTCTCCGAGGGGTGCCGGGAGCGAGCGGAGCGCTCGCATGGGATGAAGAATGCGGAGATTTGGGAGCAGGCACAATTGCAAGCAGCTGTGTAAACAGCGCAGCCAGGGGACGGCTTACCTTGGCCATGCGCTGCGAGGGCAGGGAACAGCTCCTCACACAGCCCTGCTTTGGTAACCTCCAAAGTAAAAAAAGAGAGGTCAATCCGAAGAGCATGTCAAGGACCGACACAGCAACTTTACAGATTTACAGCATAAGCAAACCAGAGACCTGGCCCAGTGCAGGACTGGTTTGCGACAGCTTGCGCCTGCATTATGCACCTGCTCCTGCTGAAATGCTGGGTTAAAAACGGGATTATGAAAGACAGAGTCGCAGGAGGCTTGGGGTTGGCAGGGACCTCTGAGACCGTCTGGTCGGACCCTTCTGCCCAAGCGGGGTCAGCTGGAGCAACGTGCCCAGACTGCCAGGAGGACGCTGCTGAGCTCTGCTCTTGCGTGCACATGGCGTTATTTTGCATTGCTGGATGTCACCAGAAAGCAATAAAATTTCAGGCTTGGGACTGAGTGAAATATGACCTCTTTTGTTGCCTCTGCGCCTTGTTTATTTTAAGTCAGCCATTTCTCAGAGCATGGTTGAGCCCTGCAGGCCCCAGGATGAGGAACAGAAGCAGGCTGTGGCTTTTGAACAGAGTCAGCGTAGGCAGCTGGAGGACAGGTTGGATGGGGCATCGGCAGAAACGCCTTTGGCCATTCCCTTAAATGCCCTGGTGTGGTGAGCATTGCTTTGGGCTTGGTCAAGCCCAGCTGACAACTGGGACAGGTTATCGGACATCCCTTGTTTGCAGCACCAAGGACACATGAACTGCACAATGTCCAAGGCCGAGCTCATGCCAGGAGGAGGATGAAGGAGCAGAAGAGCTTCATGAAAACATTCACTGGTGCAGAGGAACAGGCGGCTGTATCTGACGGAGAGCTCAGCGTTACCAGGGCTGCCACGGTGGTACCTGTTTTGAGGTGGGCAGCTGAATCAGCCACGGATTTATTGTTGTGCAAGTTTGCACTGCCACTAAGTTTAAAGGCAGAGACGGTCCCCCTCGAGGAGGTTGAGCAGCATGGACTGTTTTCTTATGTGAGAGAGAAATTGGGAAAAGATGAAACTGCCAGTGTCTCAGGTGGTGTTTTTCATTATATACTGATTTTCTTTCTGGAGCTATGGCCAGTATGATTTGAACTGCGTTTTAGCAATAGCGCTGCTGAAACTATTGCCATTAGGAAAGTGAACGCCAGCTCACCGACAAGCCGGTGTAGATCATACTGTTCAGTTCGGCTCACTTGACTGACCTTTGCACTTGTCCATCCCCAGCTGCGTGCGCACCAGTCCGGCCGCGAGCATTGTCTCTCTCACACTGCTGCCTTCGGCCACCACTTGGTTCAGGTGACCAGAACCAGGCTGCATAGCTCCCTCGTCCCTGTCAGCATCCACCACCGCACTCCTCCCGTGGGAGGTGTTCTCACGGGGACTCGGAGGGCCCTTCTCCCTGCTGATGGCACACCTACTTCTGTTTCCTGATCTGATGCTGTTTCTCAGGCATTGTCTTGTTTTTTTTCCCACTCCATCCCAACTTTAAAAGGCTACTGTGGCACTTCAAGGCTGACTGCAGAACATACCTGCAGGCAGAAGGCAGAAGCCCCAGTTCCCCAGCACGGCTCAGCAGGTGTATTTTTTTCTACAGCTGGCTTTGGTTTCCATGTTAGTCTGGGTACTAATCTTCAAGTCAGCTTTTGTAAGGCTGATGACAAAACCAGAAACTGATGCTGAAATCACTTCTCTAAACCGAGCCTGTGCTAAGCAGCCTCAGAAGACAGAAAATGATTATGCAGCAGTTTCTGCAGCTTTCCTCCAGAGTGCTGGTGTTGGGCATGGCTGAGGGGGAGGCTGGAACAGGTCATGCTTCTGCTCGTCTGGCAACGACGGCGTTTCTGTAAATGAAGACTATGAAACAGTGTGAGCTCGTGCCGGGTTGACTGTTCGCCCTTGGGAAGTCTCCGTGTTAGCACAGACCAAGCGCATGTGTTGCTCTGGTGAGGAAGTTGAAGTGAGCATCCAGGTGCCAGCGTCCCGTCCCCGTAGGCTGCCTTGCGCAGGCCCCCGAGGAGGCCTCTGGTCCCCTGCCCCGTAGCGACCACCGCCACGGCAGCGCCTGCATTCCCAGTCCTGTGGGAACTGGGAGTCCCAGTGCACGTTCACAGCGGGCTGCGGCCGTCGGCTGTGCCGTGGGAGCGCTCTGCCACGGGTGGGCACAGGAAGGTGTGTGCTGGCGGGCAGCGTGGTGCCTTCCGTTGCCTGCACTGGCGTGTGCGGTGCAGGCAGCTATGCCTGTTGCCTGGTGCTGCCTGTGGTTGCGTAGTTGTAAAGCAGGACCCATCCATCCCGGGCTTGCGTTTCAGTGGCTATTAAAACCGAACAGAAGTTTTTGGCCAATAGTTGTTATCAGTTCAAAGAAATAATTTTCATGCTAGAAAATCCTGTTGTTGTTATTGTTTCTTGGCGTGTGTGTGAATTTAACACCTCAGCAGACGGTTCTTTTGACCATGCTAGGAAGTCGGTGGAAAACTAGGCAAAGCTGCGGCTGCACACCTGACCCCCGAGGCTGATACTGGCCCGTGGCCGATGCTGGCCCGTGGCTGATGCTGGCCCATGGCCAATGCTGGCCCGAGGCTGATACTGGCCCATGGCCGCTGCTGACCCATGGCTGATGCTGGCTGATGCCGGCCCATGGCCGCTGCTGGCCGCGGCCCTGGCGCTGCTTCCTGCCCGCCGCCCGGGCACCGTTTGGCGGGGCCCCCGGGCGAGGGGGCCCCATCCCGGCCCCCCCGGCGGGGCGCGGGGCTCGGGGCCGCCGGGGCCGGGGCGGTGCGGGCGGCCCCGCGGCCCCCCGCGGCCCGGCGGAGGCGGCGCTGACATCACGGCTCGTTAGCATAGGGCCGGCCCGCGGTCGGCGGCGATGGCCGAGCCGGGCTGCCCGCCCGCCCGCGCCGCTGGCCCCGCTCCCCGCCGCGCCGCCGCCATGAGGCGGCCCTAGGAGCGCGGCGCCGGGGGGATGAAGCGGGACTCGACCTGCATGGAAGGTGAGCGGGGCCGCGGGCCTTTGTTCGGGCGGCGGCCGCCGGGGGGGTGCGCGGCCCGGGGGACGCCGCCTCCGCCCCCCCGCAGCCGCCGGGGCCGCGGCCGGGGCCGGCCCACGCCGGCGGGGAGAGCGGCGCTGGGGAGCGCGCCCGGGGGCGGCCGCGGGGCCGCGGCGGTGGGACGGCCGGGCCGGCCTTTGCTGTGCTTCCCCGTCGGTGCCCCGCGGTGTGCGGGCCGGGCGAGCCGGTTACGCGATTTAAAAAAAAAAAGAAAAAAAAAAAAGAAAAAAAAAGGGTATTAGTTTGGTTTGTGGCTTAATTTGTTTCTATTTTAAACTTCCTAATCCCTTTCACCATCTGGAAGCGCTTTTTTTAGTATTGTTAATTATTGATAGTATCGGGTCATGCAGGCACTTGATAACGCAGCGCCATCTCTCCCGGGACTAACAGTACTTCACAGATATTCTGCAGCTCTTTTTTTTTTTCCCTACGATTGAAGACTGTGGCAAAGCTCTTCTTCAGAATAAGGGCGGAATCTTTCAGGAAAGCGCGCTGCGCGCTTGGGTAACACACGTTTTGAAAAGTCGTAATTTTGAGTTGTGCCTAGGCCCTGCCTCCTTGTAGGCAGGGACTGCTGGGTTTTGTTGTTGTTGTTGTTTTAATCTCAGATTTTCTTAATTCCGCATCATTCTTAGTCGCTACACATACAGACAACTTAAATAGGTCCAAGAGAATTATTTTTAGGCAGGCAAGTCAGCTTTTAACCTTACTGCTTTGTAACGTATCAATTTGTAAGAAAAGAGTATAAACCAGATTTTAATCCGGAGCGTATGGCCGTGCTGGAACAAGGGCAGGGGACCACGCAAAAAAGCTGTAGTTTTCTTAAATAGGCTTAGAGAAAGTCGATCACTTGGGAGAGCGACTGTAAACCCAGAGTCGACCCGTAAGCTGCGTGAACGCGGGTCGCGCGAGGCAGACCCGGGTCCCTGCCACAGCAGCTGCGGGCTGCCGTTTCGGCAACCGGGGGCACATTTTGGTGCAGTGGGCTTTTGTTCCAAACTCTTTGTGCAACAACTGGCTGGAGCGAAGGATCAGGCCCCGTCGCCCGTCCTCCCTGTGCCGCACAATGGAGCGGGGTGACGATCCCGCGGCGGCCCTCGGCCGGCTCCTGCCTGCGTGTGGCGGGGCCGGCGCTGGGCCCTGCGGGACGTGGGTGCGCTGGGGCGCAGGGCTGGGTGTTGGGGTGGGGCAGGGCCGGGGGCAGAGGGGCTCCCGGCCCGCCCGGGAGAAGTTGCATGTCGCAGATGAGTTTTTGACATGCAAATGGTGTGCGGTCCCAGCCCACGGAAGGGAAGAGAGAAAGGTTTCATCAGCTGCACGCTCTTGATTTATACCTACACAAAAAAGAGCAACCGATGATTTCTGTCTTTTTATGAGGATTTTCTTTTGACTGAGCTCTTTGGCAGAAACAAAATCAGTGTGGACTGAGACTGTGAGTTTTGGATTTAATTACTGGAAAGGGAGAGCAAAGCCGAGATGTGCTGGCCATTTCTCTGTCGTGGCATTTCTCCTCTCTTTCTTTTCAATACTCGGTCGGTGCTTTTTAAAATGCAGCTGCACTCTGCGACTCCATAAGTGTAACATCTTTCTACAGTATGGAGAATAAGGTCGCAGGCAGCCTCTTTCTTTCCCCTTCTTTTTTTTTTTTTTTTTTTTTTTTTGTTAAAGGACTTGAGGAGGCTTGTCCATTTAAATTAACCTTTATCCCAGCTGGGCACACAAATGTTTTTGTTTTAGTTCACAGAGGGTTAATTCTATTCAGGCTCTCACCACGGCTGGCCTGATCCGGGGCAGCACAATCTGCTCTTTGAGCCCGGCCTGGCCAGGCAGGACACTGGTGCCTTCGCCTGTGTCCAGCATGGGGCTGGGACCCCCATCTGCGGGGTGAATGGGGGAGCGGGACGCCCCGGCCCATTGTGTGCCCGGCCGTGGGCTTGGCCGCCGAGGTCGCTGCTGTCCCGGGGAGGGGCCACCGAACAGAAGATTTAATCCCAGCGTTCATCGATTATAAGTTGAAGAAAAGCCCCTTAAAATACGCCTGGTTTTGGGGGTGGGCTTGCTTGGACAATGCAGCACTCCGCAGTGAGGGGAGAATCACCCCCGTTCTCTGTAGTGAATTTAACAAGATGGTTTTCTTGAAACTAAAAATCGACAACGAAAAAAATCGTTAGGAAAGATAAGGAGAAAAAGAAACCTTTAAGACGTATGTTTGTGTGAGGCATCATCAGAGGCCAGAGGCGAGCAAGATTTTGTTAGGATTTAAGTAACACATGTGTGAGATCCCCCCCCTCCCCAAACAGCTGGTATTTAGCAGCTTGAGATTTAAACCCAGCTAAAGGGCACTGCGGGGTGTGTGATAGGTAGGGTGAGTTAATCGTGAAGCAAATAAAAGATATGCAGTTGAAAAGATTTTAAATATATTAACGAATTGCAGTGCTGAGTGTCATCTGTAATCTTTTTTTCAGCTACGAAAGATTTTCTCAGCTGTAAATCACGTTCTGTTGTATAAATGGGAAGTTTTGCAAACTGCAGCTTTCTGCGTCTTCCCTCTCGCTTTTCAGCAGGACCAAATCCCAGCACCGTCTGGTTTGTGCCTCCACTTTTGGCCCCACTCTAGGAAGTAAAGCCTTTGTTTCTGCTCCATTATAGAGCACTGATACTACAAGTCACGCAAGCTGGCTGCACGGGCACTCAGTCTTATTTCCAAGGTAAATCTCTCACAGGGAGCTGCATCTGCAGGGGTGGGTGTGATCCTTCTCGCACTGAGCTGCCGAGATGAAGCCAGCACCGGGTCCCCTCCAGGAGCGTGGCCGTGCCGCCCGCCCGCGCTCGGAACACCGCAGGCGCTTCCCGTAGCCCGCTCGGGGTGGTCGTCCGCAGGAGTGGTACAGGTGGGAGCGGTGATGAGGCTTGCTGGAGGCTGGACGTGTGTCCCGGTACTTTAGTTTATTTGCTGTGTATTTAAATGCCCATTCATGCGCTTTAGAGTTTTTCTGTACATGTCCTTGCCGTGTGCTTCAGCAGGATTCGAAGGTACTTCCTTTTGGAAATTCATAGGAATTTTCTTTTAAAAATTAGCAAGACTACTCATTTCGTTGGGGGGAAAAGCAAGTCTCTTAAAAAAATAAGTGTGTTGTTTCTATCATTTGCCTTATAAAACATAGACAAGGAGAGATTTCTTCTCTTTCTCTCTCTGTCTTCTGTGACTCTTGTGTAACATCATAATATTCTTGGAGAATTTACATTGTATTAAAATGTGGTATGAAACCTACCATGACCTTTGAAAACAATGCATCCTTTAATGTGGCTTTGGGGAGGGGTTAGCGAGGGAGTAGCCATAAAAATCTTCAGAGTTCAAGATGAGGTTGAGATTTTTGTGAGTGCCTTTGTCGTAGCAGCAACTGTTTGATTTAGTGGCCCCTGCTACAATGGGTTGTGAGAACAAAGCCAGAATATCCCGTGTATGAGTTCGTTAAATGTAAGACCCATCAGGAAAATTGGGGGGGGGGGGGGGGGGAAGCTTCCAGAGCCCTTACTCTCTGAAATAAAACATCTGCAAGGTATTTGAAAAAACTCCTCATCACTTGCTTCGTTTCTTAACCTACGTTGTCTTGTATGGCTTTTGAAACCAGAGAACTCAGTGAGGCGAGAGGTAACAGAGCCAGGGAGGAGGGAGGGCTACTTGCTTTAAAACTATTATACTTACTATGTGTTTTGATATTCTAGTGAAATTTCAACGTCAAGGGAGTTCAGAGCACCCCCAGCACAAAACTGCTTTAGATTTGCCTGTGCTTTACCAGTAAAGTTCGCTGCGGTTGTGCCCCGCTGTCCCACCGTTTGCCTACACAAGGCGCTTGCATTAAGTAGGGTGAAAAATAGCAAAGGTCGGGAGCTGGCAAACCCGTGGGTCGCAGGGGCAGCGTCTTGGGCCTGGTCACGGTTCCTACGGGATCTTTTTAAACCTTTGAAACTCTTAAGGCTTTCTTTATCTACCGGTTTTGTGTCAGCAGCAGTTTATGAGGTGTACGGGCACCTCTCTAGTCCCTGGAGGTCTGTGTCTTTGTTCACGGTGTGTGCCGCTGTTCTACGGTGAATTTTGATCTGGAAACGCACCCAGTTAACAGCTTCTGCAGGGAGGTATGTGCAGTTACTGTGGCGATGGGGCCGTTCACGCCGCCTCGCTGTCACCCTGCTAGCAGGGAGACGGGGACGGCGAGGGAAGGGTTCTGATTCCTCCGCGCTTTAATCATCCAGGCTCCCCGTGTTCGCCAGGCGACAGCCCTATTCTTCCTACAACAAAAAAGCTGTGCCTGGAAATGAGCCCTCATTTACATCCTCGGCCGTCGGCGCGCTCGGGGTGAGGAGGGAGCCCGTGATGCGGCACGGGACGCCGCGGGCTGGGCGCCGCGACGCTGCGGCAATCCACCACGCCCTCCTCTGCCTTTTACCGTGTGCATAAGCCGGTAGTTTCATGGCTCCCTAATTCCGCCCCAGCCTGCCCGGCCGTGGCACGGCGTGCCCGGCGGCGAGCGCGGCCGTTGCTGCTGACCCCGGGATCCCCCAGCGCCCACGATTTATGGCCCTGCTGGTGGGAGCAGGGGGAGGGCCAGGAGTTAAGCTGAGGCTGAGCTAAACCCTGCGGATAGAGGACTCTTCAGTCCGAGGCTAAGCCCCTGGCCCCCTCCCAGCGCTTATCAGATAGCTGAAGGTAGAGATTATGCAACGGGTGACTACAAAGTCATGTTGGGCAGCCTCCCTTCAGCGAGATGCTCAGATAGCCCCCGTCCTGATCTGTACCAGCATTCCTCTGGGTCTGCGTTAAGCACATACCTGAGGCTGTCTGTCCTGTAAAACTGGGAGTGTTTTAGTGTGGTGATGACACCGTGAATGTTTCTGTAGTTAAAGTTTGCGTTTCTCTCATTCATCCCTTTATTTTAAGGTTTTATAACAATTATAGTGAAATTTGCAGACAAGTGCAAATTTGCATGCTGTGCGTTAGCGGACCTTTTAAAGATTGATAGAGATTGGTTATGGTTTCTAGTGGGTTTAAACTGTGGAGAAAGCTGCTTGTGAATAAGAGCAGCTGCTTTAGATTTTTACTTGGCTTGTGTAACTGAAAACTGGTTTCATTTCTGATCCTAATACATTTGGCTCATTTATTTCTATAGCGTTCACATGGTCTCCAGCAGTAAGAAGCTGCACACTGGTTTGTCAGGTTGCTTGGGCTTTATCAAGTTTGGAGAGGACTTCACTGTGACTTCTACCTCCTGCCTCTCCAAAAATCCCATAGATAAAACCACCTTTGTCTCCTAAAACTCCGTGATCAAATCTAGGTGAGGAAACCCAGGCTGGGTGTTGTCATGCTGGAGTGGCTTTGAACCCATCATCTTCTCAGGCCGGTGCTGCTGCAAGGGTGGGGTTTTTCAAGGCCTGTCTTGTTTCGCCGAGTGACGCGCAACGGGAGCAGCGGGGTGTGGGTAGCACACAGGCACCACGCGGGTTTGTGTAGTTGTGTGCCTGCCCAGTCTGAGCTCTCTCAGCTCCCTGCACGGGACGATGGGCGCAGGCGGCCGCCGTGCCCTGCTCCATCTCCTGCCTCAAGCAGCGGTTCGGCCCCCGCCTGCTCCCGGCGCTGCGCCCGGCTTCTTCCTCCCTCTCTGCTCTGGCTGTGCTATCTTTGTCAGGTTTCTCCATTTTGAATGTTTGCTCTTCAAGGGTTTTTTTTTATTCTTTCTTATGCCATCTCCTTGGGTTTTCTGACCTGGTCGGTCTGTCTGTCTGTCTCTCTCCCTTCTCTTACTGCCCTCTCCTCACCTCTTGTTACTCACCTTCTCAATCGTTTACCTGTGAGACCCATCATCTCTGACACTGTGTGACCCTCTGCCACCCACGCTGGAGAATCGCTGTAATTCCCTTGTCACCTGGACAAGTCACCGTTGTGGCCACTTGGGTGCTGCCTGGAAGGAGCCTTTGTCCCTGCTGAGGTGTAAGGGTGGCACGTGGGTCACTCTCTTCTGCTTCTGGAGGGACCTAAAGGAGCGCTGACCCTTGAGTGCCTTCGCTCTGCAGCACACGGCCACCTCAGAGGAGGAGAAAAGCAGCTCTGGCTGCTCTTGTCCCTGGCTCCACCGGCAAGGTCCAAAACACTGTCCCACCTTCCCCTTCCCAAGGGACAACCCTGACTGCTTCGTGGTGTCTCCCCCAAGCACTGCCACGTGCTCCTGATTTCCCCATGAGCTGAATTGTAGCTATCATATCAGCTTCTGCCACAGAGAAGTCTCTCCTCTGTGAGGAGTTTTGACCAGTTGGCCATGGAGGAATAACTTCCTGCGCAGCACAGCCTGCATCCGCAAGCGGGTCCTGCAGAGTGTGTGCACTCCTTGTGTCTCCTAAGCAGCTTGCCTTTAATTAAATGTGATTAAATGTATATCTCATATAAACTCCAGGGGGAAAGGACTGAGATGCTGAAGTTAAACTCTGGGTACCTGAGGCTCGTGTGGAGAACCTCATGGAGAACCATCCCCAGGGAGCTGCAGAGGATGGTTGCCACCTCCTGGGTTCTGCTTTAGCTGAGGGTGTTTCTGCCCATTGCAGGTTGCATGGTCACGCATTCAAGCCAAGAAATACTGGAAATAATCTGGTTTAACCAGCATCCCTAGGAAATGCACGACTGAGCAAAAGACAGAAGTGTGGTTCCTCAAGTTCTGTTGCTCCAACCCGAAGCGATGCCCTTTCTGTTCCTCAGTGCCTCTGCCTCGCTCAGCCAGGGTGATCTAGTCATCCAGGTAATGATTATTTGACAGTTGGGGAAGCAACGCCATGAAGCATACTGCAGATCTGTGTGTACCCCTGAACGCACTTGAATAGTGCCCGTCTTCTAAGTGCAGCTCTGTTTGCAACTATCGGGATATTAATGGGTTAAAACACTGGGGCAGGGGAAGGCAGCTTGGCCTGGCGTGCAAAGGGTTAAGCTGTTTGGCTGTGCTAAACAGCTGCTACAGGAAAAGCTTCTGGTGCAACTTGCTGGCATTATTCTAAGTGTTGCTGACTGTGAATGGGAAGCAGGGTTTAGGCTTCCCTGTGCAGATGCAAGGTGATGAGGATCCGTCTGGGTTACCTGCCTGGGTCTCTTCAGCCGTCCTTTACGTTTTCCTTTCCGTTTGACATCTGTGGAGATCCCTGCGCACAGGTTCTCGCTGAGCTGTGCATCGTCCCTGCTCTGTCTCAGCGGCAATGTTAGGGTCTTGAGATACTGAATTTGATGTGACAGCTCCTGTGGCTGGAGTCCTACAATGTAAGTATTTAGCCATCCAAAGGCCTTCCAAAGGTAAGGAACAGTAAAATCGCGTTGTTGTAGCTTAACGATACGATCGTTTCTTTAATAACGTTCACTTGGGTCCTGGGCGGTGAGTTGTGCCGTGCGGCTCTTGCGGACGCTGCTGGAGCCGCAGGAGGAGGCGAGGAGGTGAGCGGGTCCCTCTGCTCACCCCTGGGAATACGCAAGGCGTGACAGTATTTCGCATTCATTGGGGTCTGCCGGGCACGATTTCTGTATTTGCACGCCCTGGTCTGTGCAGTTGAGGTGCGGCACTTCAGACCCTTTTTCCCTCTCCAGGTTTCCGTTCCTCTCTGCTAACAACAGCACAAAGTTAGATGGAGGCTGCTGGGGGAGCCGCGCTCTCACTCCCGCTCCGAGGGTCCTATCTGGGCACTGGGAAAGTGAAAGATGGAGCCTTCCCTTGCAGCCATGTGTTGCTGCTCTCCAGTGCTGTGCAATGGGTCCACACCAGCCTGAGAGCTGGCTGCCTCGTCGTCAAGCTCACCTAATGGAAACTCGAGAGTTTTCCTACTGCGTGCCCGCAGTGGGTGCTGGCACCATCAGGCACCGAGAGCAAAGTTCAGAGCAACACTTGTGTCTTGGGAATAAACTTCTGGGGCAGCGCAGCATGCTCGTGCCATGCTGGATGAGAAAACATCATCCATACCTTTGCTCTCATCTCTGTTCCTCGTTAAGGGAATACGTAAGGTAGTGCCAGGGAAGCCGCTCGGGGACTCGTTTGGCCCCCGGGTGATGGGGTTTGACCTCCTGCCCATGGAGGGAGGAGACCCTGTTTCACAGCAGAGGCAGGCACTGCAGCGATGTGGCCTCTTAGAGCTGTTCTGTGTGCTCCTCGCGATCTAAGCAGTGCTTCGTTCCCCAAAGTACTTCCATTTCTGATAAATTGTGTGACTAAGGGCATTTCTAAGAGGCTAGTTTTTAAGCAAACCTGGTTCTACTTTTCTTCATTCTTCTTGCAACTCTTGAGAATTTCTGGGCTTGATATCCTATGAATATGTGGAATTGCAATGACTTCATTATATAGACAGTTGTGGAACTGGATTAGTGGCAGGCCTGTGGAGCTCCAGAGCTGGAGGTAAACCCCGCTGCACACCTTGCTCTGCCAACCTCGTACAGGTGGTGAGGAGCCTCGCGCCGGCGGCAGCTCTGGCCAGGCTGCCGAGACCGGCGTTTCTGGGTGAGCGCCTGTGCCGTGCTCGGCTTTGCGGACGCTTGCCCGGGCAGGCCATGGGGTGCCGAGACTTTCCCAGTCCCCTCAGGAGAGTTTCTGATCGCTCGGTGAAGCCGTTTTGTTGACCACAAAGCCTTTCCTCTTCTCTTGCAGATGAGCGGGTGGATCAGCGGACCTGCCTGATCTGCGGGGACAGAGCTACGGGGCTGCACTATGGGATCATCTCCTGCGAGGGCTGCAAGGGGTTCTTCAAAAGGAGCATCTGCAACAAGCGGGTTTACAGATGCAGTCGAGACAAGAACTGCGTCATGTCACGCAAACAACGCAACAGATGCCAGTACTGCCGGCTGCTCAAATGCCTCCAGATGGGGATGAACCGAAAAGGTAAAGAAAACGGGGACTTTTACTGGTGGAGGTGCAGACTGGGGCCAGTGTTAGCAATGCATGCTACCTTTCCTCAGCTGCCGTTTTGTCTTGCAATTGTGCCTTTCAAACTGTTGACAAGAAAAGGTGAAACTTTGGCAAAATTATGCACGGATAAAAGATTTTTCCTGAACTCCTTTGTTACTGTTTTGGAGGAAAAATCTGTATGAATTGAAAGCAGGTATAAGTATTTGGAGAACTGATCATTGTAATCCCTTTTTTCAGGAAGGTAACAGTTTGTTACTGTCCTTCCTGGCGGATCTGTCCTCGCATTTATCCTGAGCGAGGTGGTCACTATTTCTGTGCTTCAATATACTAACATGGTAAAAATGAATGCAGTTAAATAGGCTTTTAAAGTCCCAAGAGGTCTGAGTCGGACTTGAACCTGTTCGTTGTTGTGGGAGCTTAGACCTGCAGTTGCTGCCCAGCAATAAACTTGTGAGGGTCTTCACTTGATGCATGGCTCCCGGCAGCGGCGTGTGGAGCTGCAGAATGCCGAAGGTGGTTTTGCCAGGTACGAGGTCACTGAGGAGACAAGTGTGATCTGGAGAAGAAGCTGTGCTGGGTTAGGGATAGCCACCCCTTAGTCCCCACGTGTGCAGAGGTGAAATGCTACGGTGCCATCTTCAGGATGGAAAATCTTAAGTGGCTCAGAAATTAGTAATAAAAAGTAGATTTGGATTTATTTCAGTGTTGTGTCTTACTCTTCACTATCATCTTTTGACTTTTTAATCTCTGGAAATGTTGTTACCTGTTAAAAGCAGAGATTTCTCGGTTTAATGGCAACAGACAGGAGTCTGAGCAGAAGCGTGTGCTGCTGTAGCACAGGGGCTGTTTGCGCTCCCTCCTGGGCGTGCAGGTGGGACGGTGGGAGGGACCCCTTCCTGGCTGCGAAACAGAAGCATCCTCTCACGTTTTTTAAATGTAGCTATTGATGCCTTTAGTGTCATCGTTCATATGAAAGCCGCCTGTCAAAAGCACTAAAACTTCCATAAATTTACTGCAAATCCACCAGGATCTACCTTAGAAAATGTGTCTTGGGGCTGAGATGGAAAGCTTATCTCCTGACCGCTTTGATTACGAATTATCTGTGGGAGTTCTGCTTGACGGGGAAGGCAAGCAGGCTCCTGCTCATCTCCTACCTGAGCAGTGTAGTTCTGGGTGACGGGCAGCGCTGCCTGTCGCGCGGGTGGTGCAGCGCGAACCGCTCAGCGCCTGTCATTAGCGTTTTAGACGTCAGGGTACGTTATTTCCATTTTCCTGAGCTCGCGTGCCCGGCTCGGTGTGGCTGGCTGCCCGCCCGCGGCCGGGCTGCCCGCCTGCTTCTCCCGGCGCCCATCTCTTGCCATCTGCCTGCCTGCCTGCCTGCCGGTGGGCCCTGGCCGCGCTGGCGTTGCCGGTGCCGGCAGCGCGCGCTCCGGTGGCGGGAGGCGGCGGGCGCGGCTCACCCGCGGGTGCGGAGCGCCACCTGCCGGCCCCGCTGCCCGCCCGCTGCCCGCCCGCTGCCCGCCCGCTGCCCGCCCGCTGCCCGCCCGCTGCCCGCCCGCTGCCCGCCCGCTGCCCGCCCGCTGCCCGCCCGCTGCCCGCCCGCTGCCCGGTTAAGGAGCGCTTTCCTCCTGCCGCGGTGCCCAACTGATTGCGTGATTGAGCTGCAGAGTCACGTCGTAACTAGGGCTACGCGCGGTCGTTGGAGGATTCAGGAAGGCTGAGAATTCAGAGCTCAGCGCCTGAAGGAAGAGCAGCTTTGAGGAGGCTGCCTGTCCTGCAGCCGCGTGCCAAGACGGCTCGTCTGGGGGTGCCTCTGTGTTTTGGAACCATCTGGGTCTCTTGAAGCCTTTTTTGATGAACCACATCAAAAACATTAGTGCATTTTGTTGCAGGTCTTGGCTAGGATATGCAGCTAGCAAGGCTTCCAAAAATCCCACTTAAGAAAAACATCCTGAATGTACTGTGATACGGGGGAGTTCAAAATCCGAGCTGCGGGCAGCAGGGCGTAGTGCTGGTCCACAAAGGCTGAGCTTTGCAGCAGAACATGTGCTTGTCTTTGCTGATACCCAAGTCAGGTATCACAGCAGATACGAGGTATTGCCGAGCACCTCCCAGTTGCGGGGTTTCTTCTTCTATTCAAGCTAGGAATGGTTGTAAGAATTGACAAAAATAAACAAAGTCATTTTGCATCCTGTACATCTTGCTGTCGGATGCTGTGCCTGCAGGGTCCGGCTGGGCAGTCTGGAGAGCATCGAACCGCTGGCCAGCAGAGACCTGCCGGAGCGACAGGAGCTGCGTCGAGAGTGACGGGTCCATTTAACCTCCAGTTGTTGAAAAATGTCAGCAGTCTTAGCGATAACAGGCATGAGCTTGGGTAATGCCGTGGACACAGCGCTGGTTTAAGTGGCAGCCACTGCTACAGGGACCCGCACAGCCAAGCTGCGAAGTCCTCTTAGCACACGGGGGTTAAAGGCTTCGCCGGCTCTGGGTTCAGCGCGCGGGAGCTCAGGCCATCCTCGCCGGTTCGAAAGGCAGCTCATCACACCAGGGAGGGCAGCTCTGCTGGACCGGCAGGAGCTGGAGGATGGCGCGACAGCCGTGCTTCCGGGCAAGGCAGAAGGCCGCGGGCGAGTAAAGATCAGCCGGGTGACGGCCAGCATTGTCTCCGCGGTTAAGAAGACCTGCAGGTTCTGCAGAGGCGGGTTTTCCAAGGCTTTCTGTAAATGATGTGAACACAGAAAAGGAAGATGGAAGCTAACGTCTGCTACAATTAAACTTTGAAAATAGAAGACCAAGGCAGTTTATGTCCATGGCTCATAGTGGGATTAGCTGAGAAGCTTTCTGAATCACAGTTAGCAATAAAATATCTTGAAAAAATAGAGAAATACCCCCAAAATTGGAAAACTGTTACTGTAGTTCCGTTAAGTTAAAAAAAACTAAAGGGGATAACAGAGAGCTAACCATGACAGATTAGTTTTAAGTCAGTCACTTTTTTTTAATGAGAAACTAATGTTTTTGGAAGGAGATTTCATAGAAAATAAACAGCGCTGTTTGTTAAAATGAGATTGTTGTCTTGCTATATCTTAAAAGATTTGCATGATGTGAAAGATAACCATAATACATCCTGCGTTCATGGCATCTCCAGTGTGCTTAAATGAATGCTCTCTGGCATTTTAAATAAAAATACTTGCTGTTCTATGGAGGTGATAGAGTTTGTGTTAGCAGGATCAAAACTGTATAGCTGGTCTCGTAACGCATTGTTGTAAGGTGCCACAGGGATCGCTGTGCTGCTGGTCATGGGCTGGCGGAGTTGTAAATCATCGGGACAGTTTTGCATAGTGGTTTGCATTGCTTGACCCGCTGCTTACGATTCAGGAAAATGCAGTTTACGTCCAAGCGTGTGCATAGCACTGCCTTGCTGTGATTGCCTTGGGTGAACCCGCCTGTGTAATCCCTGAGTTGCAAGCGCAGCACCGATGCAGACAAGCATGGTTTGAGCTAAGGTTATCTAAAATCAAGCAGCAGTGTGGCCTTCCTGGTACAGAAATTTTTCCTTAAATTTTGTGCCATTTTCTGCTCCGGGAGGGCCTCCTGCAGCCCCGTGCGCCGCGCAGCATGAGGACGACTGGCAGCAGCAAGGTCACCACGCAGCTGGGGAGAGCCTCCTGCCAAGTCTGGCCAGGTCACGGTGGGAAAGAGATTGGGACCCGATAAACGGGGGGACCCGGCCCGGGAGAGGAGGCACACGAGGAGCAGGGTTGGTCTTTGAATGCTTTCGGCTACTGCAAAGCTGCTCTGCCAGTAAAGGGAAAAGCAGCGGGAAGGGGAAGGCAGAGAAGCAGCTTCAGGATAACCTTCCTAGTTGGACTTCACTGAAACTCCCTGGAAGTTGTTTAAAGAGCCTTAAAAATGCAGCTGCTGTATTGAGAAACGAAGCTGCCCTTCTGAAAGGAAGCTGCATAGCTCTGTCTAGTAACTCGAACGTTAAACAACAGCTTTGCGTGCATCCAGCTGCGTAAAACATCTCCCCTCCATCTTCCGTGGTAGCTGTGGGAGATCTGCCCCTGTGCAGCGGCAGCGGTGTTCCTAGCCCCCAGCGGAGTGCTCTGTCTCCGTGTTGTCGGCAGCACCGGTTGGTGTCTCTGCAGGCGGAGTCCGGCTCGTGGTGGTTTCTCAGGGCCATGGGCAGTGGAGTTAGAAATGCCGGCATTCGCATTTCGTTTTCTAGCAGTCGTGGGTATTCGTTGGGTTATTTCCAGGGGTGAGGTAGGGTTGTCTTATGTGTGCTACTTCTCAAATTATTCTGGAATTAATTGTGATAAAGGACTTGCTATTCCTGTCACGCAAGGATCACACGAAGAAACTAAACTCCCTGAGAAATGCTCGTTGCCCCATCGATGTGTGTATGTCCTTTGGTGTGAGGATCACGGTGTGTACTGCTCGAGCTCTCCAGTGCCCTGGAAGGTGCTGCAGGTTTCTGTATAAACTGTTTTGATGCACAAAATGAATCTTTTAAGACATAAAGACTTTTTTCAAAATAGCGTATACCATCTTATGTATTTCTGGAATACCGAACAGTAGTGTTCCTCACCAAGTTTTGGCTGTTTTCTTTCAGCAATCAGAGAGGATGGCATGCCAGGAGGCAGAAACAAAAGCATCGGACCTGTCCAGGTGAGCATGACCGACCGTTTCTCCATGGTTCCCTTCGGCTTTTGCTCTCTTGGCCTTGGCACACACCTCGTGGGTGGTGGGCTCGGACCGTGGCCGCAGCTGGGCGTGGGACGGGGCTGGGGCTGATTTGCCTGAGCCTTTCTCAGCCCTGCCTGTGCCTTCTGCTGGTGTAGCAGGGCTTTGACTCTCCGCAAGTGTTAGAGATGCCTGTCATGAACAGTAGCTTTGTAAATAAAGCTTGGTGCTTGCTTGTCCCCGGAGGGGACGTGGCGCAGTCCCAGCGTGCCCGTGTGAATTCACGGGCAGTCTCCGGCCATCACGGTGCTCTGTCCTTTGTGAGCCACACAAGGACGTCCGTCCCTCCGCAGCTCCCAGTAAATCTCGTGGGCTGCCTGCTGCAATTCCTTCAGCTGTTGCGAGCGGGCACCCAGTAAATGTCTCACTGATTGATGGCGCAGCTTGTCTGGAGATGTCTTGTAAAGCACGAGGTAATTCAGCACAACAGCTTGTACTGCACACGTGAGAAATGATGGCCATTTCCAGCTCGCTTGGAGAAAAGCAGTCTTTTAAAAGTTTACTATTTATTTTAATAAAACAGAAATAACACTGAAAGCATTTTCTGAGACTCTCTGTGCCTGTGATAAGACTACTCGCCCCAGTCCAAAACCAAACAGTGAAAAGCCAAGCAGCCAGACGCCCTGCTTGCTCAGTAAGGTCCTCCATAGCGGACCGAGAAAGAGGCAATCAGACAGTGCGGCCCCGCCTGTGCTCAGCACCAGAGAGCACCTAGCTCAAATGGTAAATAGTGGTGACAGAACGTTTTCTGCTCACAAACTTCATACTTACAACGGCGTTAGTACTGATTCTTAAAGCCTGTGTGGGTCTATCGAAGAGCTAACATTTAATTTCTGGCCAGGTAACAATTTTTGCTGCCTCTCTCAGCAATGCAGCTGTAGTAGAGCGGCAGCCTTTGCTAGCCAGAGTGAGCCCTTGCTCATCTTGTGTGATCGGTCAGTGTTGGACCATAGGTTATGGCAGCAGCTCCGTTTCCTGGGGTGAGACTATTTGGCTCTTGCAGATTCTGTGCTTGGGTAAGCCGCCTGAGTTTTTCTCACACTTTTGCAAGACTGGAATAAACTGTGTAAGTTATGTTTGACTCTTGAAAATGATGTTCAGAGTTCACTGCACTTTCTTGCAGCATGTTAACTCGACGCCTTTGCATATTTTGTGCCAGCCTCACTAAGGAACATGCACAGTATAAAAAAAAAAAAGCCCAGAAACTTTTGTGTTGCATTTTCCCCACTGCTGATGCAACATGTCTCCAGGAGCATACCCAGCTCTTTCTTGAAGCTTTATACTTCAGTGAATTGCTTTTTTTTTTTCCCCCAGAGTCCATTTTAGCTTTATATATATTACTCTTTAATATGTGTTGAAGTATTAGATGCTCGATTACTTCTTTAGGTGCCACCTGGTTCTTATCTGGGGAAAAACAGTGAACAATGATTCCCTATAAATGTTTTCCTGACTAATTTTGTATATGTCACCTTGCCTCTCTCAGTTGCTTTATCAAACTGGAGCCTACTCCACATTCCGTTTGCCTTTACCTCTGCTGAGTACTGAGTGATGTTCCCGATGAACTGGCCTCAATTACTCCCAGGTTTTTCACTGTGTGACAGTGGCTGATTTACGGCTCGTTGCTGCGTGTATTTGACATCGCCTTTTCATGCGTCCATTCCTGTCTGCTGTGTTCTCATCACTTGAATTGTACTGCAGGAATTGGAGGTCACCACGTTTAGTTGTAAATAGAATTTTTCATGTATGTTGTTAAGTGTAAAGGAAAGATGTGCTATCTGCTTCTCCTGGTGCAGGGTGGTTTCATCTCTGTTGGATGTGGTCAAGGTGTTCGTGTACGGAGGCTCTGCCTTATTTCTGTTCTCCACTGAAGTAACCGTAATGGTTCTGTATCTGACAGATATCAGAGGAAGAGATTGAGAGAATTATGTCTGGGCAAGAATTTGAGGGAGAGGCAAACATGTCATGGAGCAACAACGGAGACAGTGACCATAGTTCCCCTGGAAATGGAGTTTCTGAGAGCAACCAGCCTTCACCCGTTTCTACTCCATCTTCAAGGTGGGAATGACCCCTGGAAGAATTTTGTATTACAGTAATCTTGACTGTGTTTCTCTGAGTGATACTTTGGGTCAATGTAGGAAAAACACACTCTGCATGCATCTTTATGTAAGCTGAGCATACTGCGGGTTCTTATGCCTCTAATTGCATTTAAGAAAGACAGCACCGGATTGAAAAGAGTTGAACTGGGAGGTGGAATGCTCATAAGCAAATGAAAAAAGAAGTCAATGTTGAGTTAAAATTACATATAAAATATATCTCTTAATTTGTCTTCATTTTTCTGCAGATCATGGGAACTTGATTGCTTTTCACTGTTCATTCTGCATAAGCTCTTCTGCACTGTGCCCAGATTTTGAAAATAAATGGCTGCATTTTAGGCTACTAATTGGTGGTGTTACATTAATGTCATTTACTGTTAGTGCCAGCCTACTGATGCAGCCTTTGATTGTAAACATGGCAAGAATCTCAGACTTGCATTCCATCTGCTTTCAGTTCCATCTTAAGCTAGGAGATACTTGTGTTCACTGGCTGTGTAAATTCTTAATTTACAATCCTAAACTCTGGCCCGTTAAGGAAGCCGGGGTGCAAATGCTTAGTGCAGTTGGGTTTCTGTTTTAGTCTCTGAACGGCTGCTCAGCAGCAGTTCCCAAATCTCCATTAAGTGGAACTAGTGCTGAGCCAGGCTCAACGTGAGGCAAGTGTAAGGGGTCTGGTCTGCACGCTCTCAATTATTCCCAGAGTAGGATTTAAATACAAAGGCATTTTCCATTCTGTTTTCTTTCCCTATTTTTATTAACGTTTCTGATGGAGCTGGATGCAACATTTTAATGAACCAGGTGGAATTCTGGGGGTATATTAAAAAGCTTTTCCTTTTCCAGTAGGTCTGTGGAGCTGAATGGATTCGCTGCACTCAGGGATCAGTATATCGGGACACCGGTGTCCACGCACTATCAGTACCTCCCGCACCTTTTTAGCTATTCTGCTCACTCGGCTCTGATGCCCCCCCAAACGCGCAGCCTGGACCCCCAGTCGCACAGTCTTATCAATCAGTTAGTGTCAGCGGAGGATCTGGAGCCGCTCGGCACGCCGATGCTCATTGAGGACGGGTGAGTGTGTGGCGCGGCTGCCCGGAGCTGCGTGGCCCTGGCTGTCGTTTGGGGCCGGCTCTCCCTGCCCGCACACATGGCTCCAGCTTGTGCCGCCGGGGCTGCTGACGGCGAGGCGGGCGGCTGGGTGCTGGCGTTCATGGCCCGATCGGCGCGGGGGGCACAGCCCCCGGGAGAAGATGCAGCCGTAGCAAGCGGCAAACCAGACCCTGTCCCGTGGGTGGCCTGTGCCCTTGCCTGGGGCTGGAGCTGGCGTGCGTGGACCTTGCCTGGGCTTTCAGGCTGCGTGGCCCGGCTGAGCCGGCGCAGCGGTGGGGTTTGATGGGCTTTGGCCCTGAGATTGCATTAGCTGTACGGAAGTTCATAAGCATGGTAGCTGGAAAAATACACATGGGTGGAAAAAAGCTGAGTAGTCGGTCCGTCGGCGAGAGCTGCAGGGCAGTCTCTGAGGCCGAGCTGCCCCGTGGCCAGCAGGCTGGGTGCTGGCGGGGTGGGTGACCGCAGGGGTCGGGGGGGCTCCCCTCGCAGCCCCTGGCCGGGCAGGCCGGGTGCGAGCCGCCACGGCTCCTGCTGCCAGCTGACGCCCTGGGCACTGGCACGTTGGGCATCTGAACACGAATTCCTGTGGCGTTTGCCTTGCTTTTCAAGTGCCTTGTCAGATGATTGTCATTCATTGTTTTTAATGGTTTTTATGCCTTCATATTAACTGTGCCTGCAGGTATAAAGTGACTCAGGCAGAGCTGTTTGCGTTGTTGTGTCGTCTGGCGGATGAATTGCTTTTCAGGCAGATTGCTTGGATCAAGAAGCTGCCGTTCTTCTGCGAACTCTCCATCAAGGACTATACCTGCCTGCTCAGCTCTACATGGCAGGAGCTGATCCTGCTCTCCTCGCTGACTGTTTACAGCAAGCAGATCTTTGGTGACCTTGCGGACGTCACCTCCAAGTACTCTCCTTCTGACGATGAGCTGCACAGGTGAGAGGTCGGGCTGAGCCCGGGAGCGAGATCTAGGGGTCAGGAGCCGTCAAGAGGATGGTGGTCAGGCGCGTGTTTCTGGCCCTGTGACCAACTAACCACCTCTCCTGGGACAGGTCACCTCACCTGCTGTTTTCCTTTTCTATTTTTTAGGGAATGGTTGTTCCAGGCTTAGAAAGTACACTATGGCTAGTCAATGTTGAATCAAAACTTCATTCTGCAGGGGAAGCTGTGTGGTGCTGTTTGAAGTTCCCACAGCTGCTGTTGTTCTCAAGCACAGCCCTACAAACCGCTTTTTTTATGGGGAGAGTAAAACTAACCAACACTTCGGGTAACCCTGAAATACAGAATGGAAGGTCTTACTTAAAAACCCTTCAGGCCAGTGGAAAGGTTGTTCACAAAGCTGGTTATCTGTATTATCAAAGTGTTCATTATTAATTGCTATTTCATTGTTTTGATTACATAAATTTAAAGATGTTGCAACTTAGCTCTTGTTTTTTCCATAGTACATGCTATCTGATGCTCTGAGGAACCTGCCTTTCATTTATCATTTTGGTCTGGGTGTTGTTTTTTGGTTTGGGTGTTTTGTTTTGTAGTCTTGGTGCCAGACAGATCTTTCTTTTGGTAGTAGACTCACAGTCTCATAATACTATGGCAGAATAGGTAGGATTTACGGAAACTGCTGCCCACCTCCCCTTTTATCATCTGCCCTGTTTGCACTCTGCCCTGGCTAGGCTTGGCGATTTTGCAAGAGTCACCAGGGGATCGAAGTGTCTGATGAGCAGAGATTTAAAATTCTGCTGTGCTCCTCAGCCATCGCAGTATCTAACGGTTCCTTGAGGTTCCTTTGTACGCTGTTTTGACAACCCCAGGGGCTGGGCGGCTGAGACCACGGCGTGCCGTGGCGGAGTGGAGGAGCCGAGAGCTGGACCCAGGTGTCTCATTTCCTGGGGCAGGTTCCTCCGCGGCGCTGTTCCGCCCAGCCATTCATCCTGCATCTGGTGCTGCTCCTGCAAGGAACAGTAAGGGTCATAGAAAACCACAATAACACTTGTTCCTGCATTCAGCCGTCCTTTTGTTCCTGCTGTCCTGGTCAGAGCCTCAAAAGAGAAGTGTTTGTTTCGTTTTGGGTTTGCGATAAATACGAGCGAGAGGTAAGAGAACAAAACAAAGGAGGAATCCTCGCCCTTCAGAAACCAGCAATTCAGAGCTGGTCGCTTCGAAAGTCCTTCAGAGAAGATCTGTGCACATGGATGAAAATAGGTGTTCTTGGGAGTGCAATGTTTCTGCAGTCTCTTCTTCTAATTTAGCTTTTCAAGTATCACTAATTGTCATTAGTAACATGGGAAAAGGCACACCAAAAAAAGCCATTTAGCGGGAGGTTGCACAGATGAGGGGCCTCAAGCTGCATGGCTCCCTCCTCGTTGTCTGATGGTCGTTCAGCCATAGCTTGGCTGCCTGCAGGCGGCAGTGGGTAGTTCATGGGTATTACTCTCCCTGTCCGATGCACTCGTGGAAAAGCTGGTCCCTGTGGATTTGAGAGGGGCTCTTACGGAGAGGTGTCCAACTTGCGGGCTTCCTTGGAGAGGCCCCATTTCCTCTGGTGTGGATCAGTAGTGATTGCAAACCAAAGCTCATTAGATCTCACAGCCCGTTGAAGGAATCTCGCTGAGCGTGATAGTCTGGTGCACTGGGGTTAATTTCTGTTCTTATTTAGCAAAACGACGGCAGTGATGCGAATGCTTAGGTGGGTGACAAATGAAGGCATAGGATGCGCTCCCCAGCCCCTGTGTTTTAATCACTTCTAACAACTGGCTAGATGTTCTGTTTGCCTGCTAGATCAAATGTTTTCTTTTATTGTGCTGTTTTTCTGGAGGTGAATATGAAATGAATAGATTCCTGACCTCCCCCAGCACTCCTGATAGTGCTTCCCTTCCCCCTCCTCCCCAGCTGATCCCGATAACTCCCAGCCAGAAACTTGCCTGGTGTAAACTGCGAGGAAAAGTGTGTGGAGGAGTCAGTCCTCGAGAAGAAATAGGGCTGTGGAAAACAGAACAGCTTTGTTTGAAAGGGGGAGGAAAGTATGCACAGAAAAGTAAGACAGTTCAACTGCAGGAATGAGAGAAGAGCTCTCCTGGATTTATGAAGTGATGAGTGGCTGGTAAAAATGTGCATGCTCTAAAAACAATTAAACCCAACAGACAACTGAGTGGTCTTTGTGCTCATTAACTTCTTGAGCTTTGCAATCTTGCACCTGCAGGATTTTTAATGTCAACTGGAGAGCAAGAAAACTTGTACAACTTTAGATTAGCCGACAAGGCTTTCATCACTTACAATATTAGTTTCTTGAAGAAGTGACCTGGAGTTCAGATAGCTTGTTTTCACTTCTCTGAGGTCAAACTACACCATGCATTTTACAAATAACTTTGAAGTAAACAAACATACATGCCAAAATAAGGTATTATTCAGTGAAAAACGTTCTATTTTTGTGCTATTCAAAGATGGTTTTCTGGCTGTGCTCTTATTCTTTGTGCTGTACAATACCAGAGCACAGCTGAAGCTTCCCTAAACACTTCGGTCCCACTTCTGAGCATTTTTGCAATATGCAGTTTCTTTGAAACTGGGGTTATTGCTGTGAGATGCGTTCCCGGCGGCTGTTCTGGCTGTTGGCACGCCTGGGACAGTCTCCAGCTCTGCTGCGCCTTCTGCCTGTTGCTTACACCGTGGCTTTTCGTGGTGCGCATGTGGGGTGTCAATCTTGTAGAAGAAGCTTGGCACCCTCTTCTGCAGGAGGACCTCGTTCTGCACCCATAGACTCTCCATCAGGCGATTTCGCAGGAGATTTTGGGGAGATTTGCATTCCCTGTGCAGCAGCGTGCCCTCTCCCGCCCGTCTGTGTCACTGGCTTCCCTTGGCAAGCGTGGACGCTCAGGAGAAATGCACGGCTTGTTTTCAGCACATGGTACAAATTCAGAAATGCGTGTGGCTGTACCTGGTGAGGTGCGCCAGGGCGGGTGTAGGTGGTGGATGCAGACCCCAGCAGCGGTCCCTGACAGCCCGCTCTAGCAGCAGTGCTTTTCTGGTTGGATCTTGGTGTGCGTTCGTGAAGTGCCATGAAGGCTGCCTGTCCTGTCTGAGGGGGAGAGTGTAGAAGGAGATGGCATGCGTTCCTTGGACTGCATGACTCAACCTTAGACCATAGCCTGCAGCTTCACTCCCTCTAACATTGGTTATTTGTGGTTTTATGCATATTAGTATTTGTGAGAAGGATCCCAGCCTTCCTGCAGTATGTCTCACCCCAGAAGCTCTCAGCCAAGGAAAATTAATAAGCCATAACGAACGGGCAATAAATACGGCTGTGTGGAAGTACAGGACCTCTTGAGTCACTCCTGGGAACTTTGGGGAGGTGAGCTTTCTCACCTGCCTGTCAGATGAATGGAGTGCGTGCCCCTGTTGTACACGGGTCAGTGCAATTCCTCAGTGTTTAAAGCAAGGCTGTTTGCAGGGGCACTCGACAGATATGAGAAACTGTAAGCACTGTTGCTGCTGGAAATGGACTTTGTTCTGGGAGGCAGTGTCTGTGCAGCCCGCGCTGGGGTCCGTGTTCCTGCGGTCCTGTACCACCCTGCTTGGGTGCTGCTCTGTTCAGCTGGCACGCAGAAATGTGCTGTGCGGAGCCAAAGCCTGGGGATTGCGCTGGTTCTGCAGGCAATGGATAAAATTAATTTATCAGCTATGTAGAATGGAGGGGTTTGTTTAAAAAAAACAACAAGTTGGATGTCAGGTGGGGTGTGTTTGCGGCAGGGAGCCAGCGTTCCTCTGTAACGGGCTGTAAAGCAGCACCGATCCCGGATCTCTCAGGGTGGGGTGCCGGGTGCTGCTGGGGACACCTCTAGGCCCCCAAGGATGCGTCGGCGTTTCTGCTGGTGGCCGGTGCAGGATACGTTGGGCTGCTGCAAGTGGTGAAAAGCACAAATTGAAGAAAGGTGCGAGGCAGCGAGGGGCGAGAACGTGTGAAACGCTGCTGGGGCAGCTTGTCTTCTGAACGGGGGAAAGCACTCCAAGGATCGCTAGAGGTGCTTTTATCCTGCAAAAGTATCCATCAGGAGTAAGGCGCAGTGCTGTATAACATGGTGTGAGCTGCTTTCTGCCCCGGATAGATGCGGTGCGACACCAGGCAGACGGGGAATACCCTCTGACCCTTGCATCTGGCAGGACAACGGGTGTCTTGCAGGGTATTTTCATGTCCTACGAGACCAAGTATCACTCTGCATTTCTATGAAATCTCGTCTCATTCCCCAAACTGCTTGGTTAAACCTCCCATTAGCCCAGCAAAGTGCAAAGGCACGTTCCTCATTGAAATCTGGAGAAATATAAGTGTAGAGAGGCAAAGCAGTGTGCCTACAAGCACACAAGAGGTTTTGCATATTCCTGGCTCCATCAAACCTTTTCCCCTGTCAGAGCAGTCTGATGATGGACTGAAGCACCAAGAGATGTTTTTTTGCTAAAATATCTGTAGCAGTGATGTTTGTAACTGAGTCATTTTCCTTCTTACTTCTACTTTAATTCAACAGTGCCAGCAGACTTCAAGCAGTTTTGATGACAATTTTTTTTAATTCTCTTGCAAGATGTTAAAATCTCTGAAGTTGTTTTAATAAGCTTCTTGCCTTTATTGTACGGACTGTGTCCTGTATATGTTGATGTGTGATCTCTGTCCTCCAGATTCAGTGAAGAGGGAATGGAGGTGATGGAGCGGTTGATCTACCTCTTTCGCAAATTTAACCAGTTGAAGGTCAGCAACGAGGAGTACGCGTGTATGAAAGCCATTAACTTCCTAAATCAAGGTGAGTCGACGAAGAGAAGGTATTGGCCCCACTGGAGAAATTCTCTGAAACAGTCTGAGCAGTCTTTGCTTCCCTGATGAGAAATGGGAGGAAGCGCTCCAAGACCCACAAAGAAACTCGAGCTCTGAAACCTCTCTGTACGTGTTTGCCATCGTGCAGACTATACGCTGTGCCGAGTGGGATACTTGGGTACCCACAGGAAGAAATTCTGGAAGTGAATGAATTAATTTGCTTAGCCGGTTTTTATTGCCTTTAAATATAGGCACCAAGGGCAGTAAGTGTGTCATTTTGCATAGGTACCAACAGTATCAATACCAGACTTCAACATGTCAGAAGATCCTGGTCGTTTCCTAACAACTGTAGTGGGCTGAAATCGTTTGGAATAGGCATTTGTGGCGGCACCGCGTCTGTCGGGGCTTGCAGGACATTTCTTGTTGTAAACGAAGAAAACTGTTGAGAGGCAAATGCTTAATGGATGGTGTTCAGCTGTAATTTTGGAAATAAATGTCCCCAAAGTCTTCTGTACTGTGAAAGATAGTTGCAGTCTGTAAAAATGTGCTGCAGGCTCTGTCCTCCCCCACTCATTTCCAGCAGGAGATAGTGCTGACACTTCAGTCTGTGCCGGGCTGAGGTTCCGGTTTGCTTCCCTGGGCAGTTTCCTGACACTGGATAATGCACTTCTCGAGCTGTCTCCATTGTTTTCCAAAATGCCTTTTCATTAATTTCCTGTCTTCTTTTATTTTTAGTTGAAGTTTGCAATTTTTTATGTGAAATACCTGAGAATTATTTTTAAAAGTCAGCTTTTGGGCAGTAGATAGATGCCTCTTCCGTTAGATGGTCTTACAATACTGAGCCTGCCCCGAGGGTCCGCAGCTGCCTTGCTCCACCGCACTGGATCCTTCCCAGGACCCCCAGCAGCGTGCCGATGCCGTTGATCACGCTGAACGGTGGCAGCGGGACTTCTTGCCAGTTTGATAGCTTGGACAGGTCCATTTTTCCTTTGTGTACGTTGCCTGACATTGGCAAAGCTAAATTTAAAAATAAGAAGTTGACAAGTTTATAAAGCTCATGTGACATAATTCATAAGCAGATGGGGAGAAATATGATGATACCTTGAATTATAGAGTTGAGCGCTTTCCTCAGCCAAGATGATATAGCTAAAATCAACATGTTTCTGTCTGAGGAAGTATTACGCTGAATCCGCTGTGAGGACTAAACCTTGACGTACAGCTGCTCTACACCAGGCAGGCGGGTATTTAAGGTTGCTGGAGCTGTTATCTCCAAGAATGTTCGCCGAGCTCTGTAGATGAGCAGCTTAGGACATTAGCTGTTCTCATCCTGGTCTTTCGTGGAAGGAAATGCTGTACCCGGGCACGCGTGTAAAGACACCTCCACGATGCAGGCACGCCAGGAGGGGAGACGGGGGTTTTAGTATTTGTCTAACTGGGCACTTGAAGCCTGTCTCTGAAGCAGGGACCCAGCTTAGAGTTTTAGCAATCAGTCCATCTTTCCTGAAGAAAGGGGGATAAGTGTGAGGCTGCTGCTCTTCTGGGATGTTTTCGTCATGTTTTCATTCCTCTAATCATATTTGCTTTCAGACATCAGGGGTCTGGCTAACGCGTCCCAACTGGAGCAGCTGAATAAGCGGTATTGGTATGTTTGCCAGGACTTCACGGAGTACAAATACCCACACCAGCCAAACCGTTTCCCGGATTTAATGATGTGTTTGCCAGAGATACGATATATTGCAGGTAACTTTTTGAGCTCTTCTCCCACTGGGATCATGTGCAAGTTAGGAAATTTGCTTTTAAAAGAAAACTAATTTATAACAGTGGAATTCTTGTCGACTTCGGTGGAGGATGTTTGTGGGGGACCTTTTTCTGTCGAAGGTTCTCGCCCACCTTTAGGCACATCTCCCGTGTAGCTCACCCTAGCTCGCCCTGGCCCTTTGCAAGTTGTCTTTGTGACGCTGGCGGACGCAGTGTTACGTTCTGCTCCAGGAAGACATGCCTTGCTCTGACCTGCTGCCCTTTAAGAACTTTGGTCAGGTTCTCCTTTTATTTTCTTCCTTTCAGTCCCAACTTGGAGGCATTTTGTCTCAAAAGGGTGTAATCCTGGTTTGAGTAGTTATAAGAAATAGAGGGATCCCTGAGATGCATCTTAATTAAGGAGCAGATGATAAGCAGAGCGGCGGGCAGCTCTGTAACCCCCAGGTTTCAGCTCGTCTGGACCTCTGAAATCCGCAGGTGAATTTTCAAATGCGGTTGTGTCACTAATTAGATCTACAAGGTCTGGTGTTACTAAAACATGGTTTGTTCCTGAATGTTACGGCAAAGGGAGATACTTACCTCCCGGTGTCAAGGCTCTGTATGCTTCATCCTACTCCGTTGTAACGAACTAGATAATAATCACAGAGCAGCTCTTGTAATTTACTCATTGAGATCAACAAGGGAGTTTGAGGAGAGACGGGATTTAGTCTTTCCCAGTTTCTATAAATACTGCTTCATTGTGGGGAAATCATTTTGATCTGACTTTGCCCATTTATTTTGCTTTCAATTCAGTAAATAATAAATCCTGTTGTGTCCAAATGAATATCAAATGTCTAATGTAGCAGTAGGATGATTAACTGTTTCTCTGAGAGGTTCAAGGTAAAACCATCTCTGGCGTTGCTGGCTTAGGTGTCTCTGAAATCTGATTCAGGAGTGGCTGCTAATTCTGGGGTTTTTTTTCTTACCAGGAAAAATGGTGAATGTCCCCCTGGAGCAGCTGCCTCTCCTTTTTAAGGCTGTTCTACATTCCTGCAAGACAAGCGTGAGCAAAGAGTGAGCCCAGGTCGCCCCGGCCGGTGCCTTACGCTGTGCCTCAGGCAGGGAGCTGGCTCACCTCGGGAGAGGGGCAAACGCGATCCAGGCAGGAGACGGGGCGGTGGGCGTCCCTGCCATTGTAGCAAGAATCTTTTTTGTTTGTTTTTGTTTTTTTACTCTTTTTCCTATATATTTATTTCACGACAGAGTTGAATGTATGATCTTCAACACGATGCACATGGTTCTGTATGAATGCAGCAGATGCATTCTCCAGCGGTTTACAGAATGTGAAGATGTTTAATGTTACAGTGTTTGTTAGGGTTAGTTCTTTTTTATTTGGGGGGCTGGGGACCGAGATGACTAAGACTACCTCAAGGAGAAGATGCTGTTCACGCACTGCTCTTTCCGTGATTCGTATCCAGAAGCGTTTGTTGTAGAGAGCAAACGGTCTCACCGCATCAACAGAGCTGTTAGTATCCCAGATGGACAATTTTGGAGAAGTGGGTGTTAGAGAAGTGCCAAGCTTTTTTTCTTTAAATATAATAATAATATTAAAAAGGCAGGGAGTGGAGAAGAAGGAAGAGTCTGTCTAGACAGTTGGTTTCTCTTCCCCTGGCAGTTTTCAGATGCAGGTGGTAGCTCCTGGGGTTTCCCAGAGTCCTGCCCCAGCGGGATCATAGCGCTCCCGAGCCGCGAGGGGCTCGCTGCCCCCGTCCCCTCCTGGGAGCTGCAGGAGTGGGCTCTGCCCCAACCCCAGCCTGACCAGCTGGCCTCTCGCTAGTGCTGCAGCATCTTTCCATTCGACTGAAATTGCGTTGCTGCAGTTCGTAGCAGGCTCCTGGCGTTACACAAAGGTACTCTTGTTGCTAGAGAACTGCAAGTAATTTCTCATCACTTCCTTAACATCCATTTTAGGTTCACAAAAGCAGGAAAAACCTACTTAGAGAAGAGGCAGGATTGCGTGTTCCTCTGAGGTGGTATATGACTACTGAGGAGCCTTCTGCTTTGCAGCATTCCCAAGCAGCCCGTGTCTGGGAATAGTTAATGTACCGGGTGGTTAGATGAGACCTGTGTAACAGGGTAAGGGACTCCAGTGTCCTCTGGCATGGCTTTCTCTGCTGGACTCGGGGAATGCATGATCCATAGTCATATCCTGCCAGGACTGTTCTCCTTGTGGAATCCCTTCTTACCAAGAGAAATGTTACCAATGCAGTACTTGGTAAACTGTTCTGTCCTAGGTGTTGCAAGGCTTGGGTCTTCCATCTCACAACCTCCACACCACTCCACTGCACAGAGAAGTGGTTTAATGACAACTGGTTAGCTGTTTGAGTAATTTCTAAGTGCTAGTGTTTATCTAAACATGGGTATTCTCATGAGTCACCATACGGCTTCCTGCTCGTGGTGGTGGTGGGGAGGTTGAATGAGATGCTCTTGTTCTCATCTCTTTCGTTAGGAATTAACTTTCGAAGACTCAGTCACTCTCCTCAGCAGCCACAATGCCCTGGCTGGATTTCCTTCCATGCCCTTAGATACTGAATCCGATGTTTACGTAGCAGGAAGGTTCATCAACAAATTTTTCAATGCGGTTTTAAAAAGATTTTGGGAGACAACTTCTGTTCCTTCAGGGTAGAGGGAACCAGTTGCTGCCTTTTTGTCTTGTCCTGATGACAGCTGTGTGGCACAAAGCGAGTACTGCTCGCAGGTGCTGAAGCTGCTGTGAGATCAAAATGAATGTGATGGTGAACAGGAGAAAAACCTCAGTCACCAAAGTCGTCTTTCCTTCCCCTTCACCCAGCGGGTGCTCCCTCAGTGCAGCCCAAGAGATGCGGTGACCCACTGGCTTGGCACGTCTCTCGGTTAGTCAGCAGCCGTGCCGTGTCCCCGGTGCTGACCGCCGCGGTCAGACCTCTCCTCGCAGACCCACTGCTGGCTGACCGCAGACCCACGGCGGCATCACCTTCTTTGCCATCCCGCTGGGGCATCTTCCAGCTTGATGGTTTCCCTTTTCTAAAAGTCCACTAGCTGCTCACTTTTCATTATTTAAATAGGATGTTACGGGTAACGGCTGCTGGGCCCAGCAGCAGTTCAGCTTGATAGAGCTTCACAATCCAAAGGTGGTTCCGTAAATCTCATTTACTTTCTGACTGTAAAATGAGACAAGCACGTATTTCTCAGGAAAGCCTTCTGCATACAGCCTATACCTCAAGTGTAAATGGGAAGATTTTAGTATGTCTGTTTATAAGTTAGAAAGTATTTCTCAGCTTTTAAGTTTAATTTCCAGATAGCTTGGTATGATCTTTTTATTACGGGTTGTCTTCTGGCTTGCTGTTTTATACACTCAAGGGATTGTTAAAATTGCATAGGAGTTACTGAATTATTATAATCTGTTGATGAATAAGAGTTTGTTTTAATTAGTGTACATAAAAGTGGTCATCTTATTGCCAAATACCCAACAAAATAATCTATTAGGTATTCTGTGTTTATCCAAAAGAGACTCCCAAGACTAATGCTATACCAACAACAACAAACCTAAATTCATTTATGATGATGAATGGACAAGAATGTTCTACTGTCTGTTGTATAAAGCAGGTTTTACAAAGGTTGATTGGCGGCAGTGTCCATTAACAAATAATCCAGTTGTTGTAGGGAGTAGAAAAGCCTTACTAAACTGACAAGTAAGGAAGACGCCGATATAGCGAACCAGAGTCTAGCTCACTTGACAGTCATTCTTAATATCTTCTGCACCGAGTCCTCTAATGACTTGTGTTTTTTAAACAGGGTAAAGTGAATGTGTTGCATTGCAAACTCAGGTATTATGAGAAGGTAGGAACGTAGCTAGAGATGTAGAGACATTAGGTCAGTCACTAGATGTATTTGTGAATTTGGTTTGAAGGACACCCTGGAAAGGTTGGAATTTTTGTTCCATTCTTCACGTAACATTCGGTTTACAGGGACTCATATTTTATTTGTGCTTAATGCTAGTAGGGGGAAGTTCATTATCTTTGGTATCTATCTGCTCTTGCTTATCTGACCTTCTGTCACAGAGAAATCAATCAACAATAATAGTCTTTGGTAGAATTTTCTGCCATGACAAGTCAATTTTTATCCCCGATTTGAAAGATAAATTGGCTGACTGACCCCCTCCTCTCCTTCATAGCATTTGTGCAGATGGAAAGCTGAAGAGTTACTTTTAATCCGAACAGAGATTTGGGACATAAATTTGAAGTGCTCCGGCGCCCGTACTCGGCAGGACTCTGCCGAGGTACGCCGGTTGCCGTGTCGCAGCTGGAAGCTCGTCGCCCAGCGCGGAGAGCTGAGCAGGGCCTGCTGCTGCCGGCTGCCGGGGCAGAGTCCCAGCTCGCGTGGCCAGACCCCAGGATCTGAACAAAAGCTTCTTGAAAGCAACCGGGTTTTCTTCCGCTGCCTGCCTTTGGGTCAGGCTTCTGTCCCGTGAGCTGAGCCTTGACCCCACTGTGTGTGTCGGCAGCGAGTCCTTGTCCTCGGCGTGCCCGGCCCCTCGAGAGGGCTGGGGGACGGAGGGACGACCGGGATGCCGGGAGGTGCCAGGTACCAGTCTTACCTGATGGGCACTGGGCGTGGCAGAATCGATGCCGCAGGAGCTGACTCTCCAGCCGTTTTGCATACGCGTTAGCTACCTCCTGATCGTTAGCAATGCCGGGGCGTTCGTCTGCCTCCTCTCCCGCCCGCCAGCCCGCAGCGCTGGGCAGAGGCGCTGCTTGCCTTGGGTCAGCGGGGTGCAGCTCTGGATTTTTCTGTAATTCTTCCATCCTGAGCTTTTGCCATCTCCCGTCACGCAAAGACCAAAGGGGGAACGCGGCGTTTTCAGGGTGATCGGTGCAAAGCGGTCTGTCGGGTTGCCGGCTGTGGGGCAACCTGTGCCAGCGAGCTGCTGCCCCAGTAACGCCCGTTTTCCCAGCGCCATGGCATTGCTTCGAGCGAGCCTGTGAGAGTGAGCAGCGCCGGCAGCGCGCGCAGGGCTCCCGGGCATTCCGGCAGGGCTGCTCTCGCGCGCTGGGGAAGGCCTGGCTGGCCGTGCCCCTGCCCAGCAGCTGCCCACGCAAAGGCTTGAGCTCGCGTCAAGCGCCGCTTGCTGCCTGTCCCTCCCTGTGCCGCGCACGGCAGGACGCGCCTGCCCTTCGCTCCGCAGGCTCCTGCACGGAACCGCAGCCACCTCAGGTTAAGGATTCTAAGTCTTGTCCTTCAAACCAACCTTTTAAAAAAAACCAAACAAACTTGAATTTCTTTTATCTTTACTACATTTTTAAAAACAAACAAAAAAAAAAGATTCTCCTGTGAATGTGCTATTTACTGTTCATTCTTTCTTCCTTCTTGGTTTTGATTTGAAGCTATGAAGCTTGGTGTCTGTGAAAATGTTGTTATTTCTGTATTTCTCAGGATAATAAGCGGCAATCATCCCTGCCACATAAAGGGCAGGAGAAAGGGGGAAACTTGGGGAACTAGTTTAAGTATGAAGCTAATTTTTAAGTTGTAGATGATGTGTAAATCGAGGGTAATACATAGGACGTCAGTATCAAGCTGTGGCGTTTCTCTGGGTTCACGGTGTGTTGTTCGCAATACACAGAAGCTCAGGGATAAGTATTTAAAATGTGACCCAGAGAAACCCTAGTTTTGATGTTGCAACAGTCGCTTCTTTCATGACTTGTTGGGAGGACCCATTGAAAGCTGAATAAAGCCCCCACATGGAGATTTTGGGGGGGAAAAACTTTTGGTTTGGCTTGTGGGGAGTTTGCCTACTAAAAGATGCGGTCTAATGGGAGAAGCATCCCAAAGGTGCACGTTGCCGTTTGGGCTGCTGCAGGGCCGTGGCGAGGGCAGCTGGGCTCTGCTCTGCCCAAGGGGCTCGCGGGGAGAGCCGGGCTGAGCGCAGCGCGGCACGGCTGGCCGAGGGGCTTTGGGAGGGCAGAGGGGCAGGAGGGTCTGGTCAGGGCTGCGGGGAGGACCCGCCAGCCTCGAGCTGCCCTGCCTCTTCCTCTGCCTGCAGCCCCTCCGCCCTGCGGCGCCCGGACCTCCTTCTCGCCGGCACTGTCGGACAGGGAAATGGTGAAGTGTAAAATACCATCT
>NC_138596.1:11312364-11688590 GCF_964289735.1 Phaethon aethereus | reverse complement strand
CCTGCTCCTCGGGTGGGGACAGGAGCGGGGCAATGCGAGAGTGAAGGTTTGCACGGTCTTCTGGGCCCTGCTGTGCGACGGGGGCATGGCGGTCCCCGTCCGCTACCCAGGTCCCAGGGGAGAAGGCAGGAGGATGGGTTTTCTCCTTTTGGTCATCGCACCCTAGGTGCCCGCCACGGTACGCACGGCACGGCCACGCCAGTGCCGTCGGCCGGGGGGGGTCCTGTCTGCGGGATGGCCAGAACGCGCAGCGGTTTGGGTGGGTCGCTGGGTGCAGCGGGAGGAGAGTTTGCACGGGCAGCGGGAGGAGACCCGTGCGGCAACGGCTGCTGCAGGCAGGAGGAATAATCCAAACAAGCAAACGCACCAGAAATCCTTGACCAGCGTGCTCCGGAGAGAAGCTGCAGGAATCGTCTAACAACATCTCATGTCACTGAGGTGGGTGCATGTTAAAAGACTAAGCAGCACTTTCCATATTTACGTTTCCGCCTGTATTAGAGAGCACGCGTGAAGGCCCACTTGGGGACATGCTGCACTGCCACAAAGGTGGCTCCAAGTGAGCAGCCGGCCCCCTCGCTCCGCGGGGCTGCCGGCGCTTTCTGCATCGCTAAACTCATAAAAATGGAAATTCTTCCTTTTAATGTTTAGGAGCTCTTGTGCTTAAGAGTGTTTAGGATTTTTTTTTCCCCCACTTATTTTAATAATGGGAGATTCTATGGCAAAGAAATAGCAGTTAAGTGTCTGCCTCCTGGTGCACAGCGATGCAGCCCTCCCTGTATTTCTCCTGACATGAAGGGTTTTGCGCTGACAGAGCTCTGGGGTTTGAACATGGAGCTGCTGGATTGTAATAAGCAGTTTCTGTGTGGGGCAGAGCTTGTCCCCAGCCATAGAGACCCAAGAACCTACTTTCCATGGCTGGCCAGTTTTGAGGTGTTTTCTTCCCATCGCTTGCCCCTTCGCTGTGACCCCCGGCTGCGGGGCAAGCCGACTGGCGGGAGGCTGAGGAGCGGCACTGCCGGGTCTCTGCCCTCAGCCCCCTTGGCGGGCGCGTGTCCCCCGGGGAAAGGCCGGTTCCTCGGGCAGGGCGGGCTGAAGAGCTCGGCCCTCCCCGGCCACGCTTGCAGGAGAGACTCTGGGTCCTGCATGGAGCAGCTGGACCCATGAAGGTTGCTGCGAGGGCAGGGCTGTCCTCCTGCCACGGGCTTTCATGCTTCGGAAATTCCCCAGTGTCTGTGCTCTGGAGAGAACAGAAATCTGCTTGTTCAGACCTAAAAAGGGGCTTTGGACTCGGGAGCAGAGGATGGTTGGAAGAACCGTCCCAAAACTTGGGCCAAGCCAAGAACCTGGCAGAGCGGAGCCCTGCCCAGTCCTTTGCCGCCAGGTAGAGCAGTCGCTCACCCGAGCTGGAGCGTTGTGCTTGCAATAATCCCTCACAGCCGATGCATTAAACGTGCCGGACCGTGTATCAGCACTGAGCACGTTCAGCCCCACCTGAGGTCCAGTCCTGCGCTTGCGGCAGGACAGCTCACTTTTGGGGAGGGTCCTTGTTCTAGCCCTGCATCATGACCTCGTGCTGTCCCGCAGCCCCTGCACATCCCCTTCCCGAGGGCATTGCGGGAGCATGCGGTGAGCAGAGGGGAGAGGGAGGAGAAGACCTAGTTCAGGAGGGGGAATTGCTCCAGCAGCCCATCTCTAGGTGTTTCTGCAGAACCTTCTTTCCCACCAGGAAAGCTTCGCTGCTTTTTCCGACGTGGCAGGAACCGGCCATGGGGAAGCCTCGACATGGAGGGCTCAGAGGCTGCAGCAGCGCCCGGGCTGCTGGGGCGACGCCGAGGGAGAGCGGCCGGCCAGATCCCCACCACCCTGGGCGCTGCTCCCCACCGGCGCTGGCCCCAGACCCGCTCCACCTCCCCCAGCGCCTCCACGGACCTCACGGCTGCCCTGCCTCTGCCCCTGCCCCTGCCAGGCTGCTCGCCGCAGCGTGGCCATCTCCCCCCGAGCTCGCGGGGTCCCCGCTCCCTTCCCTGCCACAGCACCATGCCTACCCCCTCCCCACTCCTTCTAGAGGGTTTACTGTGTCCTCACTTCAATCCCAGCATGAGCCGCGCTGCCCCGCTCCTCTGCCGAGTGCTCTCGTGTCTCCTGCCCTCGCTGTTGTGTTAGTTTTTCTTATTTACGGCGGTTCTCCTCCTCCGCGGTGCAGCTCGAGCAGCTTTGACGCCGCGCCACACTGGATTTATTCCCTGTAAGGGGGCCCTGTAGGTCAGCAGTGGCGGGGCTCCCTGGGAGGTGGCCGGGGATGCTTCACGCACGTGGGGCGACAGGTTTGTCCTCACCTTCAAACCAAGCAAGAGGAGGCGCTGGAGCCGCGCAGAGGCGATGGGACGGCCTCTCCCCTCGCCCCGCGCTGGCACAAAGGGCTGCCTGGAAAGCAAGGCTGGAATGGGAAAAGTACCAGCACATTTTAATTTTCAGCTCAACCTCCACTGACCACTGTATTTTGATTAGAGCTCTGCTTCCTTTTCATCTCGGTGCTCTGGCTGGTGACAACTGCCGCAGCCTCGTGCGCTCAGTGCAATAGTTTATCACCGAAGGCCAGCCGCTCTATGAATTCAGAGCCAGCGCTGAACAAATCACGCTGTCACTAACGTCAAACTTGTTAACCTGATCTTTGGTGGATCACTAGTGTCAACATTGCATGGGACATACATTATCGGGCCCAAGGACTTTGGGAGATGCGTTTGTCAGGCTGCTCTGTCACAGTCCCACTCTTGACCTTCGGAAAGTAACTTTCAAGGATAAGCTGCTTTCCTCTTAAAAAGAGTTGCTGTTCCCAGGAGTGTCACCCCACGGCCGCTGGCTGGGACAGGGCTGCGAGGTGAGGCTGGGTCACCACGCCTGCAGTGGTAGTGTCAGCCCAGCAACGGGTGAAGGATCTGCTGGGATGGTCCCGTGAGGCACCTTCCAGGGCTGGGGAAGGTTTTCCATTGATGTCCATCACTGGCCATGTCCATTCCCTGAGCTTCTCCCCATCTTGTCACCAGCTGTTCTCACGTCTTTCCTCATCTCTTGCCCAGTCACTCTCCCTCTGGAGTTCAAAGCTGAAAACCAGTCCATTGCATGCAGTAGACTGGTGGGTCCATTTACTGGACCATCGCGAGTCTCTCACGTCTCTGTTTGCCACGTGCAGGTGCAAGAATTGCTCTTGGCGTTTCTGACGGGGTTAATCCCCGCTGCGCAGGTCAGACGAAGGACGGGCTGTCACAGCCGGAATGGTAACCGTCTTCAAGAGGTGTGTGCTCCAGGTAAGCTCCTGCCCAAGCTCCTGCCCAAGCTCCTGGCGGCGGCTGTGTTTCGCAGCACCTTTGCTCGTGCCGGTGGCTTCCCCTCCCTGCAGAGCCCAGGAGCCGGAGGGGAGCGGTGCCGCAGGGGCGCGGGACGGGCTGGGCACCCTGCACGGGGCTGCGTGCCGGTGGGGCCGGCGGCGTAGGACTGCGCCGGGGCAGACACGGCTCGTGGCTGGGGGGACCCAGAGGCGGGCACTGGATTCGAGCTCCACGTCTCTGTCCCCGCGGGCCGACCCCGCTAATCAGCTGTGAAAGAGAGAGAGAAAGCTGGAGAGAAATCTTTCTCTCTGCTAACCTCATCACAATAAAGATTCCTATAAAGAGCTCTTATCCTTGAAGAAAATGAGGCACATAAGCAGGAATAGTAAACAAAAGGCTGTCATTTTGACCCAGGAGTGCTTCATGTTGTTGGCAACTGCCAAGAGGAAACAAAGAGAGGCTGCATCCAAGTCCCAATTATGCAGAACTATGTGACTGATATGTCAATGAGTCCCCCCGGGAGGAGACCACCAGTGCTTCCCGGCACTGCCTGCGCACCATCTGCACAGGCCGCCATGCGCCGGGGCCACCCGCGCCCCCGAGCGAAGGCGTGCGTGGCATCGGAAGAATGCGGGGGACAAGGTAATGTCATCGGGAATGCTATCGCCAAAGTCCTCGCCGCACGCGCATTATCGGCACGGGCCCTGGAGTCAGGGACTGCGGGCAGCCGGCGGTGCAGGCAGTGAGATCTGGCAAACAGTAGTGCTGACCACACCTGCTGCAGACACGCTCCAGGAACGTGGCGCAGGCAGCAGGGCTGCCCCGCCGCCGATAAGCTGAGTGGATGGAGATAAAATCCAAGAAGGAGATATGCTTTGCTGAGCATCAAGGCTACACACCAGCAAGGAGCCAAGGCACGGCTGCGGCCCGCGGCGGGTGGTATGGCTCCAGAGGCTCCGGCTGCACCACGGCCATGCCGGCCCCATGGCCCAGCTGGGAGGAGATGGGGCAGGGCAGCCGCTGGACCAAAAGCCGAGGCTTTGGTGACAGACGTGCCAGTGCTTGGGCCCATTGGGAGCCGGAAGCAGAGGCTGTGCCTGTCCCTTGGCTGTGACAATGCTGCGACAGGGTAGTGACTTTGGGGCCCACCCCCAGCCCCGAAAAGCAGCCATCCCCTCCCCAGCACATCCGCGGGGACCCATGCGGCTGGAAGCCCAGGGCCACGCCATCCCTCCCTCCTGGGTGCTGTGGCCACCAAAACGTCACTCCTGTCTGCACCTTCTCCCTGTCCCCGGGGTCCCCTGGGGCCGCACGCAGCCGTCAGCACGGGCTCCATGTGTGCTGGCCGCTCCTGCCTGCGCAGGCATGTGCTGCCAGGCATACCCAGGGTCTCCTTGGGCACAGCTGGTCCCGTGTGCCAGCACAAACCCGGCACAGTGCGGGGAGGGAGGGCAGGAGCACTGGCAAGCGGTCGGTGCTGCCGCTGCCAAGGGCCCCAGCGTCGAGGCTGGCAACCGGCTGGCGCCCGCGCCGCAGATGGGCCCGGGCAGCCCTGGTGCCGGAGCCCCGCGCACCCGCCCTGCCGGCGCTGGCGGCCTACCCTGCGGACGTCCCAAACCCACCCTCCCGCCGCCGCCGGCCGGGACCTGCTGGGCTGAACCGCGGCCCGTGCACCGGCCCTGACCCGGAGCTGCAGAAGCTGGGCCATGGACTTGGCAAGGGCCCGTGCAAAGGAAAGTGCCCAAGGCCGGCGGGGACGTATTTACCCCTGAAAGCACCTTGCTGCAAAAATAGCAAGTGACCGGAGTGAGGCCGGGGCTTCCCGGGGGAACAATGCCCGGCGGGAGGAAGCGGCCGCAGCCGCCCCGCAGCTCCATCCCCGCCTTGTGCGGTGCTGAGCCGCGAGCTGCTGCGTGCCGGCCCGGCAGGGACCTTGAACCTGCCACAGATTTATTTTCTCTGACATTGGCATCGCGTCGGAACATCTGGCATGCGGCTGATAATTGCTGGGGATCGGGGCGGAAGCCACTCTGGGCCTGGCGCTTCTTCCAGAGCTCTGTTTTCATTAGTTTTTCTCCTCTCTTCAGCTGCAGAGCAAGGAAAAAACAAGCGGGGCTGCGCAGCTCGCCACTCCCACTCCTCTCCCCGTGGCCACAGCACCGAGGGGCTCCCTGCTCCCCCCAGCTCGCCATGGGCACATTGCAGGGCCCGTCACCATCACACCGTGTCAGGGCTGTGTCGATGCCAAGGAGGGTCGAGCCTTCCCTCAGGCCCTGAGCCCGGGATCGCGGGTCCTGCCACGCTGCCCAGGTGCCAGCGGCCGCCTGGCCGGGGCAGAGCTGCGGCACAGCCCTCGCTGCGCCGGCACCGGGCTCGCAGCCGTGGCTCGGGCCTGTCGCCACTGCGGGACAAGGCACAGAGCGGGACCCCGTGCACAAGCACACAGGGAGACACCACGGTGACGGATGGCGGGAGCACGGGGCCAGCGGCGGGAGCAAATCCCCACTCTGGTGGGATGGGAGGTCTCGCGCGCGGCCTCGCGCCCCAGCAACCCGGCCTTGCCGCCCTCCTGTTTTCACAGGGCATTTGGAAACCCAAGCCCTGCGGCCAGCACAGTCAGGACCGTTCCCGGTGCTGGAGTGTGGGGAAACGCACACAGCAAAGACACCTCCACCGCCGGGGGCTGGCTGCCGCACCATGCCCCCGGCCCAGGGGCACCGGCTTTCTTCGAGTGCTGTTTCGGTGCATGCAGAGCTGCCAGCCGCGGACGCTGCGGGCTCGCAGGGACCCCAGGCATGGGGCCCCTCGTGTGGAGGAGCCTCCTCTCACCCTCCCCTGCAGAGGACTCCCTTTGGGGCCGGGGAGGTCCCGGCTGCAGGTCCAGGCTCTGGGTGGGTGCGGTGGGCTTGCACTCCTCCCGGAGGCGTCCTGCCCGGAGCCCACAGACCCCTCCCTCCTGCCCCGGCCCGTAAATCAGCGTGGCCGTGGGTGCTGGCGCACTCACCGCCGCCCACCAGTGCCCCCCACCTCCCCTCGGGGTCTATCTCCCGTGGCACGTTATCTGCCATGGGGATCCCACTTATCTCCACTGTCACTTTCTAATGCTAGTTTATGGGCAGCGTTTTGTAGCTTAATTATGATGTTTTTCAGCGCGGTCACGTGGCCACAGAAGCCAATAAGGCACCAAAGTGGGTCCATCGCGTCTGAGCCTGGCCCCTATGGGGAGGAGATTGGCTGGTGTCCTGCCCGCGGCGGCGTGTGCGCAGCCAGAGCCCCGACACCTTCCCGGCAGACGCAGGTCCCATAAATCCCCCAGCCGGCTGCAGACAGGGCGGCGGTGCCCAGCACCCCGTGGAGGCTCCTCGGGTCACAGCTCCGGGCCAGCGGCGCGAGCGAGGCTCTCCTGCCACACCGGCCCCAGGCGCAGCGGGGCGCACAGCCGCCTCGTGGTGAGTATGGGTCCGCGGGGAGAGCCGCGGTGCCCCTGTCCCACCCATCTCCCGGCCGCTGCCGCCATTCCCCGGCACGGCGGCGGCTGAGGCCAGAGCTGGGGACGCGGCAGGGCTTGGTGAGGAAGCGGGAGCCGTGCGTGGGCCTCCGCTTCCCGTCCCGTCTCCATCAGCGGGCGTGGGGATGGAGGCTCTGCACACCGCGGGCAGCAGAGCGAGGCCTCGCCGTAGCCTTGGCCCCTCGGCCATGCTGCTGCCCAGAAATGACAGATCCGGCTGCCGAGGGGCTCTAGGAGCCCAGCCGGCGGTGGCTGAGGGTCCCTGGTCACCCCAGCGCTGCGTGTTACCCGTGGGAGCGCAGGCAGCCCCCACACCCTGGGGCAGGCGTGGGAGGTGGCTGGGTCCCCCTCAGCACCCAGGGCTGGCTGAGCCTGCGTCCCTTTCCCATCCCACACCAGCAGGCACCGCAGCCCTTGGCTCCGAGTTGCTTTTGTTCCTTGCGGTATTTGCTCAGCTCTTCCCTCAGCCCACAGCCCTTCCTGGGCTCCTCTTCCCGGGTGGCAGGTCCCACTCCATGGCTGCCTGGCAGCTCCCCCAGGACCTCGCGGCGAGCGCGGGGGCCATGGCGAAGGGGCTCCGGTGGTGGGAGCACTCCTTCCCGGCCAAACAGCAGCTGACCCGCACCGGGGGCTGCTCTGCTGCTATTCTTAGCCCGGGCTCGATTCCTGGTGGCTCCGAAGCGATGCTCCGCCGAGCCTGTTTCCTGTTTGCCGCTCTCCCTGCCAGCACCGCTTCCTACCCGCCGCACCCGTGGGCAGCAGCGGGTGTGTGGGGCAAGCTGGGCATGATGAGCCGTGTGGGATGAGATGTGTGGGGCGAGCTGTATGGGATGAGCCATGTGTGCGATGAGCCATGCAGGACAAGCCATGTGGGATCAGCTGTGCGGGATGATCCATGTGAGGCCAGCAGCTATGGCTCCCCTTCATGGGGCGCTGCCGGCAGCACAGCCCCCAGCCATGTGGGAGCTCCAGGCACGCGCAACTTTGGGACCTCCACACTGCTGCCCTCCCTGCAGCTCCCTCGGCATCAAAACACCTTGAATCGGAGCTCCCTCCCTGGGGGCTGTGCAGGCAGCAGGCTCCTGCCCGCGCTGGGACATGCTGCGACTCTGCACCAGCCACTGAAGGGTCTCCTGGCTGAGTGGGTCGGCCCTGACAGGACGGGCTCAGCTCCAGTGCCCAGCTCAGAGCCGGAGCCTCAAGCTCCCCGTGGCCAAGAGCCTGGGCCGCGGTGCATGGCCAGCTGGCGTGGGAGCATGCCGATAAACAGGACGTGCTGGGAGCATGGGTGCTCCTGTGCCGGTCTGCTGCCGTCATGGAACATTTCATTAAGAATCCCTAAATGTGAAGCAATGAATTAAATACTGGTGGTGAGCAACCACTGTCTGACAGGCAGACCAGGACACGGCTGGCAGTGGCTGCTGCTTGCAGCGTGGCTGGGGCTAGGTCTGAACCATCCCCTCGCTAGTCGTGGCCCCAGAAGAGGCATTGGGAGCTGCTGCCCATCCTCGAGCTCCGCACGCAGCTTCCCCCAGGCTCTGTGAGCAGCTCCCTGCTGCAGGGCTGCCTGGTGCAGGGTAACAGGGGTGGTTCTGGCAGGACTCGGGGGTCTCGGGGCTGTGCACCGAGTGGGGCCGGCTGCAGCATGTTCCCCTTGCTCAGATGCGTCTCATTGTGCTGCAGCGCCCAGGACAGACGGTTCCCACGCTGGTCCTGCAGCTCACAGGCCGGATGCCCGGGGAGGTGGGGGGACTCCTTGTTCCCCACGGATGGCATGGGGCAGCTCCACCAGGCCCCGGGGGAGCAGGGAAGGTCTCGTGTCCCTTCCCACACAGAGGAGCCCCATGTCCTGTGGGCTGCCTGCGGCCGGAGCCCGGGGCTGCCTAGGCCTTGGCCGAGCAGCTTCCCCCAGCCCGCGGGGGGCTGCTCCTGCCCCGAGCTCCCCGGGGCTGCCGCCGGCCTGGGCTGCCGTGCCTGCTGTCTGCGGGGCCTGCCGCGCCGGGGGCCCCGTCCCCGCGTCCCCGCGCCCCCGTGCCGGCAGGTCCCCCCGCCCCCGGGCCGTGCGGGCCGCCCGCTCTCCCCAGAGGAGGTCCCCCGCCGGGGGGGTGGCCGCTCTCCCGCACGGAGATGCTCCCCCAGGCGCTATAAAGGGCTCCGGCACCTGCCGCTCGCTCTGCGCCGCGCCGCGCTCCCACTCCGCACCCAGCGCAGGGGCTGGGGCCGCCCACCCCGTCCCCGTCCCCGTCCCGCTGACCCGCTGGCTTGTCCCGCAGCAGGGCCCTGGAGGGGATGGACTATTCCTATGATGAGGACCTGGACGAGCTCTGTCCGGTCTGCGGGGACAAGGTCTCCGGGTACCACTACGGGCTGCTCACCTGCGAGAGCTGCAAGGTAGGAGCCGGCCGGGGCTGCGCGGGGCTGTGCGGGGACCGGCGCCCTGCGGGGACCGCTGCACGGGGGAGAGCGGGCCGGGGCCGTGCGGGGAGCGGGGAGGGGGCTCTGCAGGGGCCGGGGCAGCGGGGCCGGCCGCGGGCCGCCCCTCGTCCGTTTTCGTTAGTGGCGGAATCGCGCTCGGCGGCGGGACGGGAGCGCAGCCGCGACGGGAGCCCCGACAGCGGCGGGGGGCGGCGGGGGCGGCGGGAGCCTCCGTCGGAAGCGGGAAGGGGGCGGTGGTGCCGGGATGCCGGTGCCGGGGTGCCGGTGCCCGTGCCGAGATGCCGGGATGCCGGGATGCCGGCGTGCCGGGGTGTCGGGGTGCCGGTGCCGGGGTGCCGGGGTGCCGAGGTGCCGGGGTGCCGGGGTGCCTGTGCCCGCCGCATCGCCGCCGCCCGCCGCCGCAGGGCTTCTTCAAGCGGACGGTGCAGAACAACAAGCACTACACCTGCACCGAGAGCCAGAACTGCAAGATCGACAAGACCCAGCGCAAGCGCTGCCCCTACTGCCGCTTCCAGAAGTGCCTGACCGTGGGGATGCGCCTGGAAGGTAGGGCACACGCCGGCCGGCCCCGCGGGCTCCGCGGCCGCGGAGGGGGCTGCGCGGTTCCCCTGGCGGCAGTCGCGCTGCCCCCGCCGCGTCCCCGGGCCGGTAATTCCCGCGGCCGCTTCGATTCCGTTTTTCCCTCCTAAGTTAAAAAAAAATTCGTTTTTTCGCGTCGCCTCCTGCTTTTCCTTTCTTTGTTTTTGTTTTGGTTCCCCGCGGCTTTTGGCTGCTGCGGCTTCAACTTTCCAGGATTTTGTTTGCTGGCAAGATGGTTGGGAAATAACGTAGAAATTATTGTTTTCCTTAAGCACATAATTCCAGAAGCCGAGACTTAGGGAAAATGTTAAAAATGGTGGGGCACGCAGTAAAACTGCTGCAGACCCACCACGAATTATATTTTTCCTCTTGGTGACATTTAGTATAACGGATTTCTCGTGTGACTCTCGGGGAGTGCCATTGCAGCCCCCACGGCCAGCACCTCACGCATACCGGAGATCTCGAACCCGACTGAGATATCAGAGTCGGGCCCCAACATCCCCAAGTCGTGTGTCATGGTTTCTGCAACGCTTATCACGGGCCAACAAAATACATTCGAGGGGACAGATTGCTGGCAAGTGACTGCAAAGCAAAAGCAAGCGCAGAAAGGAGCACCCCCCCCCCCAGAATCAGCTGCCCCCCCCACCTCTTCTCCCCTGAAATCGTTTACATTTTGCAGCGGGTGAAAGCAGCAGATGCACCCGTGAGAGACCCCTCACTTGGCTGGGCTTCGCCTGCCTGAGAGCCGAGGGCCAAGTGCGAGTTAATCGGGAAGTACTGCATGTCCTCGCGCGGCGGCCGCCCGCTTCAGGCGCGGGCTGAGAGCCTGCGAGCGGAGACGCAGGAGTAAGACACAACATCAAGCTGCAAAATCAGCCCTGTGAACTCCTGGCGTGGGCTGGCTTCCAGCCCTGTCTCCAAACAGATCCCAGTGTCGCTCTCCTCCCTGGACTGGAGTTACTGGTGCCCTAAATCAATCCGTGCATGCTCCAGCAGTTTTGACCGGTGCTGCAGGGGAGTTTGGGCACTGGGCAGGGGCTGGGGGCTCTGGGAGCAGGCAGGCGGTGGCTGGGGGTGGACAGCCGCAGTCTCAGTTTGGCTGTTTGCGGCAGTTTTTGCTTGCCGTGGAGCTCATTTGGTCCCGTAGCCCACGAGGGCAGCAGCCAGGATTTTCTGTTTATTTTCCTACTGTTAGCTCCTCAGCGGAGTCCTGCAGCCGGGCAGCCGGGGGGATCACCCCATGGAGTGTGAGATTGCCATGGGACTGTCTCTTTTTTAGCTAAAAATCAGACCCCACCTTTCCTCAGCTCCTACTATTTTTGGGCAGGGAATCTGAGGTGACGATTTGAAGGCGACCCTCCAGCTCCACAGGACGAGGGCAAGCCTGAGATGATTGATTTTTGGGACAGAGTGTTGACACAGGCCCTCCTTGACGTGCCTGAAGGGATGCTGCAGGGAAGCCGGGCTGAGGAGAGCAGCACAGCCCTGGTCCAAGCCTGCCCGCAGCCCTGGACAGCCCCCAGGGTCCCCCCGGACACCTCCAGTGCCCCTGCCAGACAGGGAGAGGTGGGCGAGGGGGGGACAGAGCTCGGCGGGCAGCTCTGCGCGGCGCGAGGGCAGGAGAGGCAGAGGGAGCGGGAAGGGGATCCCAGGGTGCATGGGGGCTGCTGGCAGACAGTTTTGTCAGGGGGATGCCAGGGGTGCAGGGGGCTTCTTGGGCAGCTCCGCTTGGGCCCCCTTGCCCCAGAGGTCGGGGCACACCGGCCACTTCCCGGCTGCCAGCTGGGACGTGGCAAATGGCAAGTTGTTCCCAATCCCAAGTGAGGCAGACACGGCAGGAAAAGCGGAGCAGGAGGGAATTAAAAGGCCTCTTCTTCCTTTGTGTTCTTGCTGGGAGAGGGAAGGAGGTGTACTGGTGGTGAGACTGGGCTGTGAGCCCCTCTCGCTGTGGGGGGTGCACCGGCACCAGTGGGGTCCCTGCCTGTGCGCCCTTGCCCAAGGTCACGGGGGTCCGCTTGGGATGTGACCCCTAGGCTTCGCTGGGCCCGGCCTCGAGTGCTGGTGTAAAAACATCACTTTGAGTGGGTGGGAGAGTTGAGCTTTTGGTGTGCTCTGGCATCTGGGCAGGTGTGTGGCCGGGGTTGCCAGCCCTGCCGGTGCCAGCTCAGGCTGCGTGAGGGGGTCTGCCCACAACGGATCCTGGCAGGGGTACGCACACATGCTGACTGTGGCCATCTCCCTTGTATCCCTGAAGTTAGGAACTGCCCCGGGGCAGCTGCCTGTTGCCCAGAGGCACGTGGGCAGGCTTTGAGGAGCGGGGGGCCACAGCACCCCCCGCCTCAGAGGACGCCGCTGGCCGCCCTGCTCCCCGCGAGATGCTGTTTTCATGAATAAAGAATGAGGGAGGAAGCACAGGGCGGCTCCCCTGGGAGCACATTCCTGCTCGCCCTGGAAATGCTGCTGCTCCCGGCGAAGCTCCCGCGTTTCCAGCCTGCTTGCGGAGAGTTCGCGAGGTGCCCTGGCTCTCCGGGGTGGGTGGCCGCACTTCCAGCGGCCCCAGGATAAGTAGGCAAAAGAGAGGCAGCTGGGGCACAAAAGCAAAGACCCTGTCAGTGGGGACGCAGACTAGCAGAGGGTTTTTTCCCTTTGATGCTAAGTTTGCAGGCTTTGCCCGCTGGCGTGCTCTCCTCCATCCCTCTGCACTGCCGTCCAGCTCCCAGCTTCCAGCGAGCTGAGGCTCTTCCAAGGGTGGGCTGGGGCAGCAGCCCCTGGGAGCGCAGTGGGGCCGTGCAGAGGGACGAGCTCCCGCTGCAGAGAAGCACCTGCTCCCTCTCGCACTGACACATTCTTGGGTTTCTTTTGGGGTTCGGAGGGAACATCTGCTTTGCTACAGCTGGCAGATTGCGGTGCGGCCGTCAGACTGACTCTGCCAGTGGGGTGCTCTGGCAGAGCCCCTTGGCCGTAGCCGATACGCGGCAGGGATGGGCAGCCTCCTGCCCGAAAGCCAGCGCAGCCCTTCCACGGGGTGCAGTGCGCCCAGCGGGACTTGCCAGCCATGCTGCCTGTGAAAGGGGCAGAGATTAGCAGAAAAGAAGGCTGCGCAGCCTGGATGCAGGGTCCTGGGGGGCTGTGGGGTCCCAAGCTCTGTAGAAACAAGGAAATCCCAGGGCTGGTCCAGAGTCAGGGGTCATAAAAACGAAAGTGAGAGTCGAGCCCCTTCATCTACCCAGGCTTCATGTGCTGTTCCCTCAACCGGTGAGGGATGCAAGCTTCTTTAACCCCCAGCCCATTTCGTAGTTAAAGCCAAATGTCTCTTCCTGCAAATTCCCAGAGGCTCTGAGGGTGGCACCAGCAAGGCGAGAGCCGGGACCAGGTACCTGAACCTGCCATGTCACATCCGTGGTGCACACGGCTGGGCTGGGAGCGGTGCAGCCTGCCGGTGGCTTTCTGGGAAGGTTTCCCCAGTGCCCCCCAGCCCTGTTTGGCCACCAAATCCCCCCCACCATTTTCTCCGTGCCGCGCGGAAGCACTGGTCTCCCTCGGCGCAGGTTCACTGCAGCCCCTGCCCTCTCTCTGCCCCCAGCCGTGCGTGCAGACCGGATGCGCGGAGGGAGGAACAAGTTTGGACCCATGTACAAGCGGGACCGTGCCTTAAAGCAGCAGAAGAAAGCTCTGATCCGTGCCAATGGCTTCAAGCTGGAGACCGTGCCTCAGATCATGTCCCCAATGCAGAACGACTACAGCCTGTCCTCCACCATCCACAGCATCCACGCCATGTCCAAGACCTTGCCACCCAACCCTGCCGCCCTGACACCCATCGACTATGAGCGCAGCCCCTATGGGACACCCTCCCTGGGAGTGACTGTGCCCAGCCACATGCCGCTCGCCAGCTACCACTACCCCTCCTTCCCCAACCGCACCATCAAGTCCGAGTACCCGGACCACTACACAAACGTGCACGAGTCCGTGCCCGCCTACGTGTACCCAGAGACCTACCCCAGCATCTCCCCCCCCGACATCCCCGAGGTCATCCTGAAGCTGCTGCAGCTGGAGCCCGACGAGGCCCAGGTGAAGGCACGGATACTGTCCTGCCTGCAGCAAGAGCAAGGCAAAGGCCGCCATGAGAAACTCAGCACCTTCGGCCTCATGTGCAAGATGGCCGATCAGACCCTCTTCTCCATCGTGGAGTGGGCACGGAGCTGCATCTTCTTCAAGGAGCTGGAGGTAGGAGCCTGGGCAGGGGGGAGGGACGCTGCACTGGGCGGGTGGTGGGAGGCAGGTAGGACTGGGGCTGAAATGGTGTGAGGATGGGACGCTGCCATGGGCAGGACAGGCTGAAATGGCGTGAGGACGGGGCAACACCCCGTGGGCACAAGCCCGGGGCTGCCATTGCTGAAGATCTGCGGGTGCGTCCCTGGCCCGCTCCTGGCCCCCCACACAGCGGCGCTGGAGGCAGCGGGGCCCGGCTGCAACGCCGGAGCGATTCCCACTGTTGCCGCAGGGCTAATGAGTTCAGATTCATCATGGCGGGGCAGGTGTGGAAGCAATCGCCGGCAGAGTGACTGCAGTGTCAAGCCCAAGATATAATTGAAAAATGTAACGTTGAGGAATTATAGTTGAGACAATTCTCTCCTCCGCCTTTAGGAGGAAAATCGATGCCTTCGCATGGGTGCCTGTTAGCACCAGGCAGCCGGGGCAGGGCTGGCCGGGGCGGGGGCACCGCCAGGCCTCCTCCGGAGCCACTTCTGCTGCCGGCAGCCCGCGAGCGTGCCGGGCTGGGGGACCTGGAGCTGCCCCCCATCCTGGCAGGCCATCCCCTCTAGCAAATCGCCCCAAATACTTACGAGGCCAAGGGATGGACGAGCAGGGGTGGGGCAGCCTCTGCCATCCTGCAAACCTTGCCGAGCATTTGTGTCCGGGGCTGACTGAAGATCCCAAACTGGTGCAAAAATGGGAGACAAAATTTTGCAGCGTGGCCAAAACCCAGAGCGCCACGTCCCGGGGTGGCTGGGAGACCCCCGGCCCCTTCCCGTGCTTCCAGCGTGAGGCTGTGCTACCCGGCTCTGGCCAAAATCACCTTCCTCCCGCAGAGCCATGGGGACTGTGTCCCGGGACAGGGCCAGGCTCTTCCCCGTGCCCGCCCCATAGGGTGCCATGGGGCCGAGCGTGGCAGAGCCTTGCGGCTCAAAATAGCCCCCGGCTGCCAGAACAGTGTCAGGAAACGGCATTGTGGGGGTGGGTCGGGCTCGTTTCAATCGTATCAGTGTCCAGCCTGGATTTTGGGAACAGGGTGGTTGTTGTTTTGCAGGAGATATTGTAAACAGTGCATTGCCGCGTAGCCTTGTAACTCCATTGTCAGCTTGATTGCGCCACCAAAACAGGCTGTTTCCGTGTGAATCCGCTCCTCCTCCCGTGGGGCGCGGGGGGGGACGGCAGCGCCGGCGGCCTCACCTGGGCAGGGCCACCAGCGTCCTGCCGGGAGCGGGGACGTGGGGCGCGGTGCCCAGGGATGGGAGCTCGGCTGGGCATCCCCGTCCGTCATTGCCACCCCAGGGGCTCGTGCCTTTTGCCTTCATCCGCGCGGGGAGCGTGGGGCGGGCTCCCGGAGCCCCACGGGGCCAGGTTCCGCAGGACGCCACGTCCCGCCCTGACTCCAGAGGGAGCATGGTTTGAAAGCAGGGCGGCAGCTTTCCCTTGGGCGTGCGGAGAGAAGCCGCTGGGAAGCAGGATTAGGGCTGCAGCTCCTGGAACCCCACTCCTGCTCCTGCCCGGCACATAAAAGCAAACAGCTGCTGGGGTGGTAAATGAACTCCTGCTAGTGCAGCGTTTATGGCTTTACCCTAAAGCCCACGAGCACGGAGTAAAATCACGATCTCAGAGATCGACGACCGTCAGGCGGGCGGTGCCTGCTGGGTCCTCAGGGCTTCTTGGAGCGGGGGATGCCAGCGGCCCTCTCCAGCCCCTGGGAGCGTGAAGGCGATGGTCTCCATCCCCAGCCGGGGAAGGGCGGTTGGCCAAGGCCAGTGTGGGGACCCGGGCTGCAAGGGCATCGTGCTGGGACGTGGCTCCAGGGCATCATGCCGGGCTGATGCCCAGCGGGGAGGGGGTGCAGGCGGGTGAGGAGGTGCGGGCAGATGACCCCATGTGCGGCTGAACGCTCCCAGCACCCAGGGCCTCCTGCCACAGGGCTGTTCTGCAGGCGGCTGGCTTCTCCCCCGAGCCTGGCAGGGAGCCTGGAGAGGAGGGAGCAAACCCACGGGGCACGGGGACCCGCTGGCTCGTGCCTGGCCAGGACGGGCCTTCGCTCGCTGCCCAGGGAGCGCGGGAGCAGGTCCCCCCTGGAGCCGGCAGGTCTTCTTCCCATTCCCATTCCCACGCTAGCAGCCCGGTGAGGGGCAGCGGCAGACCGGGTGCTTTGCCATCGAAGGGCTGGCTGGGGTGAGGGGCTTTGGGGAGAGCCCCCCGCGGCTCCGCCGCTGCGCCCGGGGAAGGAGGGGGGAGGTGGGCTAATGGCCTCTTGACATCGGCTCACACGCCACGTCCGCCCGCAGGCGCGGGGCAGTCAGATTGAAAACAGATTTAACTTCCCAGATATATCGTTTCATTTAAGGGCCAGTAATTCTGTCAGTCTGCCACTGACAAACGAGGGTCCCCATGCCAATCCGCCGGGGAGACTGATGTCGCGGCGTTCATCTCGTGTCACCAGGCAGAGAATTACGGACTGCGCTGGCCTTCGGAGGCGAGACTAATAATGCCGCGCGGCAGAGGGGGATTTGGGGGCCTGCTTGTTTATCGAGGGCCGGCCAGGCAGCCGCGGCGCGAGGCTGCGCGGGCGGAGGTGGAAGAGGTCAGCGCTGACGCCCATAAATACGAACTTTAACTGAGTCTAGATGAGATGTGTCAGGACTGAGGGAAGATTTGCAGCATCTCTTCAGGAAGAAAAATATGGGCCGGGGGTGAAATATATTTTGTTGGGTCACGAGTCTCAGGCAACTTTGTCCTTTCAGATGTAATTTTTTTATATATATATGGAGAGAGACAGACAGAGAGATGTGCATACACACGCACACTTGCACGCTCACATTGTGTCTGGTTTCGGTTTGGTTTACATACACGTATCTTGCACGGCCTGGTTTACATAGGCGTTACTGCCATATGTACGTATAAATATCGAGCATACAGGGGGGCAGTGACCTTTAGATTGAGATGAGCAGCCAGCAACGTTAAACAAATTGCCACGGTTTCAGCCCGACGGCTGGGCTAGGCTGGGCATGCAGCGGGTCCCTGCCGCCGGCGGCGGAGCATGGCATGGCTGTGGGGGGGTGGGCTGATGCCGGTCCCCTCCTGGGCCCCTCCTCGCCGTGGGGCTGGGGAAAACTACCCTCCCAAGCATGGGCAAGTACCAGTGGGGGGGTGCTGAGGGCAGCGCTGTTCCCACGGGACAAGGGAACGGGTCGCTGGGTCTGTCTGCTGGGCTGCTCTCCCTCGCTTCTCATTAGAGATCTCAGAGCCACGACGAAGCCTATTTGTAGTCAGTTGCTTCTCTGCCTTTAGCATGCGTGGGTCATCTTGACCCCATCTCCTGGCTAACAGCCAGAGCGTTTTTGGCAGATTTAAAATCTCCTCCTGGTCGTGGATGCTGCAGCAATGTTTAGCATCCTGTGCACTGGGGGAAATGTGACGGCTTTCCCTGCTGGCGTCCCGGCTGGCACAGCCCTGCCCTCGCTCCCGGGGCGCACACGCAGGGCCACGATGCCCACGCAGCCGTGCAGCCGGCTGCCTGCGAGCACCAGCAAAAAGCAGCAGCCTGGACCACAGCAGCGTGCTCTGCCAGCCGGGAGATGAGATCCTGGCCCTGCCACACTGATCTTGGTGGTTTTTCACTTTAAGATGCCCATCGCGGTGGTATCTGGGCAGGGCGATGGGGACCCGCATTGACCATTAACACCTTGGACTTGCGTGGAGTTTCGATTGCGGGTGGCTGGTGGCTGGTAATCCACTTTTGCACTTCTCGGTAGCCAGGGTGACAGGTCCTGCTCACACCCAGCAATTGCCCGGGCTGCAGCTCGGGGCGCTGGCACATGCTGCGCCCCTGCGTGGGAGCTGCTGGGGCAAATCCTGCACCAGGGACCTGGGACCTCCCAGTGAGCATCCCTGGGAGGCAGGTCGGGGGCATCTGAGCACGTCTCGTGCCCGTGGCGTGCTGAAGCCGGGTGGGGAGAGGCTGGGGATCGATGTCCTGGGACCCACTCAGGGCTTCCAAACAAAGCGGGGTTGCTGGTGAGTCCCTGCTTCATAATGTGGCAGGGATGTTCGAGGGCGGACGGCAGTACCCGAGGTGGGGGATGCCCCGGAGCAGCTGTACAGGGAGCAGCGAGCACAGCGGGGCTGCGCCGTCCCCCTGGGCGTTTGGCTGCGGGATGCTGAGGCACTGGGGTGGCCTGGGCACATTTGGGGGAGACCCCACTCCCAGGGCTTTCCTCCCCTCGCGCCTACGAACCTGCAGGGAGGGTCGCAGGAGGTTTAAGACTCTCGTGTGGCACATCTGCATGCGGGTCCTGCAGCCCTGCGCCTGGGTAGCACCGTCCGTGCCTCCACACACCCTGCCTCCCCTCCGGCCCTTGCTCCGAGCCCATGTGTCGCAGAGAAATGGATTTTCCTGTGGGTCGCAGGCCTCCAGCAGCAAGGCACTTGGGGCAGCTGTGCGGCAGGGGAGTGCTCGCCCTGCGTGGGGAGAGTTTTGCTGCTGTGTTTTCTGAACGGGTTAAATGCTTGCTTTAAAAAAAAAAAAAAATCGCCTCTTAAAGACAGCTTGCATCAGGTCCTTGATAAAGCACTCCGTTGAAAAGCCTTGACATTAAAAGAGGAAGATCCTTTGCTTAACTTTTAAGGGCGAGAGTGCGTGCGTGCCGCCTTGCCGGGAGGATTGATTGACTCCGAGTGGCCGTCCATTAGCAGCCCGCTGCTCCCGGGAGGCCGGGCCGGCGCTGGGCACGGGGCGGTGATCCCCGGCCGGGAGCTCCCTTGCTGCCGGAGCGGGACCATGCGGGGATGCCCGCTGCCACCCCAGCCCGGGGCATGGGGATACTCAGCTTGGTGCTGGGGCGCGGGCAGGGCTGGGGACCCTGAAGAAGTCCCAGAGCCCTGCCCGGCCCCCAGAGACCCCAGCCCACCCAGTCACGCTCCCAACCACATCCCCCCATGCTGTGGCCATATGACTCTGGCATGCAGCGATGCTCCCAGGAAAGGGCACGGCACACCGGAGCGTGCCTGCAAGGGAGCGGCCGTGTGGCAGGCACACAGGACAAAATGTGCCACTGCTGGGAGCCAAGTGCTCTGCCAAGGGAGCTGAACCTGCTGCGGAGTTTGGGAGAAGCTGATTAGTCATTTTTAAAGGAAGAAAAGAATATTTCAAAATTGTTGAAATGCTTCCTTTTGAAAAAGCCAAATTTTTTTAAACCATTTTCAGAGCAAAACCTTCAGTCTGTCCCTTCCGGAGCTTGTCTCACTCAGGAATGAGGCACAGGAAGGAGCTTCCAAAACAACACTGCGACTCAGCCGGAGCGGAGGAGCTCGGCACCGGCCAGCAGCGTGTGGCTGGGCCGGCAGCGTGCTGCTGTGCCGGGAGCCCCGCTCCCCGCGAGGGCTGGCTGCGGATACAGCCAGCCTCTCGCCTCGGGGCAGAGGTCATCAGGAATGCAGAAAATCTCCATTTTGTTTTGATGCAGAATGAGCTTTTCCCCAGTTCTTTGTTCAGCAGCTGAACAGAAGCCTCACGGTCTGTACAGCTGGGCTGTGTACCGTGGGTCCTTTGCTGTCTCGGGTGATGTGGCGGAGCACCCGGCCTTGGCAGCCCCGTTGCACGCACCCATTGCACCTCGCTGCAGGCAGGTTTCACGCGTCGGGCAGGAGCGGGCGCCGCAGCCCCGGCCTCCGGCGCTGCCTTCTGTGCCGCACCTCCCTCCCCGGCGCTGCTGCGCGTCCAGGTCTGACCACCCACCGCACTTGAGAAGCAAATCCCGGCGGCTCGCGGGGAGTGCTGCGCTCCGAGACCATAAAGCTCTTTCTCATCTGACTTCCATTCCTTTTGCAATCTCCCAGTACTGGTTTATTGCAGCCTCTTCAGCAAAACGAGGGTATTATCCAGCCCTGTGATACTGCATCTGTCTTCCTTCTATTACGGCAGCGAGCACAATGGCACTGCAGAGCTCTTCTGGCGCTGAATTTGCTCTGCAGGGAAGCATTACTGATAACCCCCGGCCCTTCCCCTACGGCAGCCTTGCCGGAGAGGGGACTCTGGGCAGTGCGGGGGTTCAGCTCTTCGCAGAAAGGAGTTGGGGTGTCGCAGCAACGAGGGGATGCAGCTGGCGACCCATGGTGGTTCTCGGCAGGGCAGTGGGGGAAGCAGCGGAGCAGCGTGCCTGCTCCCCGAGGACCTGCACGGGGCCCGGCACAGCTCTTCGTTTTGCCGAACGTAGCTGTTGGCTGCAGCAGCTCATCCTGCCCGTTGCTGGCACTGCCTGCAGCCCACCGGCTTTCCTGCAAGACCTGGGGAGGCCCTTGCAGTTTGTGTCCCGGCTTGAGCTTTTTACCAGGGGCACTTGCAGGCATTTCTCTGAAAGCGTAGCTGTGCACGCTTAGAGCTGTGCCTGCACATACGCACCAGCGAACATGCACACGATCACACAGGTGTTGATGCGTGGGCAGCGGCCAACCCGGCATCTGCAGGGCACAGTGACGCCCCGTAGCCGGTGGCTCCCCCGCGGCCGTGCTGCGCTGCGGCAGCTCTGTGCACCCCCCGAAACCTGCCACCCTGGGCAGGGGGGCGAGGATGGGCGCCGTCTTCTTTCGCTGTGAAGTGTCTGGGGGGCCAGCCCGGAGACACGGTGCTTTGTGCAGCGGCGCCTGTCCCCCCCGCCTGGGTGCCAGCACACGGCCAGCAGTCATTTTGTTAAAGGTTTGTGTGCGGTTCAGGGAGGTTGTGCTCAGTGGCGGAAAACCCACGCTGATAAGGGCCAGCAAGTGCCACCGAAACATGCTGAGCTGCTTCAAAGCAGGCTCTGTGCAGCCCCCCAGCCCGTCTCCTCTTCTCCAGCCCGGGGTCCCCCTTGCTGGGGTGCAGCTCCAGCTCTCCGCGCCATCCTGAGGGGACCTCGCTGCCAGGCTGGCCTCCCCGGGGACATCTGCCGGGCGCGGGGCCGGTGCTGCGCGAGCGCGGTGCAAGGCGTGCGCGGGGCCTGAGCCTGCAGGTGTAACCCGGCCGCAGGGCGCTGGTGGTTGCAGTCCTTCCCGCTGACACTAACCAGTGCTGTGGGCACCAGTGTTGCTGTCCTCTCCTCCCACCCGCCGTGGAGGGAGGGCTGGAGGTGATGCATGGGGTACCAGCACTGAGATGAAGTGGGGCACCACGTCCAGCCCAGTTACGTGCTGGTACGGGCAGGCGTGGGAACCAGGAGCCAGACCAGGCAATTAATATTAATTGCAATTAGTATTTTATTAGTCAGATGCAGCATCTCCTTGCTAGGAGCTTGTTCACAGTCAGACTGCAATTTCTACATATAAATGTGTGCGTGAGACTTTGGGAAATGCTCTGCAGGCAGCGGAGGTGAGGAGGGTTTCAGGTTCTTAAAAAAACCAGGGCTTTTGCCAGGTTGCGAGGGTCAGGGGCAAAGTCCTGGAGGACAAAGTCCTGCCCCACCTGGAGGATCTGGATCCCCAAGGGCGACGGGTCATGCCCCCTGCACTCCCTGCGTGCTCCCGCGACGGGCCAGCAGACAAACGTGTGCACGGAGCAGACCTGGGGCCGGACCAGTCTCTGTTGATCAGGTCACCTGGGAGGTTTGTCACGTCTCCAGCACATCATGGTGATGCCTTATCCGTGCCAAGGCATTGCTCATCCTGGTGGCGGGCGGCCCCATCCACTCTCTGTGTCATGTAACAGCATCGATGACCCGACTCGCTTGGGCGCTTGAGCAGCGAAAATAGGTTGTTTTTTGACACTGATGCCAGTTTGGCAGAAAACCCCTTTCTGTTGTGCCCAGGGTGAGACACAGACGGGTGCGGCTCCCGCCCAGGTCCGATGCTAATACAGCAACGTGCTGTAGCGGCTGACGGTGCGAGTTTGAGCCGCCGCTGCCGCAGGGCTGGAGTGTGGAGCTGGCCCTCAACATGCAGAGCCGGCGGCTGGCGTGGTGGTGCGGGGAGCCGGGTGGCCCGACCCTCTCCTGCCAGCCTGGGCCCAGGAACCCCCCCGTGCGGACGCAGCCCGGGGCCACGCACGGTCGGCTGTGCCCCGGCGCGACGGGCGCCAGCGGTGCCGCTCTGCTGTGTTTCAGGTGGGCGACCAGATGAAGCTGCTGCAGAACTGCTGGAGCGAGCTGCTGGTGTTTGACCACGTCTACCGGCAGCTGCAGCACGGCAAGGAGCACAGCATGCTACTCGTCACCGGCCAGGAGGTGAGCGCTGGCCCACAGAGACCGCAGCGGCCACTGCGGTTGGGGTGGTGGGGGCCAAGTGGTGGGGCTGGCCAGGGGGGCGCGGGAGTGACTTTTGTCTTCTGGCTGAATGCAGCTGAGCCAGCGCGGGGCGGACGGGATGTTTTCGCTGTGCTGTGGGACTGCTTGTGCAGAAGGTCCCGTCCCAGCTCAGCCCGTCCCACCCTGTCCCACCGCCCAGCTCCTGCTTCTGGCAGCAAATACTTCTCGTGTAAAGACTAACGGCTGCGCCTGCACTGGCGGAGGCGGGGTGTGGGAAGGGGCTCGTCATCCCAGCGCTCTGCAAAGGGCCCCCCTGTTTTAAGCAGCGCTGGAGAAACGGGGTTCCCGTTTCACCCACCAGCCTTCCCTTTGATGCCCATAATTCTCGGTCAGCGCTGTGGGCTGGTGCCTGGCTCCTGCCCTGCGCAGGGTCCCCTGCGGCGGGTTCGGGGGGGCTGGGGCTGCAGTGGCTGATGCTGTCCCCGTTCCCGCAGGTGGACATGTCAACCGTGGCGGCCCAGGCCGGCTCCATCCTGAACACACTGGTGCTGCGGGCGCAGGAGCTCGTCCTGCACTTGCACTCGCTCCAGGTGGACCGGCAGGAGTTTGTGTGTCTCAAGTTCCTCATCCTCTTCAGCCTCGGTAAGCGCCGCCACAGCGGGCACCGGGATGAGGGGCGGCTGTGCTCGAGGGGGCGGGGGGCGGGAGCGCAGCTGGCGGGAGCGTGCGCAGCCCCGGCTCCAGCCGTGCTGGCTGCTGTGCTGACGGGCGACGAAGGAGCTTTTAATGAGGAGCCAGGAGCGAGAGCTGGGACCTGCCGCCTCCCCCGCCTTGCCGAGGCGTCCGAAACGTCTCCCGCTGCAGGGCCGGGCTCTGCCCCCAGCAGCGGGGGACGTTGCTGCCCCGTTGGCCAAGCGGAGCCTGTTTTGGTCACTCGCCCGTCGCTCTGGGCAGGGAAACAACCGGCTGATACGGCCACGGCAAAACAGGCGTGTTGGCAGAGGCTGCGGCCGGGGACAGCTCTATCTCCCGGGACTTGCGTCAGAGGGCCCGTGCCGCCACGGTGGGGCAGGGGCTGCGCGTGGCTCCTGATTAGGCTCAACCCCGGAGCCTGCGGTCAGGCCGAGGCGGCGGGTTCACATAGTCCTGCCTCACCTAGACAAAATACACGGGAGCCGCCGGCGCTGCTGCCAGAGCCCGCAACGTCCCCGGGGCTGCACAGCGGCTCTGCCCCAATCCTGCCCCGCTCCTGCCCCAGCCATGCTGCTGCCCCACAGGGAGCATCTCCCCATCCACCACGGCCAGGGATGTGCCTCCTTGCCCCGCGGGCATTGCCCTAAGGCTGGGATGCCTGTCGGAGACCCACCGGAGCGATCTCAGCCCTCAGCAGGGTGGCATGGCCGTGGCCAGTGGGGGCACCCCAGGGCGCCCGGCTACCTTCATTAGTGGTGCTGACACCTCTTCCTCTGCCCCGTCCCGGCGGGAGATCTCACGTCCCGTCGCAAGGACGGCGTTGGGGCCTGTGAAGGGCTCAGCTGGCTGCCATGCTCCTGGCTCGCGCTTCTGCCGCTGCGGCTGCTTCATTTCACACGCCTCCATGGCCGCTGCTAATTGCATGTACCAGGCAGGGCAGGAACCGGCATTTCCCCAGGAAAACTTGTGCTTGGGTCCCTGCAGAGCCCGGGTGCTGGTGCCGAGCTGGGACAGTGAGCCCAGCTCGGGCAGCCCTGTCCCCATCCCAACCCCAACGCATCCCCGACCCCATCCCCATCCCAGCGCCTCAGTCCGCACCTGCACCTCTGCACCCACGGTGTCCCACGCAGGGAGGGTGGGTGTCACAGTGGGTGTCACAGGCTCTGTGCCCCGTCGCCAAGTGCAGCAGGCCATGAGCAGCACTCCTGCACCGTATGGACACTGCCGTGTATTTTGGCGGTTTGGCGGGAGAGCTTGCGTCACGGTATGTCACCGTCGCCGGGGAGCCAGCCTGCTCCAGGAGCAGCACTGCCATGGCTTAATGGGTTAAGCGGGAGCACTGACATGCTGCAGGCAGTGGGAATCCACTCCCCCATCCGAGGGGCCAAGGTCAGGGCCAGTACGGTCTGAAGGACCACCGGTTTGACTCAGGTTTACTGTGGACGTGTCCCTGTTCGTAGGCGAATCCGGCAGCCACGGGCACCCCGGGGCCCAGGCAGGGCGGGTGTCTCGGGGTGCAGGAGCTGCACTGCCGTCCCATCCTGCACCTGCGGCAGCTCCTCCCGCTAAAACTGTTTTGAAATCCAGAGCAATTAGATACGATAATTTGCTGTTCAAACAGGGATAAGGTGTGGCACAGACAGTGCCGGGGCTGGGAAATACAGGAGCTGGTGGGGCTCGTGCTCCGGGCCAGGACCTTCCCCAGCCGCTGCCCCACAGGCTCAGCACCAGCAGGGCTGGTCCCCCGTGCTGCCCTGTGGCACGGCACGGCATGGCACGGCACAGCATGGCACGGCACAGTGAGCAGGAGCAGCGTCCTCCCAGAGCGCAGCCAGCACCAGCGGCTGCCGTGCCGAGTGTGGCTGCGGTTCTGCTTTCCCAGAGCAGCGGCTTTCAGGGAGGGCATGGAATCAAATAGCTGTATTTTCCCATACATCGTTTTGCCCAAATCCAACTTTTTCTCTCTGTATCGCAGAGCTCACTTGGAGTAATTTGCCCTTCGCAGGCTCAGCTGTAGAGGATGGGATTGTGTATTATGTGCAGGATGTAATTGCCTTTAACAAGAGAATTTCCACATTTACCACTCTGCCACAGCACAATCAAAGCCAAGCCCTGCTCACAAGAGATGCCATTTGAGTTCTAAATAGATTTCTCTCCTGAGCAGGTAAAGAGATTTAATTAAAATTAGGGCTTCTCAAAATAGCAATATTTATGAGGACGGCACAGGTTAGCTTTGTTCTACAGAAGGGCTTAATAGAGCCTTAATGGATTGACCTATCATTCGATTTCATGACTTACATTCATGAAGCAGCTACTCTTGGGGAGGGGAGGAAGAGAGGCTTTTATAGCCCACATTCCCTTAAGCGTTTGCAATTTATCAGCAGCTTCTCCCAAACAAAAGGAGCTGTGAATAGGAAGAACACTTGAGGGCATAGAAATAATCCCAGGCATATCTGTATGTGTGATGGGAGGCTTTGTCACAGGACAGTCTTTGCAACTGCTGCAGTGTCTCTAAATGAAGTGAGTCAATGTTATTTGGACAACATTCTTTATTCCTTGCAGGAATGAAAAGATTATTCAAATATTCAATTAAACAGTGAATAGGGTCTTTCAGAGAACCAGGTGAGTTCATCGAGTAGAACTAGCTATTGTTGAGTCAACTCAGGGGATAGATTTGACATTTATCAATATAACTTCTTTTTTTAATGACATGCACAATAACCTTATGCAGATAAAGAGATTTCATAACAACAACCTGGGTGCAAGGGAGACCGCCACAATAGGAGCAAATGTGCCGCAGGAGTGAAAAGGGGAGGGTGATCTGATAAAGTGCCTCTTGGCACGGCCCTCGGCACTTTGTGCCTGCGCCCCGCAGCACCCGGCCCGGCCGCACAGCCCGGGCTGTGTCTCCCCAGCAGCCCCGCAGCCCCCCCAGCTGCGCCCCCGCTCCCCGGGCTCTGCCCGAGCACGGGCCAGGGGTCCTGGCTTTGCTGGGCTGGAGCAGTGCTGGGTGCCATGGCCCTCCTGAGGGAGCCCTGTGGGGCCAGGTCGTATGGGGGGGCCATGGACACCCCTACTCTGTAATTGGGGTCCCGTCCACCCCCTCCTGCTCAGCCACCTCCACCGCCAGCACCGCGCTTTCTCCTCCCGGCAGCTTGCTCAGCCCTTTGGCTACAGCAGGGACCCATCCGGGTCAAAGCCATGTTTGATACCCCTCTTTTTTGGAGTGAAAGCTAAAAATAAACCTCAAACACCCAACTGCCTCAGGCAGAACTTGTGCCCAGATTTCCCAGTTCCCAGCCCGTGGGCGGGATGTGTCCGTTGGCAATTTGGCGGTGCGTCAGCAGCCGCCGGACGTGGGCAGCAGGGCTGGCAGCGCCGTTACCTGGGCGCGGCGCTGCTGGGTGCCTCCAGCAGTACGGTAAATCTATTAAATCCGCTCACCCCAAACGGTCTCGGTGCCAGGGCTTGCAGCAAGGTCTCCCACGGGCGGGCGCAGAGATACCATCGCTGTGTGTGGCTGTAGCTGGCTGACGGGGCGATGCACAGCACCATTTCCTAAAGCCACCGAAATCTGCATGTGGGGCTGGTTCAACAATGAGTCGCGCAGCTTGAAAACCAGCGCTTCGTTCAGAGAGCCCTCACGGCGCCCGAGCCCTGAGGCAGCGTCCTTGGAGGGCAGACCCCGGCTCAAGCTGCCCCAAGAGCCTGGCGAAACCCCGGGCCACCAGCCTGGGTTGTCCCGCAGTCGCCCTCCTGCCGTGTCTGCGGTCGCAGCGCAGTTACAGACCGGTCATCCCCAGGGACGAGCTCTGCCCCGCGGCTGCGCATGCCCCAGCTCTGCAGTGCTGCCATCAGGGCTGCGATGGCCCCTTGGCTGCCAGACCCTGCCTGCGCGTTGGTGCCGCTGCCTGCTGCGCCGCTTCCCACCGTGCCGGCAGCAGAGCTGGCAGCGGGATTACCGGGGAGCTGCTGCGACCCTGGCGAGGTGTGGGGGATTAGGGTTTCCAGGCTGGTGAGCCCTGTTGCCACACTGGGCAGACGAGGTTGATCGGGGACTTAGCTCAGCCGCGTCCTCGACCTTCGGGAATTAAAGGCGGCTGATGGCAACAGCTCGTGTGGGTGCAGCCAGGAACAAGTTTCGGCTTTGTGGCTTTCTGGGTGGGGAGGGCAGGGGGGCGCGGGCCCTCCCGCTGCCAGCAGAGGTTTGGGCGTCCGTCTTCAGCGCGGGGGGAGACCCGGGAGGCAGGGCAGGGATGGGGAGCCCGCGGCCGGGCAGGGGCAGGGCGCGGGGCCCCTCCCGCGCTGCGTTCCTGTGCACGGGGGGTGTTGATGCGGGAGCACGGGTTCCTCCGGGCGCAGCGCAGTACGGATGGGACGCACACGTGGGTTTGGCACCGTTTCACCGTCCCATCCCCCCCTTTGCAGACGTGAAGTACCTGGAGAACCACACGCTGGCTAAGGACGCTCAGGAGAAGGCCAACGCGGCGCTGCTGGAGTACACCATCTGCCACTACCCCCACTCCGCGGACAAGTTTCGCCAGCTGCTGCTGCGGCTGGCGGAGGTCCGGGCGCTGAGCATGCAGGCGGAGGAGTACCTCTACCACAAGCACCTGAGCGGGGAGGTGCCCTGCAACAACCTGCTCATCGAGATGCTGCACGCCAAGCGGACTTGAGCGTGGCCGCGAGCACGGACCCGGCAGAGCCCCGGCACTGCCAGCGGCATGGCAGGGGCAGGACGCGCGCCCAGGGCGGGCGGGCCGGCACCGCCTCTCCACCCCGCCTTTCTCAGTGATGCTGTTTAACCCGTACTATTGGAAAAGTCCCAGATGGTTTATTCTAATACACAGTGAGGAGGGTTGGTGGCTGTGGGGCCGTGGGCTTGGCTGCCGGAGTGCCCCATCAGCAGTGCTGCCCCCCGGCTCCTCCGCACAACCGCTGCTCGACCCGTTGCCTGCCCGACCCGGCTCTGTGGCGCGAAGGAAGGGTAAAGGCTGTCCCGGCATTTCTCCTATTTGTGCTCCTCTCCTGCTGCCCCTACCAGCCGTTTCTCCACCACTGCCATCCCTCCCCACCCCTGCCCCATGTCTCAGGGCCCCTCGTGCACAGGGCGGGGGAGAGGCGACGTGAACCCCCCCCAGTTGTGGTTTTGCGGGGGTCAGGGTGTCCCCAGGCACCAGCACGGAGGCAGAGGATTTCTGCAGGCGCCAAGCAGAACGCCGGGGCTGGGGCTGGAGTCGCCAGCCCCACGCAGCTGTGCTGGGACCCCAAGGTGCACGTGCCAGGGTCCCCGCTCCTGACTCCCTGCAGTATTGCTGCCTTCTCCGTGTCCCGCTGCAGCCCCGGCCAAGCAAGGGCAGGAGGGGACGGGCAGTGCTGAGCCCTCGGCTAAGATTCATTTTCTTGGTGCTTGCCAGTGCTGGAGGATGGTGCCCCGGGCCGCACAGGTCCTGCCTTGCTCCAGCCGTCAGCCATGTCCAGGCAGTGCCTGGAGAAGAGCCGAGGGGCCGGATGGGGCCGGGGATGGCCCCTGTCCCCTTCCTGCCTGCAGGTGATGCTGGCAGAGCAGCCGGGCAGGAGGAGGTGCAGGGTCCAGCAGCAGGTTCAGGCTGCAAAGAGCCCAGAGCTGCTCCCGCGCCAGCACGTGCCCAGGGGCTCAGGGGAGCTGGGGGCTTTGCAGCCCCCTCCTGCATTTACCTGCCCAAGCGTGTGGGTAAGGAGTAATAAGAATTGTCCTGTGCTTCATGCTGGGTTGAGCTGAGCCCCCAGACCCCCTGTCGCGCTCTGCCGTGTCCCCAGGTGACATCAAATGCTGCGCTGAAGCCATAAGCGAAGAGCTGTCGGTTCCTCTCCCATCATGGGACAGGGGCTCACAGACACAACTGGGCAGCACTGGGGGGGCTGCAGCCCCCCGAGCTGGGATGTGCCAGACTCTCGCTGCTGCTTTCTCTCGGTCTCAGCCATACTCTCGCCTCCTCCCGCCCTGCTGCAGCCACCGGGCAGCCCAGCACGGCCCCCGCCACGGCCGGCGCTGCTGGGGCTCCTCCAGCGCAGCTGGGGTTGGTTCAGGTCCGTTTTCCACGGCGGGTGTTTGCTCCTCGTTGGGAGGGGGCTGTCATCCGCTGCGGCGCCGCGCAGAGCCCGTGCCTTGAGGAGCTGCAGATGCTGCACCCGGAGCCGCGCGGTTTACGGAAGCTTGCTAGATGCAGAAGAGCGTGTTTGTCTCTTGCTTTTCAACATGTTTGTGCATTTTCCTCCTGAAGTCTGTGGTTCGGTTTGACCTTCTTCTTTTTGTGAACTTAAAGAACTGGAGAAAATGGTTTGGGAGGTAAAAGATGTTTTATTTTCAGAAAATGAAAAGTGTCCTTAAGTGTCTCTCTCCCTCTCTGTCTCTCACATCCTTTTCTCCCTCTCATCCCTCCCTTCCCCACTCCCCACCCTTCCTTCCCAGGCAGGAGGTTACCAACTTCCTTGTCAGGAGCAAACCACTGTAATAAATTTTGCAGTTCATTTAAAAAGGCAGACTTTGTCTTTTTTGACTGTCTTCCTAACCCTCCTTGTTGGTGCCACCCCCCCGGCTCCCACGGGCGGGTGGGATGCCCTGTCTAGTGACCGCCCAGGAGAGCGGCGCTTGGCCCCGGCAAGCCCCCGGTGCCCCCGGTGTCTCTCCTGGAGAGCCGCCTGCCTCCGGCGGGCCAGGGACGCACGGCTGCAGGAGGACGGTCGCTGCTGTGGTGTGATTCAAGGCATTGGCGTGTCAGGATCTGGCTCAAAGCGCTGCCGGGAATTGCCGTAGTGACTCTGAGGGTGTTTTGCAAGTGAGCTCACGAATGGCAACGTTTATGGGCAATTAGCTTAGACATGGGGTTTTTCATGTGGCTCCCGTTGGTCACCGTGGCCGAGAGCCCCCGGCGTGCTGTGCGCTGCGGCCAGGAGCAAAACCACGGCAAAGCACAGAGCTCCGCCACAGCTTTGATGACCCGCCTGTAAGCGCGGCAGTGCTGGGCAGTGCCCCGTGCCCCGGCTCTCCCCCACCCCAGCAGCCGGAGGTGCTGCTTGGCTGACCCCGACACCCAGAGCGAGGTCTGCACTCACACCCCGCTCTTCTGTCCAGCACGGGGCTGCTCGGGGGCCGCAGCTCCCAACAGCGCTTAAATGCGTGCGGGCCCGCACACGCTGCGCTGAGACCGGGGGACGCAGCACAACACGGAGGCAGCACACGGGAGCGTGCAGGGCCCCGATCCCCCGCGCCGTGGCCAAACCGCCCGCCCTGCGCTCAGCCGCGTGCAGCTGCTGCACGCTGCCACGCCTGAACGGAGCCCGTTCCCACGGACACGTTGGAACAAGGAGAGAAGGTTGCCTTTAAAATCAGCATTTACTGTCATCATAATCGGCAAAAAAACCCAACACGTTTTATGTGGTCTAAACACTAGGGAGGTAAGAGGAGAACGAGTCGGATGCAAGGAGCAGGGGGAGAGAAATCATAAGCCCAGCTGGCGAGGGGCCACGCCAGCCCGAGGGAGTCCCGGGAGGAGCAGGGAGAGGATTTTTGTCCTAAATAGCAGAAGATGCTATTGAAGTCAGCTGCTTTAGAACAGACGTGAAGCCAGCTGCTGTCTTCCTTAGCGCATGTGCTTCCTACACGGCCCGTCCCCAGCCCTGCCCCGGCAGCGCGGCGTGCCGGGCCGGCGGCGGGGCTGGGGAAGGCAGCCGTCCCTGCCGGCATGGAGGCGCGGGCGCTCCGCCTGGGCACAACTGCCATGAGTAAAGCTGGGCTTTCCCCCATGCCGCCGGCTCCAGGTCCCCCAAGCTAAACAAGGTCTACAGGCAACAACAAACACACGCAACTACGTGCTGCCGGCGGTGCCGCGGGGCGGCTGGCGGCAGCGCTGCACCAGGCCGGGCTTGGCTGCCCCGGCAGAGGCTACACGAGCCGCGGGGACCCCCGGGCCGGCACGCAGGCTGGGCAGGAGTCACGACGAGTACCTGCCAGTTGGTTGCCTGCCCCTGGAGAGGAGCAGGGCCGTCTTCAGCGGCAGGTGAAGCCCCGTGAGATCCCCCTGCTACCCTGGTCCTGTCTTGGTTTTGTCTGCACATGCTGCTAGGAAGAAGCACAGAGCTAACAGCTCTGCCTGGGCTGGGACAGCCCTCCGCATGGAAGCCAGCTCCTCCGACCTGCCGTCCTCCCGGCTGCTGGAAGAGCCTCGGCACTGTGGGCCCATCACTCGGAAACTTCTCAGAAACCTAAAGCAAAAGAGAGGTGGTCTCAGCCGCGCCAGCGGGGAGGGGAGGGCAGGGCTCCGGGGCAGCGGGTGCACCGGTGCGGGTCCCACAGCGCGCTGGGAGGAAGCACAGCCCAAACCTGCCGTAGGACCGAGTATGGCCAGCCCTGCCTTGTGCTGGTGCGGCTCTGCTGTCCCGCGCCCCCCCGGCCCCTTTAGGGGTCTCTGAAGTTCGGTCCTTGTGGCAGGGAGCCAAAGCAGCCTCCGTGCGCAGGGCTGGGGCTGTAAGGAGAAACCTCTTCTTCCCCCTGCTCAGTAATTAGCCCACCACGCACAGCGCCGAGCTCTGAGCACGCTGAAGAATGAGGTTTAAATGGGATTTAATGAAAATACCAGCGCTACCGTGGCAGAGAGCACTGACGACGCGTGGGCTGCACCTCATTCCGCCAGGGCATAAGGTACCCTCTGCCCATCGGGAAGGATCGTGGCACGGACGGCAGTGGCGATCCCACCACGGGAGAGCCCGGCGGGGTCAGCATGGGGGGGTCTGCATTTCTCTGAGTGCCCACGACACTCAGGTGCTTTCCTGGCTTTGAATCCCAAAGATTCATAATGTCCTTATTATTTTAAAACCAATCTTATTTAACAGGGTATGGCGAGAGTTGCAGAATTACCCGATATTGATCACAGAAAGGCTGGGCCATGGAGACAAGATCCATGTTGCTATGCGTGGCTTAGCAACATATAAATGTATTCAAACAGAATAATGAAATTATGGTGGGGAAACAAAGCAGCCATCACTTGAAGAGATGGAGGATGTGGAGGCCGCTTGGAGCTCTTGTTCGGCAAGACAAGGAAGACGGTACTTATTGTTTGTGCAAATATGTGAACCCCCCCAGCCATCCCCGGCTTGCATAAAGGGTGTAATGAATCCGGGCAGCGCGCTCGCTGCAACGCGCAGCTTTGTACAGCTGGGCCGCAGCTCATTACTGCGGAAACGTGCGGCCCCTCCGAGTGAATGGAGTCCTTGCGGGGGGAGCCCTAAAACTGGGGGGGGGGTCGATCCACAGGGCAGAGCGCAGCCCACGTCTGCCTCCTGGCCACAGCCACGCTGCAAAACTCCTCATTCCCGTGGTTCTGAAGCTGACCCGGGATTTACCTGCATTTTATCCGCCCTCATCCTCACCCGTGTTAACGCGCTGCCAGGAGCCCACCCCACTTCCCCCCCGCACCTACGGGCTGCCTCTTGCACCGAGAGCCAGCGCGATGCCCACAGCTCTGCGGCAGCACAGCGAGGCACTGGAGCAGAGAAGAGGTGGATCTTCAGCCAGAACCACCCAGATCCAGCACAGCTTTCCTGGGAGACTGCGAGCAAGTCATTTAAGCCCCGAGTCTCCCCCTCGTGCCCGGGGTCCAGCGCTCCTCCTGCCCACCAGCCCTCCCGGCTGGACTGCGGGCAGGCAGGCTCCTCCCGGGTCTCTGCAGGACCTGCTCCAAGCCCGCTGCAGGTACCACCGTCATTTTCACTGGGCCTGGCTGGAAATTTTCAAATAAAGATACCTGGGCAAAATACGTCTCTTTTCAATAAACTGTTGTGAAAGAAAACAAACAGAAGAGGGGAAGCAGTGTCTGTTGGCATGATTTGTCACTCGTTCATCATCAAGCACCAGGCTTACGGTTTGCTTCCCCCGGCAGCTGTCGTCCCCAAGAGCTACACGGCATTTTGCTCTGTGAAGACGGGAGCCTGTGCGACGCTGAGCTGCCCTGGGGTCTTCCAGGCATTGCTACGGGTGGGCATTACTGCCTTTTATTTTTGCTGTTAATGGCTGGAAGCACTTGTCTTTGAGCCCGGTGCCTCGGAGCAGCGCAGCGTAGCCGGCACCGGCGCTGTGCCGCACGCTGGCTTGCACGTACACAAGTGTGCGGAAGAGTGCTCTTCTGGTTCAAGGAGATCTTCTCGTTCGCCCCGGGCTGAAGGACTGCCCAACCGAGGGCTCCCTTGCCCCGCGACGCGCGAGGAGCCGCTCTCGGCGCTCGCGGAGAGGGTGGTCGTGCACGGCGCTGCCATGCACCCAGCGGCTGCTTCTGCAGCCGTTGTGCATCAGCCGGCGTGTGAGGGAGCAGGCGCCGAGCCCGGCCCGGCGTCCCCACCGGCCTCTGGGCAGACCCAGGCTTTGAAAAATATGCTGAGGGCTTACCTGAGAAAACAAAACCAAACTGAACAACCCGCCTCTTTGCACAGCTGGAGTTTAATTACACATGTGGCTAGATTAAAATACGCAGGAGCAGCTGAGGGTGAGGGTGCGGGGGACCGAGCACAAATGCACGTGCTGGGTGCAGGTCTTGCTGTCTCTGAGACCCCACTGCTACGCCTGAAATGCCGCAGCACTTTTACTCCCGGACGCCACCGTTTCTGCCTTGCTCATGTGTCCACTGTGGGGAGGAAAGCTGCAATGCTTCTGGGTGGCATCGTCTCGAAAATAGTCTAAGCACGCCCTGCTTAGACACTTAATGTGGAGCAAAATCAGAAACCTGCTAATGCACTCCTTCCTTCGACAAAAGAAACTGTAACAATGCAGAAAAAATAGTATCGGGCCATCCCTGGACCTTCTTCACTGCACTGTCTGCTTGAGTGACCCCATCCAGAGACCACACTGAGGGTGCTGGGAGTACTCGGCAGCGCTTGGTAAAAAAAGTAAAGCTAAACGTGCTACACCCGTGCCCAGAGGAGCGGGTGACTTGCCCAAGGGCAGGCAGGGACGTCGGGGTGGGAGCAGGGAGCTGCGGCAGGCCGGCCTCTCCCCAGCGCTGCAGTTGAGCAGAGGTCTGGGGCTTAGGAGGGATTTCTGGTTTTAATTCTATCCACCTCCATGGTGACATTGGCCTTTCTACAACCTGAAACAAAGGAAGCTAAACGGCTGCTTATAAGCTCATAAATCCAGCGCCGGCTGAACGCCCCACCTCTCCTGGCTGCCCGTCTTTGGGAGCAAGTCACCTGTAACGCCCGCCAGCGCCTTCGGCAGCAGCTGCTGGTACCCCGTGGCAGCAAAGAGCTGCTGCCCCCCCGGGAGCAGCCCAGGTGCTGCCGGGCTCCGAGCGTGCCGCGGCCGGCCGTGCCTCGCGGCCGTGCCTCGCGGCCGGGGTGCGCAGGCGGAGCGCTCAGCAGCGGGCACCCGCTGCGCCTCTGCTGCCGGCCACGGCCGCGACCCGCCGCTTCGCCGCCGCGGCGGGGCCCAGGGAGCCAGTGCGCAGCAAGCTGCAGGCACCGGGCGGCAGCAAGAAAGGGGCAGAGACGCGGGGAGAAACCCGGTGGGTGCTGTGAGATGGGCACCCTCGGCTGAGCCACCAGCGCTCTCCGAGACTCTCCCTGATCCGTTCAGGGGGACACGGATCTCCCCACAGCCTGGCCAGGACTGCACCCACCAGCGCAGTTTGGAAATAAAACGCTTCCTAAAGCCTGAGCAAAAAGCACCTGCCCTCCGGGCAGCTCTCCCCAGGCAACCACAGAGACCAGCATCAGCAGTAACAAAAATTAAAGAAAATGATGTGGGCAAACGTTACCTGAGGATTTGAACGCTGTCAGCTCTACAGCCTGAAAGAGGGGAGAACATTTGTTAGCAGAAGGTATGGATCTGATTGCTTTGCTGCTGGCAACCCCCGGCACACTCCCGGGGGCCAGGCAGGCCCCCCCAGCACCCCGCTGCTGTGTCTCCCACCGAGCCTCCCACCCGCTGCGAACCGGAGCCTTCATCCCAGCCCTGAGGGACGGGCACCGTGCAGCGTGCCGCCAGACGCAGCGGCACCTCTCGGCAGTGCTCGCGGGGTGAGCTGCCGCCCCGCTCCGCTCGCCCTTCCGGGGACCCCTCCGGCCCCGAGGTGACCCCGCGGGCCGGACACCGTGCTGGAGACCACAGGACGACGCCAGAGAAGAGGAGCGAGAACTTCCTCCCCTGTGCAGTGGTGGGAAGAGCAGGCACAAGCCTGCACCCTGTGCTTAAGTGATGGTTAATGCTCTGTGAGGTGTGAAATTCCTCAGCAATAAATATCACCAAACAACATCTAAAAAGGCTGAAACACAAAGAACATCTCGTCTGTGTTTGTATCTTCACTCGCTCAGTGTTTTGTCATTTTAAGTGTTTTCAAATGTTTTTAAGTAGCATCTTCTCTTCGTCCAAACTATTGTGCAGCTGCCAGTGACATTCTCAATTCGCCGCTCCTCCAGTGAGCGCCATGACTCATTTAGCCAAGGAGAAGGAAAAACAGCACGGACTTGTCCAACAGCCGAGCTCAGAGAGCAGCACCCATCCGGCACCGCCCGCGGCACAGCTGCGCCGACCACCTCTGCGGTGGACGTGGGGCTCGGATGGAAACTCCCGCAGCCCTGGCCAGCTCGGCACCGCGGGGCTCGCACTGACGGAGCTCCGAGCGCCGCGCTGCCGCAGCTGCCTCTGCACGGGCAGGGGCCGTGCTCCCCCTCCCCAGGCAGGCACCGGCCGCAGCCGCCTCACCTTTTGAAGGCAACGTTTAAGCAGCAAAGATGCGGCGAAATCCTCAGCGACCCTCACACGGAGGAAAGCGCTTTCTGTCTTTGCCTGCTAGGAAATGCCACGGCCTTGGCATTTAGCAGATCTGCTGCCTCCTAATGCTCCCCGCCTCGGGGAACCCAGGCCCCTGCGCTAATCCCTTCGGCCCACATCCCGTCTCCGGTGCCAGGCGCTTCGCCCTGGTCCCGGTTTACACAGCCAGCACCTGGCTGGCTGAGAAAAGCATCAGCTGCAAATGAATCCCAGTTGGCGTTCAGCACGAGGGGAGGAACGGCATTAACCACAATATAAATCATGAGAGATGAAAATACGGATTTTACTGAGTGGCTTCAAAAAGATATGCCCGCTATAGAAGTATTATCTATTGGATAAATAAGAGCTGTCTCTGTGACACAGGTTTTCAAAGGATAAATATTAGAGAGGGAGAGAGAGATCCTTCAGTGAGAGACTCATATGAAAGTAGTGTTGGATTTTATCCTGAGGAAATTACAGCACTTGTACGTCAAGTGCACAAGGACTGATGATCATTTCAATAGTGAGAGATGGAAGTGATATCAGAGTAGTCAAATTTAAATTGTTCCTCGCTTAGGCCATAGCTTGCTGAGCTCTACATCGCGCTCCTGTAGGCAACACAACCCAGCCTGCCCTCCTGGACGAACGCGGCTCGCCCGCCGCAGCGATGGCGAGCGCCTACCGCCCGCTTGTAATTTGCTGTCCCTGGGGCACGTCTCCTGCCTTGATCTGTACCAACCTCTGCTTGATGCTTTACTGGCTCCAATTCACTGGCTCCTTCTGCTCACGTACGCCCCTGCTACAATCGCCCTCCCGGCGCGGCCGTGGGGCTGGCTGCCCATGGGCTCAGGCGGGAGCTCTCACCTTGGAAACTGGCCGTCCTGGGTCCCCTCCTCTCCGCCCCAGAAGATGCGCTGGCCCGTGCTGCGCCGTGCTGCCTGCCCCTGCCCGTGCCAGCCCCAGCTCCGGCAGTCCGAGCCCTGCCCTCTCGGCACAGCCGAGGCGGGTCACTGGCCAGGAGCCCCTGCCTGCCAGCCCACCTCGCTCTGCACCTTACGCTCCTGCAGAAGCCAGCAAACGCTCAGTTCAAGCATCTGGCTTGACTCCACCAGGAGCGGCCACCATGGGCACGAAAACGTGCATCTCAAATGATTTAAATGATTCAAATCAATACACTGCTAATAACGAGTATGTATTTTAATAAACCAGAATCTTCAGGATATGTATCAAAACTTCCTTGGTTTTGATAGACAGGCCGTGTGTCCGCCCGGCCCTCGGGAGGAGGGCACGCATGCCGTGCTAGCACGCTGCCTGGTCCCTCACCAGCGCTCAGCAATTTCTGTAACACCCCGGGACAGAGGGGATCGGCGTTACCCTCAGTCCCCGCACAGGGTGAATGAGTTGGGCAGCTTCTGGGACTCGCTCAACATAAAACATTGAATTTGTGCCAGAACTGGTAACGCTACCAGGTGTCCCGAGTCCCAGCTCCTCACTGGAACCGCTAGACACCATTCCTACATAACTACTATGCTCTGTGTATGGATGAAGGTGGAAGAATAACTGCAGACGTTACATACCGGTCTCTCGGGTGACATAATTGATGAAATTCCCATGGGGATTTTGGCTCCAAAATTTCCTAGGGAGCGAAGCAGCACAATGAGTTTGGAGACTAGAGAGTAGAAATATTCATGCTTTAGCAAGACCTCGGTGCTTTGTGTCCCCTAAGTATCTCCCACTGAAGCAAAGCAGGTGGGTTACCTGCATAAACTGCACCCACAAACTCATCGGAGTTTGCAACACCTTCTTTCCCCGAAATTAAAAACCCTGTTTCCTACTGCCACCTTTGCCTAGCCTTCTCCAGAAAATTCATTTTAAGACACAAACATGGATTCTTGCCTCAAGAGAATGCAATGCTGCGTAACATGGGGATGAGACCCCATGCCCAGCCAGCCTGCAGGCACGAACCTGATCCCTCTGCGATCCACAGGCACACGATCCCTGCCTTGCCCGGGAATCCCTCGTCCCGTGCTGCACTTGCAGCACCCGACCCCAAGCGCTCACACAGGCACAGTGTGCCCATGGGCTCAACACAGTGCCAAGTGAACGCGCGCTAAAATTCAAGCCTTGGGAATAACGATTTTACTGAGGTCTCATCACAGAGCCTGGGCCAACAGCAACAACAACCCTCTTTACCTTTGCTGGTGATGTTCTTCACTGGTCGGTCTTTCTGCACAGGGCTCGGCAAGGCACTCTCGGCTGCAGAAGGACTCAGTTTCCCTGTCTCCCAGGAGGTCGTGTTTCTTGGGCTTGATAAGTAGTTGGTAGGATGAGAGCAGTTCTGTAATGTCGGGGAAGAGACACAGGACAGTGAAAACTGCAACATGCATCTTAGCCGGATGCAGGCCCAACTTTAAATATCGATTTCATCTGCACTGGGGCCCGTGGGACCTTGACTCCCATCCCACCCTGGTACAGCAGGCTGCTGCCTAATCAGGGTAGATTATCTTTGGGTCTGCAGTGTCCAGCAGGACTGCAAAGAAAGGAGACAAAAAAAAAAAAGACTTCTTTCCAACATCATCTCCTCAAAGCAGACCAAACGTACATCTGGGGCCCCGCTCTCGTGGGTGCATGACAAACGAAGCCGAGTAGCAGGACTCCCTTGCAACTTACTGTGAACGAGAGTGCTTTCTTCTTGTCCTTCATCCTCTGGATGGCATTCCTGACCTGGAACAGAGCAAGGACATTAGAAAGGGCCGCAGCAGCTCTAGCAGAGCAAGAGATCCTCCAGCAAGTCATAGCGAAAAAGCGACCGCTGTCGCAGAAGCGCAGCCGGGGCTATGCCGTCTGTCGCACCTACTACAAGCCCAGCTACCCCTCAGCTGCTCATAGTTCCTCTGAAGAGTGACTGAGCCTCAGCCAGGGGCATCTCTTACCTCGCTGTTATAGATTGCATAGACCAGGAATATGTACAGGCCCTGGGAAGGAGAGAGCACAGAAGGGTTAGAGATGCACAGCTGGTTTGTGCTACTTTGCATGGGAGGAAATGAGTTTGATGAGCACGAGAATGGGTGAGGACCGGGCTAAGGGGAAGAGGCACAGATGGAGGGCACGGCACAGCCCGGGACAGCCGGGCAGGAAGGACCTTCCTTAAAACCCCACTTGAGACCAGGCTCTTCACCAAGAGTCCAAAGGAGACACAGTTCCTGCCCCGCTCCCTCTTCCTTCTCCTCTCCCCCCACTTCATTCGGGGGGAGCGGGCATCTCTCACTCAGCTCCTCGAGCCCGAGCTCTCCCGTACTCCCGTTCACTCGTGCATGCAAAATCCCCCGGGAGAGACCTTCTTCAGATCTCAGAAGCAGGAAACACCAGGACTTAATTGCAATGGGAACTGAAATCTGGGAAGCAGACCTCCCTTCCCGCCGAGCGCCCACCCCCGGGAGGGGGGCTTTCGCCAGCCTCCGCAGACCAAGCGCAGCATGATGCCGGGGGCAGTTCCCCTGTCCCACGCAGTGACAGAGCACAGAGTTAACAGGACCCTGTGATGCAAATTCAGTGGGGTGCGGACCCAGAGGCTTTGCTCAGTGCCCGTCTGGACAGAGCTCTCTCCATCGCGCCGGCACGCCAGCGCTCCGGCACGCCAGCGCTCCGGCAGCACAGTCCCGGCCACCTTCTCCCCACCCGCCGAACCGGCGCTGTTGCATGCACACGCTGAGGACAGGCAAGCAACGGCACAGTCTGCCATAACCAAACGCTCGGCCACAGCTACATGCCCGGGGCCGGTGCGGGATGTGCTCCGGGAGAGCGCCTGGGGCAGGGCCGGAGCAAGCATCGCCTGGAGGCCACAGCTTGGGGCTAATTACAGCTCCAAACCAACGATTTTCGCCTTAACACAGCCCTATCTGGTCCACCAGATTTATGTTGTATCTGTGGGGTGTTTGTTATCGCAGCTAGATAAATCAGCTGCAGCAAGAAAAGTAATCCATCTTGTCTTCAATGAGTCCGGCTCTTCATCTGCGAGCTCTTGGCAGGCGTAATGGTAGCAGTACCCTGGCGCCGTGCCATGACCTGTCCTTCAGCCAGCAATGCTGGTCACTCCCCCAGACCAGATTTCTGGTCAGGCTGCCAAGGCAGGTCTTCCTTGAAATAATCATTCTGGATGAGCGCGGGGAGGGGGGGAGCAGCGAGGTCGGCTGGGAGGAGAGCAAGGAAGGAGAGGAGGCCCAGCTGCAGTGGCAGGCGGAAGCAGAGCCGCAGCTCTGGAGGAGCCCGCTCCTGCCCGCGCTCCTGCCCACGTTCCTGCCTGCGCTCCTGCCCGCACGCCATCTTCTCCCGACAGGGCCCGCCATGCCCGGGCCCCTGCGGCTCCCCGCTCACGGTGGAGCAGGCGCTGGATGGCCACAAGCGAGAGCGCGACACATGCCGGGACCCGCAGAGTGGGATGGGTGCTCCTGCCTGGTGTCCGTCCGTCCCGCTGCGCTCCGCGCCCCGCACCAGGCAGCGATGCCGTCTCCTGCTCCGCTCTCACCGCAGGTGGGCCAGTGGCTCTGCAAGTCCCTGCCCTGAGCCAGCCTCAGGACCGCCCTTCCAGCTCTACAAGTTCAAGTGAAGCCAGCAGGTTTTACCTACGCTGTTTCTTAACGTCGGGGACCCCCGCCCAGCGTTCGGTGCTTGGCAGGGTGCTGGTGCCGCTACCTCCGAAATCATGGGCTGGAGGGAAGGTGCTGCCGCCTGCTCGCCAGCCTGTGGGGCAGCCACCACGGCCACCTCCGGCGCAGCACCGCTTGGTGTTGCTTTTCAGTTATTTGTCCGAATTTCTGTGCTGCCTGGCTGGAGAAGGAGTTGTCATGTTTGGTGTCGACGCACAGAGTAACCTTGAAGACAGGCTTTGGTTTCCGCAGATAAACAGAAAGCAGCCAAACAAACAAACAACCACAGCAGCAAAACTTTCCTGCACGACACTCGCGCATGAAGAAGCACGCTGGCCTTAAAGGAAATTCCAAGGCGATCCATAAGACAGTCAGCAAAAGGGCTGAAATGGGATGGTTTTATCCCTGCTTTCTCTCAACTCCACAGCTTCCCACCAGCATCACAATTTCTCTTCTGGGGTAACCTGCAAATTGAGCTGAACTTGATAATCAAGGGACAGAAGGCAAAGAAGCACAGCATATCCATGGAAAACCCTCAGCTGTCTGTGCACACAACAGCCACGGCTCCTATGGAGCTTGAGGAGAAAGAAGAGAAACAAAAGCAGTTACTTAGAAAGTAAGGGAAGAAAACAAATCCTGATCCAGCAAACACCTCAGCTCCTATCTCACCCAAGGTAGATGTCATGGCTTGTGAGAGAGAGTTTCAGGAGATGTACCACCCGGAGGACACATTTATTCATTCCAGGAAAAAACCACGTATGCCCAGCATCCCACGTTATGACAGCCAGCACCCCACAGCCCCTCTGCGGGCACCCGCGATGGCTCAAAGGCTGAGCCCTGGAGCACGCAGTCTGGGCACTGACATTGACTAATGCCCAGGCCAAGGGGTGTTAGCAGTCACTGAACCAGGGAACTTGCCATGGGACTTCCCTTGCCAGTGCTGGGTTGCAGAGGACAGAGCAGCCCTGGGTGCTACTGGAGAGCAGCTCTCCTGAAGGTTATCCAAGCTGGAGATCCTCAGTGGGACCCCTCTGATGTGATATACAGCACGAACACTGAAGCGAGGCGGAGGAAGACTGCCAGGATGGTGCTGGGACGTGGTGCTCTGATCTGCCGCTCTACTGATGTTGATGGGGTTCACTCAAGCTGAGAAATGCTTTTCTTCTGTGAATGAAAAGATGCTGGTGCTGTTCTCTGCTGTGCTCACCTCACCTCTTCACAACACTGAGCCTGGACTTCTCTTCTGCTCAATAACCTAAGCATAGCATGAGGAGGCAAGGAGAACTGATGCTGTATTTAATTACGGTCAGGACAGGCCTCCTGCCACACTTCTGATATCCTTAATAGCAGAGATGCGGAGAGGTGGCCCTTGTCTGGCCTTGGAACATCCCCATCTGAGAGCCGACGGATGTGCGTGAGCAGCACCCGGCCGCTGGACCCACGCCAGCCACAGGCAGAACATCCCTGGAGCAACCGCCCATCTTGTGCACGTGGTGGTAACGCCTGCACTTCACCCTTGGAGAGCTGGGCCAATGCTACACTGAAACCGGCCAAGTATGCCAGAGGCAAGCGCTGCAAACTCTCCCGCTCCGTAAGCGAAAGCTACAGCAGGAGCCAGTTTCTACTGAATCCAAAGCAAAAAGGGAGACAGCTGGAGAGCCCTTTGGATCCCAGGTCTGGAGGGTAGTACGCAGTTGCTCTCTTGACTTGGATCCCCTGGGGCAGGATTTGTCCTCGAGCACTGGGCAAGGCACTCTGAAAGACACGGCCGTGACTGCGGAGCGCAGCGGGACAGGAGGGGCAGTGTGGGGACCCCCAGGTGCTGTCGCCGCTGGCAGGGTCGCAGCCCCCGGGGCCGGCTCCTGCCCCCGCGGCGCCCGGAGCAGCATTCGGTGCTGCTCTAGCTCCATCTGCAGCTGCGTCCTCTCGAGGGCTGGACAGCTTCCGCCGCTGCTTTGCATCGCAGGTGGCAAGCACACGTGCTGGGACTTCTTGTCACCGTGTGTCCCTGGCTTTCAGATATCCTGAGGTCCTGGGAACTGTTCTACCTCACTGCAGCACCCAGTGCTCCTGCCTGCTGTGACTAACACAATTTGCTTTGCTCTCTTAACCACATACCGGCTGGTTAAAGTTGTAAACTCTTTTGATGAAACCAGTGAATTTAGAAGCAAATATTAAGTATTGCTTTACACACCGGGGTTACTTTCTGCCCTATAGAGATCCCTATTAATACTAACACATTAACAACGCAACTCTGAAGTATTGTAGCATTCAGGAGTCACAGCCATGGCCCTGGAATACACTGAGACAAGCAAACAGCCCTAAAAACGTAGCCAGATGCTACCTGAAGAGACATTAAAAGACTGAAGGAGATGACATGACTCACCCAAGGTCTTGCACATCAGAGCTAGAAACCGCACACATCCTTCCAGCCTCCCTGTGCGAGGCCCTGATCACCAGCCCACGTTGCAATCTGTGCCACCTAACACTCCTGCATCCCATCGGATTCCAGTGCAGCTCTCACTGGGCACTGGGAGCATCCATGGGGAGCAGCTGCATGGCTGCAGACAATACAAATTTTTGCGGTAAAGATTTTCAGTCCTTGATTCTTAATTCTACTTCTCGCCTCCCTTCAATAAAGCTGACCTCCAGGCAAAGGGACGGTGGTTCTGCCCGTACAGTTCTTAGGCCACAACTAAGTTTGTCGGAACATGAACCAGACGAAAAGCACTGTAGAACACACACCATCTAAGCAGCAGTCAAACACGCTATGGCTGGAAGTGGCTTTTGAGACGCTCTCCATGAACAGCCCTATTCTGAGAGCGATGCTGGCGCACACGGCCCACCCTGTAGGAATGGGGCTCAAACAGCGGGTGGGATGTCTGCCCCATTAAACTGGGCAGTTACCATTTCAATTATCTGTTAAATGACGAAACCAAAACTCTAATGAAGCTCCCTACAAGCGTGTCAGTTGGGAAGTGTCATTTTGAAACCACGCTAATGTCAGAAAATCTAACGTGAGAAACAAGATTCAAACTGGAGAGCTGTGGCACCAGTAAGACATTCCAGAGATTGGTGGTGAAGGGCCAGGAGATGACCAAGGTCTCCAGGGCTGTATTTCATATCTTGGCAGCATGAACTTAGTTTCCTCAGACAAAACAGCAGAGCGGCTTGGGAAAGCTGGGCTGGGCTTCAGAGCTGACGAATGTCCCTGGCTCTTAGGACTGGTGGAGTACGCTGAAGCACAAGAAACTGCAGACAACTGCTGTGGTGTGAGGATCCACCCGGTACAGGACTCACCTGGAGGGAGTTCAGCACGATGAAGACATAGGCCCAAACGATGCTGAGGTGGACAAGGACCCCACACACCCAGGTCAGCCCCAGCACTGGCAGCAGCACCAGGACGGGCTTGGCTGTGGCCCTGTCAGGAGGAAGAGCTCGGCGTTACCCAGGCGCTTTTCAAAACTGAAACACTGCGCGCTGGCACCCACCTCCCAGCCACCAGCTCGCCCTGGGGGTCCCTGTTGCGCCCCACGTCCCTGAGCCCAGGGTGCCCCAGCCTGCCAAACGGCCTTGCTGGCTCTGCAAACCCTGCCCAGGGTCTCGCCATGATCTGCCTGGGGCGTCTGCACTAGGTTACAGAGCACGTGAGCGCATCTGCCCTGGAAATGGCTCCACGGGTTTAGGAGCACCCTGGCCTCCACCCTGCGATTCAGAAGAACCTCTCCTTGCCTCCACGCTGGAGATGGCTTTCCTCCCCCAGCAAGCGCCTTTCAGACAATGCGTCCACCAAGAGGCACCCAAGATGGTAGCTATGGAACAAATTCCTTTGCAAACAAAATCAGTTAAGAGAGGAAAAACCAAACATTTCACCTCCCAGCCCCCAGTGTGCCAGCTCTGCTCTTTATCACTGAGACTTAGCAAGAAAGGAGCTCGCTGACATCATTAGCCATGAGAAAACAGCTATTTTTCCCCCAATTTCTGCTACAAAGAGGGCTTCTGTATTTGTTTTATTAGCATATGGATGTCACCCTGCCCTCCAGCAATGCCCTATCTTTGTGCTTCTGTAAATTTGGGAAAATTTATTTATGATACAGGGGAACAATGCGTGTCTAGCAGGGGCATCCGGCGCCAGCTAACAACAATAAAGATTCACAGAGGATGATAAAATAATGACTCAAGCAGCAGTTTTTTAGAGGTTTCTCTATATTGACTGATTACAGAAGACTACATCGCCTCTTTCCCCAAGTATGTAATCCCCACCAGGGTACTTTCAATGCACAAAGTCCCAAACTCATACAGAAAATGCTTTTTATAATGGCAAATAGCCAAAACCCTGGCACTCTCTATAGCTGGCATCCTTCTGCGGGGCACACACAAATGCTAAGGACACTTAGGGTGTGAGATAAAATCAGTTACGACCCTTTCAAACTGCAACGTTCTGCGAAGCGGAAAGAAGCCGCTTCTGTGGCTCAGAGCTTATAAAATTCTTTCTGCCCCGACTCCCTCAGCTCATGGCCTTTCACTTCGCCAAGGCAAGGCGCTCAGCTTCACAGTAATTCCACCATTTCACACCCAGAGCAGCCATGGCTGGGAAAACCAGCCCCTTCCCTGCTCACCATATCTGTATTCCGATCTGTTTCTCCAGGCTGCTGTTGGGCGTCAGCATCTTGGATCTCCTGCGAGCACTGGACACAGTCACCATCACCACCCGGAGCAGCACAAAGGTGTTCACCTGTGAGAGAAGAGCCATTGGACCCAGTAACCTTCTGTAATCTCAGCTCCAGTGGGTGAGTCTTTTCTGCTGGGAGCTCAATAACCAAGTTTCAGACCTCAGGGAGAAACCTATCACTCCTGAGAAAGCAGTGAATAAAATAGGTCATAGAGCTATCCACACAAGGATCAAATTTATAAAACTTATCTCAAAACTTCTCTTGCAGAATGTCTTCTCTGTTAAGTGTCTACTCTAAACTCCTTAAATATTGCACCTTTCTCTGCTACTACATTGTTGTATAATGATGCTGATCCTACTTCCAGGATGCAGACGTTCCCATATTAATCAGACTTTTAGTTAAGGCAACGTCACCGTCAACCTACACATTTATCTACATTCCTAATTTAACAGGCAAAACAAGAACTAGTCAGCATAATTTTCTTAAAGGATGTTTTTTTCTATCAAAAAGCTGCTTTGATTAAAGAGATTTGTGTTGTGAAATTATATATAAAGCATAACAAAAATTCTCCTACAGATGCCGCAGGCACTCTGAGCCCTGCAAGCAAGCACCTTAGCGAGAGAAGTGCTGACACCCCTGACTCTGCAATGCTTTCCTAAAACCAGACACGAAGGAATCACACCTTCCCGGCAGGTTTTGGCACTTACAGCCAGGATGAAGAGAACAGGCCCAACAAAGGCCCAGATGACATTGGTCTGAACGTTCAGCCAGCAATGGTTGTCTGCCACATACTTTTTAAAGGAAGTTGCAAGGGTCGCACCCACGATAACAACTGGAAGGCCTGCAGAAAAAGAACAGAGATTAAGCCCCAAGAAAAGCTGAGATGACCCATGCAGGTCATCTGCGCTCCAGACAATTGCTTCAAAACCCCCATGACCAGACACGCTCCAGCATGAGCCAGCTTAGCCTCTGAAGCCCCATGAGCAACATCAATTTACTGCAGCTGAAATCTGTCCCGGCTCTGCAAGACCAGATTTATACGCTGTCAGCATCATCCTTCTAGGTATAAAGCATTCCAAGTCCTGAGTCCTGATCAAAGCAATTTACTCCTCAGATTGGTTTTTTAACAAAGTGGACAATCAAAGACATAAAACAATCCAAAATATTTTAACCAGTTGTCCAATGTCCAGCTAGGTGTGTGTTTTGCAAGGAGCACTGACTTAAAGAGGCTCCTCTTTGATATGAAACTCAGCTTATTCAAATGAATTCTATGTCCCTACAGGGCTCACTCAGAACAAAGGGTGCTTAGTTGGGGATATATCTATATTTTAATTACTATCGGGCAGTAGTAGTGCCCCCCAAGAACAAGAACTTACCATAAACTTCCTCTTCCATTTTTTGGTATTGAACTCTTGGTTTTAGAAAAATAACAGAAATGCTTTTTAACTTACATTCTAAGACTGGCAATTTGACAAATAAAGGTAAGAAAGCCTCGGCAGAGCAGAGGCATCTAGCGCTCGTATTGAATCAAACCAAACATTTGTGTGACTCAGCACCGCTACCGGGGAATCTCCCCTACTGAAACTTTTGCTAGAGGAAAAATGGACACGTTTTTCCGAGTGCCCAAGGCGGAGGAGTCTGTAGATACCCCAGCCTGTCACATAGTAGAACTTCATTCTCCTGTCTTCGCTCATGTTGACTGCTACCACTTTGCTCCACAGGAGAAGACCCTCTACCAGCATCCACGAAAAGGCTGCCATGAAGAAGAGATGAAGGCAGGCGGTGACCATGAAACACACCACCTGGAGAGAAGAGAAATCACATGCCGTGTCAGGAGGGGGAGTCCTCTGGGAGCTTCTGAGAGTGTGTGGTCAGGAAGAAGACGGCAACCTGCAAATCCTGTGGCAGAATGTGCAGAACACTTCTTGTTCTGCTTGTTCTGACAATAAGGCTTGAGCAGGCCCGGTGCTGCTGGCCAAACGGGACGCTTTCTAGTGACCTTACCTGGTTGGTCTTGGCCAATTCACTGAACATGAGCAGAGCTTCTGCTGCAGCCAATGCAAAGATCAGGTTCTTGTGCACCGTTGTTCGTTCACTCTTGGGGACGCTGAGGAAGAAGAAAGGGACTCCTCAGCGGCAGCCAGAGGAAAGGGTGCACATGTTCTTACTAGTCCTTGCTGGGCCGTGCAGACCTGCCTGGGTGACCTGCAGTCTCTTTGCAAAGACGACAGTCCGACGAGGCAGGGACTGCCCTGGTGTGCAAGCACTTGGTGCGGGGGAAGCGCTGGGGTACAGCTGCTCAGACCTTGGCCGCTGCTCCAAGGAACAGGCAGCGAGGAGGAGGTGGAGGGAGCCACTGCTGTGCTCACGAGGCAGATCTCAGTGCTTGCCGAGCCACACAGAAGGGTTTGCAATTGAAGAAATAGTCTTTGCTCCATTTATTTGACAAAAATTAACTCCAGCAGAGCAGATTTTATGGTAAATGCTGTCATTGATAAACATCTTTCCACAGGCACTCAGGTGTGTGCACAGCTCATACAAGCATCTCCACAGCACTGCACCCCCTCCCCAGCCAACGACAATGGCTGCCCTCCCTCTCTTCTGCTACCGACCACCAGTCCAGCTCCCCAGCCCCTCCCCACACACCTCCATCACCCCACACAGATGAAGGAGACCTTCTCTATATACTTGTTCTGAAGCAAAAAATTACAGAGAAGGCTACAAGTGTCTGGACTTTTCTTACCCAACTGCCAAGAATAAAATGAAGGTAGCTATCAAGGCACAGAAGGAAACTCCACAGCCAATAAAAGTCAAGGTCTGCAGCGTGAGCTCCTCCTTGGTGGTCCTCTGCTCCAATCACGAAACAACAGAAGACACAAAACCCTCACAAATTAACCACAGACTGCTCACAGTTCTGGCATCCACCCCACAGACCAGCAGAGAAAGGCTCCTCGCTTACCTGCATCTCGTACACCTGCAGCAGCACAGCAAAATTCGTGGTGTGGTTGCAAAAACAGGCAGTGGAGTCCGGGAGAGATGTCACCACAGAGCAGCCGGTTGTGGACCACATCCCGCCAGCATCTGGGCTAACATGCGGGAAAAAACAGAGAAAACACATGGAAATTACCATCCATTTCAACAGAAAGCCAAGTCGTTGAGGGAATTTCATTCTCCCAGGAGAAGCAGTTGAAACAAGGAAGAAGAGGGTATTGGAGACAGGTCTTCATATGGACTTCCCCTAGGCTCACCCTGTGCCTCAGCAGATATGCCTTATCCATCAGATGTGCACAAGAAAACGGGTCTAGTGTCAATGTGTGCGTTAAAAAGCACAGTTCAGCCATCACTGCTTTAAACAGAACCTGGTAATTGCATGGCTCTGGGAAGAGCTCCTTTTACAGCACATTCACCGAGAGCATCACTGGACCAGACATGTCTAAGCCTCTGCATCAGCCCGGCCTGCCGTGTGCCCTGTGCGGTTCCACTGGACTCTTGATTTTCAGGACAAGACAGCCTGTCTCCAGCCAGCCAGCTGCTCTGCGCTGCCCGGGCAGCTCCAGATCCAAATTCCCTGTGCAGGGACCAAGGCTGTACCAGGTCAGCTCTGTCCTCACGAGGCAGCACTGCCCCTCTGAGTCTGCCCCAGTACCAAGGAAAGAGCAAATTCAGAGCGGGGATAGTAGAACTGTTTGTGCAGCAACCACCTGCTTCCAAAAACACCCTCTTCCCACCTTCCCCGAAGTGGTCCATGCCTGTTACAAGACTGTGACTCTAAGGAGATTTTTTTTTCACTTGAATGACTTAATTACCAATCCATAATATATCACAGTCCCAGTGGTCTCACTGCGGTGACATTCAGCAAAAACACATCTCAGTGCCAAGCAGTATTTACGAGGCTGGGAGTCCTGCATGTCTGTTGAGCTATATATCATGGACCAACTCTTCTTTGTTGCAGGGAGCAATCATAATTAACTAGGGCTTTCCATTTCAGTTGTATCTATCTCATTAAAGGTCACTTGCTTGTGACTGTCTTTTCCAAAGGAAATCTTCCCAGGAGAGAGCTCTCTTCCAGCAGATAGAGAATGCCAGCATGCAAAGCAGGCAAAGAATTACAGATCCCTACTCTTACCGTTATATTTAGTTCTGCAGTGGAAATAAAAGCTCATAAATCTGGGGACCCGAACTGAAACAAGGCACCTGAGGCTGAAGTTCCAGAAGGCACAGATGGGCCCCACCAGCTTATCGGGCAGGTCCTGCAGGCAGAGAGGGAGAAGAGATTACACAGCCATGCACGTACTGCATGCAGACAGATGCAGTTCGCTCACTAGGCTGCAGCAAGGTCTGTCAGCATGGGACAAACGCCTCCCCTGGGAAACTGGAGCCAAGGTGAGAGAGCTGGGCATGGCACACCCCTAAGTCCAAGAGCTCTGGGGGCCTGGAGCAAAGGCTGGGCACAGCCTGCCGGGTCAGGCTGCGCGATGCCGCTGGCGGGGAAGGTGGCGGGGAAGCACAGCCCCTCCTGGGGGTACCTGGACGTGGTGCTGCAGGCGGTAGCGCACAGACGTGCTAATCTCCTGGTAGTCGCTGAGCAGAGCGGAGGAGATCACAGCAGTGCCCACCGTGGTGCCGAGGTACCTGTGAGGGAAAGCATGCTGCTCACGGGCAGGGGAACCACGAGACGTGCTCAGAAAACAGGAGCTCTCGTTATACCAGACAGGCGGAGAGACCCAGAGCCGCTCCTGGCGTGCCTCGGGGCCACGAGCGAAGGGCCCGGGCACAGGGCAGAAGTACCTCAGACTAACTGGCAAGCGGAAGGCACCACCGCTCCCCGTCCCCGCAGGAGCCGACCGTACAGAGCGGCTCCGGCGCATCCCCAGGGGCGGGCGGCGGAGCAGCGCCGTGGCAGAGCCAGAGGTCCGGTGCAGGAGCGGGATGCGCGGGCGGCCATCCCCACCTAGCGTTCAGCGCGCTCCCGGAGAGCAGCGGGGCTCTGCCCCGGCCCCCGGGCAGCCGCCGCCTGCAGAGCCACCCCGGCTCCGGCGGCTTCTGCCCCAGCCGGAGGGGACCCTGCCGCAGCCCCCGCGGGCTCCGACCCCAGCCCGCCGCGGCAGAGCCGGCAGCCGCAGGGAGCCAGCGGCACGCCGAGGGGGCACGGCGGTGCCTCGAGGCACACCGGCAGCCCCGCCGCCTCGGCGTGCCCCGGCCTCGGCCTCCACAAAGCGCTGACGCCCCTCGCTGTTGTCCGGCCACCACACACATACCGGAGAAAGCAGGGGACAAGGACAAACGGGATGGGATGGAGCAGTGTGGAGATGACCCCAAAACAGACACCCTGGGAGACTCGGCACAGACGTGGAAATGAATTCTCCGGTGGTACGAAGGGGGCAGCCCTGGGATGCGGGGCCGGTTCTGTTTCACTCACTTCTGGCCTCCGTCAGAGGCGGCCACGTCCTGGAAGACAGCACCGCTGCTGGTGCCGGACAGGCAGCGCTGCAGGGAGCCGTAGCCAAACCACATGTTTTTCACGGTGACTCTGCGGAGACCTGGACAGAGAGGACATGGCGGGGCAGGCGCGAGCACGCGGGGCAGGTGCGAGCACGCAGGGCAGCTCTGAGCAGGCCTTGCTTCAGCACCCCTGCCCCAATCCGGGGGTGTGATACCGGGGGTCCAGGGCACCGCAGCTCCAAGCTGCGCCTGTAGAGGGGCTGTAGATAATCTTTCCCCTACAGCCCATCTCCCATTCACCAAGGGCATCTCCTCCCCACACTTCTCCAGACTGCAGGTGTGCAGGGTAAAGAGTTCCTGCCATTAAGGAAGATGCTGCAGAAGTGCCGTGGGGAGACCCAGGGAAGCACAGGCATTATAACATACCTCTGGCTTTCAGTCTTTGCATTTCTTCTGCTGGAACTTCAATGAGGTCGTGCCTGCCTTCCTCAGAGCTCTGGACCAGGTATGCCTCACTGCTCAGCTCCTGCCTGCTCAGCTCCAGCTTCCTGACCTCCATCCCTGTGGAGGGGTAAAACCAGGTACTGAACCAGGGTTCAGCCCTCCTCCAGAGCTACTGCTACAGCAAAATACCACAAGGACATTATAACCCCAGCCAAGACTCACAGCAGCAGCAGACAGATCCCTTTCAGTGCAAACCATGTGCATTTGGACTTGGATTGTCTCCTGCACCCAAAGGTTTCTTACAATCCACATTGTGAGAGATGACTCCCACACTGCGACACTTCTGCACGGAGGGTATGGAGAGAAGGCTGTAAGGTTAGCAAGAGATGAGCCAGAGGAGGAGAGGTGCCAGGAATGGACTTGCAATGGGAACCAGATGGGATGACTAAGCTGGGTCCTGGTGAGATGCCCTCCCCAACTCTGCCAGTGCCACTCACCGACATTCCCGTGCTGGATCGTGATCTTTGTCCTCCCTGAGGTAAGCAGTGGGGCTAAGTGTGACACCATTCTGTCGCAGAGCTCAACAACAGCCATGGGCCCTCTGATAACCTGCAAACACAGAGAGCGCAATGGAAATCAGCACCTGCATCACCAGCTCACACTTCCCACAGGTCACAAGAGTTTTCTTAAATGCTTGGTCCTTGGCAGTAAAAGAGAAGTTGGGACTCAAGGCTTTTTCTTTGCTTTTCTTTGATTTCTCCAATAAAGGATGCTCCCAGTTCCTTCAGCAACGGAGACAAGACTGGCAATGAGGGAAACTTGCTGGTCTGTATAAAAACCCATTAAACCAGCATGGAAATAAATAACTAAATAACCATATGTAAAGAAAGTACTGATTTTTTAGACCTGACTCTTGATTCTTGCAAAGCTGTAGAACAACCATCCTCTCTTCCTTGAAAAGGTTGCACCCAGAAATAGGCTCTGCTGCTGGAAGTGCAGCAGGTGACTGGCCCCATTGCTCAAGGTCCTGCGTGTGCTGGGCAGCACAAGTGCCACCCCGTAGTACACAAAGTCAAACCCTTTCTCTCTCAGCAGATACGTCTGCTGCACCAGCTAAACTGGGCCAGAGCTGGTTTTATGCCACTATCGATAAGCTGTGAGTAATTGTGGCCACAGAGACTTAAGCTAAGCGATGAGGTAAACTTGAACTATTCAGCATCTTTTCGTCTCTGGAGGTCTCTGGCTTGGTTCCTGGAGCACTGGCCAGGCCAGATGCTGTCACACATTTCCCAGAGACAGGTGGGGAGTGCAGGCCATACAACAGACACAAAAGACCCGCGTGAGAAGGGTAGAAACCAACAGAGAAATTCCTGATGGGGATGGGATGATGGAAATCCCTCACACAAAGCCTGACCGTGTTTTGAACAGCGTGGGGGCTGATGAAAGATAGGTCCTTGGCAGCCCACCCATGGAAAATACAACAAACTGTAAAGTGAAGGGCATTGCCCTGCAAGAGACAGCAGGATGTTGGAGCAAGGAATCTACAAAGCACGGGGAATCTGCAAACTGTGTGTAGTCCTGTAAATCTAGGCCAACAAAGTGGAGAAACTTGAAGAGAGCTGAGACTTTGGAGGTGTTTGCAAGGAAGGCACCACTTGACTGCACTTGTTTGCAGACGAACTTATTCGCACCTCCAACACATGAGGCATCAGTAAGGCAGCTGGCCCTTATCTGAGCTGGCAAAGAGGCTCCATGCCCATGTTTACAGCATTTTCACAAGCTCCAGAATGCGGCCAGAAAGGCTACATGTGACCATGCAAGGACAGTCCTGACCCTGTGGCCATACAGCAGACCAAGGAGCTGCACACAGAACAAGGTGAACAGATGTGGCACACAGCAGCCAGAGTGCTGGTGACACCGTTACCTGGCTGACTGATGACCACGTTTCAATATTCTGCTCTTCCAAGATTAACTCAGTCACTTCCACGTAGTACTGGCCCAACTGCTCCAACATCTCCAGCTCCTCTCCCTCCTGGACTTCCACATCAGAAACTTGCTTTAGTAATTGAAGCACCACAAGGAGGTCAGACGACTCCAGCACGGGTGTCTCTCTTTCTCTCAGAATTGTTGCTAAGACATCAAGAGCACCAAGAGCAACAGAGAGGTTCATGTCTTGGACATCACTTGTGAAGACGTTCTCAGGAATCTGCCATGGAAAAGATGGTTTAGTTCAGCGCAGAGCCCTGATTCTGCCTGATCATCAGCTATGCCTTGGCAATGCCCTGCATGCCCTCGCCAGTGTGAGGACACCTGCCTAGCCAGCCAGGCGTATCTTAGGGGAAGGAGATCTGCCTTGGCATTTTGAACTCTCTTGTCCAGCCTCTCAACCACAGTGAGACGAGTCAACCTGAAGCAACACTTCACTTCTTTGATCACAGCACGAGTTAAAGCTGTATTGGTCACACTCTCTGACAGCAGCTGAGAAAAGGCCACGGGCATCACTGCTGGCAAAGTGACCTCAAACACCAGCAGGTGCCAGCAAGTCCACCCCAACAGCTCCTGCCCGCTCCCCGTGCCAGCCGCCACTGCTGGGGCTGCGGGACTCACCACAGTCCTCCCTGCAAGCACGTTCACACGGCTGACAAGCGAATGGCTGGATTCCAGCTGAGCTTTTTTCAGTTGCCAGTATGCATCTGAGAATAAAACAAAAGCATAACCATTGCTGTGATGTCTAGCAGCGTGGTTAGCACATGCCATGTTCAAAGCCTGGGGAATGGGCCTCAGATGGTGGGTAAGTTTGTAGGACAGTCAGGACGAGGAGACTTCACAGCTGTATTTTATTTCTAGTACAAGATCCCGTCTGGAGAGACAGTCTAACACTTCTTTTCTGCCTCCTCCCCATGTCCCCCTGGCCAGCGAGTCTGGGGGATGCCTGGACTGGGAGTCACTCTACAGCATTGCATCCAGAAGCCATGTAACACGTACAACCACTGCTTAACCGGAGAATAGCAAAGTAACCTGTCAGAGTGCATGCAACTGAAGCAAAGTCACAGCTACAGCAGCTTTTGCATGCCATCTCTTCAGAGCAGACACAAGGCCTCCACATCACTCCCATCAGCCTAGCTAGGACCTCCAGGAGCGAACGCAGTGGAAGTAGCGAATAAATAAATAACAGATGCTGTACCCTTTCTGTAGCGACAGATAAAAGGCAAAGACTGCAAACAAGATGCGTAACTGAATCCACTGCTGCCAACTTCAAAAACTTGGCATTCCTCAACAGGCCCTGTGGAAACACACACAAACAGAAGGGCCAGGTCCCCCAGAGACACTCCATCCCCAGCAGGTACCACATTTCCTGCAAGCAATCCACAAACCCCGTTGAAGACAAAAGCAGACTGCTTTTCTGTGCACTGCTCCTTAAGCAGCCCCCAAGCCGGCGCAGAGCAGGGTCTGGGCTCAGAAACTGCTCCCGACCCGCCTGGTAAACCCGCTCCAGAAGGAACTCGGAGGAGGCGGCAGTGCCAGGTCCAGAGTTTGTGATTTATCAGTAACGTCGCGCCAGCCTGGCTGGGAGACAGAATCCCTCCCCCCAGCAGAGCATCGGAGCACCGGGCGTGCAAACCCCAGGAAACAGCACCACTGACGAGTAAGCCTTTTCTCCCAGTAGAAGAGAGCACCTGGAAATAGCCCAGGACATGGGAACAGCTGCCTTTGCCAGGGTCATTGCAGGGGTCTTCATGACCAAAGCTTTAGGGATGACTGTGCCTCTAAGTACGATTTGTAAACTGCCCAGCCCAGCTCTGAATGTGCTTCTGCTTTCCTTCCCAGAGGAGAAGCATCATTCCACAAACCGCACCAAACTCCCTCTCTAAGGATGGGATTGGCTTCTCGGACTATCCCTGCATGCTGAGCTGCCGCTGCAGAAGGGAGCTGAAGAGCGAGGGTAATGAGACTTACCTGGGCAAAGAAACTGGGCGGTCATTTCCTGAACGGTGCTTTCAACCTCCAGAGCGTTTGAGCTCCACCCAAATACAAGGTCTTGTTCTACCACCCAGCACGACCGAACTTTCTCAATCTGCTCCACGCTGAGGACTTTCTGCCAGATGTGCAAGTCAGTGATGTTCCCACTGAAGGACTCCTTCTCCCTGAAGGTGCCCCCCAGGGAATCTTGGTCCTGCCCAATTATGAAGGTCCCCTGGCCATAGATGCCCTGGGGGGCAGATGACCCCATAGCACACAAGCCGCTGGCAGATGCCCTCCTTTTACCATCGGCATAGATGGCCCAGGTCCCATTTTCCTGCTGCCAGGTCACACAGAAGTGATGCCACTGTCCATCAGCACGGAACACGGGCAGGTATGGGGAATGGTGCCCATGGACTATGAGAGCAAATCGAACAAAGCCTTCCTCATCGACAAAGCCTCGGAGCTGGAACTCATTAATAAAAGCCGGCACAGCATAGGAGAAGATGGTAGCAATCTCCTGGGTCCTGGTGTCCCACTGGAGGTGAGAGCAGGCTGTGACAGCAGGCAGTGCTGGGAAGTCAGAGAGCACCTTCACATATTTTGTGTCTGTTTTGTGTCCGAATACCAGGACTGGTACAATGTGGTCCCCTAGAATGAGAAATTTCAGCCAGCATAAAGGAAGAAGCACGGGCCAAAGCCTGCTCATTTTCCATTGGGATGAAACCATCATTTTAATTTGCCTCCTACTCAAGCTAAGAACTCATGGGCCCCGCAGGCAAGGACATCCTGTAAGCGTTCAGCAAGGCTTCTGCTTCCCCCATGCCTGGAGGGGATCAGGAAGGCAGGCAAGCTGAGATTGCATCAGCAAGTGTAATTTCCAGAGACTTAGTTTTCTAGCAAATAGGATTGCAAACAGTGAATATGGAAGGAACAGCATGTTCTCAAGCATCCCATGCTATAGCAACCAAGAGCGTAGTCAAATAAGACCTTTGAGGCATCTGCCACACGGTGCCTCGCTGCTGGGGAACACCCATTCTCCTGGTCCTGTCTCTAACATCACTGCTCTGCAGGACCCACAGGTCACAAATGGCGAGGCTGAGCAAAGCCAGACCTGCTTCACAGGGAGATGGTACAGGAGGACAGAGCAGAGAAGCCCCTTTGCAACTCCCTTCTGTCACAATGCATTAAAAAATCTTGACAGTGACCAGCTGATGTGCTGGGATCACTGTTGTTCACACTGCCAATTCCAGCTTGTGACTAGAGGTCTTAGGTGTTACACAGTTACACAGTGACAGTAAAAAACGAGCGGCAGATTTTCCAGTCAGATTAATTTTTCAGAATGAAAAAGATCCAGCAGTGAACATGTCTCCAAATAGTCCAAATGCGCTTATACTCACGTCTCCGCTTTGGTTTGGGCAGGACACCATCCCTTTCATTTAGCCAGACAGAACCTCTGATGTGGTGGGACTGCAGCAGTTTGCTAAAGGAAGCTTGCTCACTGTCTCGGGGTTCAACGAGCAACTGAGCAAAGCGTTGTTCACAGTATCTGTCTGCATGCCACCAGTCCAACGCAGTGGCCACATATTCGTACATGTGTCTTGAGGTCTCAATCGTGACAGGAACAAAACCTGGAGAAAGACACAGGCAATATGGAGAAACAGAAAGCCTCTCCAAACCACTTTTGTGCCACATACGCTACAGGGTCAGTCTCTTGCAGCATCCCCAGGCATTTACAAACACCGCCTGGTGCACCCCAGAGGAGCTGGAGGCAGGAGCTCATTTCCGCATCCAGCCCTGGAGATGTTCAGTGAGCACAGTGTGACAGAAAAGTCCAGACTATACTGGACCTGAAGTGAGGGACATCTGTGAGTCTGCTCACAAACTGGATCGCTGGCCTAGGGCTGGAGCCGGGCACACAGAAAACCATGCTGAGCTCAGTCCAAAGGAAACGCTGGCTGTGGTACGTCCAGGGATTGCCCTCAGGGTAGCTTGTTCAAAGCAGTTACGTACGAGCAAATTTTCTCATTGTATCCCCACCTCCCAGCTCCTCCCAGCTTCTGCATTTGCAGCTGCAATTCACAAGCACAAAATAATCTGTTTTGTTTGCAGTTACAGTGGCACAAGGACTAGCACCTGAGCAGTACTTACCTGATTTTAGACAATAATTTCATAGTCAACCAAGCAAATACTTAGCTATGCAAATATAATTTCAGTGACAAAACACAGTATCAGAAAAAGTTTCTTTACCTTTGTTTCTGCCACTGGACACCTTTTTATGCATTGTTTCTCTGCGCTGAATACTACTTTTAAAAACATGCAGAAGTGCTGATAGAAACACTAACCTTTAGAAGTCTGATTCTTGTCAAGGGCTGCAAAGGCAAAGAGACTCCTGGAGAGACTACCGACCTGTTGGAGAGGATGTTTTGTAACATTCATATAAAGCATTAATACTATCTCAAATACTCAAATTATAGAAGTTACTGTAAAACTCACCAGAAAGCCGAAGAACCAAGAATCAGGTCTCAAGTCTCTACTAAACATGCTGACCAGTTGGAAAGCTTTCACCCTTTTCTAGAATAAACAAAATGTTACTAGAGGTGCATTGCAGAGAAGCATTCTGCAGAAAGCTAGTTGTCAGACAAGGCTGCTTTCCTCAGAAAGTCTTGAATCAAAAAAGAGAGAACGACTCTCTCTGAAATCCCTGTCCTGGGTAGTATTCTATCAAAATAATTCTCCATTCTTCTTAAAGACCTCAAGGTTCAGTTTAAGATTTGTTTCCAGGATATAGAACAATTAATCATAAAGCATATACAGGTGTGCGATGCTAGCAGACAGGTAAGTTAGCAGAGCCTCTTTATCTGCATTAACTAAATAAAAAAGCCATCATAAATTGCATTGTTAAAGACCGTCACATCACTGGCAGCTTTCCTCATTTCTTTTAAGGCCCACAGGAATACAGCACCAGAATGGATCCTGCAGACCAGTAAATCCAGCCTCCATGAGCAGTGCCCGAGAGCACGGCTCAGTACCACAGAGCCATCCCGGAGAGCTGCCCAACGCTGGGACGCCGCCGGTGAGCCCCCGCCGCACCACCTCTGCTCTGGCAGAGGGAAACCTGACTGCGTGGCCATATAAAACCTAGTAAAGTTGTAGATAAGGGTATGTAAAGATACAAACATGGAAACTGGCACTATGATCTCCAATGCAAACAAGTCCTAAAGCTGTCTCTCGGCACTGACACTGCCAGCCGTGAATAATCTCTTTGCTCTAGCTGGGGCTCTCCTGTGTGCACAGCAAAAACACATGTTTAAGCACTTTGCTGCCAAGGCACTAAGAAGATCAGTTGTGAAGCCCGGACTCTAAATACATTCACAAGCAGTCTTCCAAAGTTCAGCAGTGACTTTATAAGCACAGAACACAGCTCCAAGCCCTCCAGGGAGAAGTATGTTTGGCTCTGCGCTCATCTGATCGGCGAGCGACGGGAGCCAGGGGCAGCTGCCCGCAGAGCCTGGCGCTGCGTTAGCAGAAGGGCCCCACCAACCTCCCGCTCCTCGCCCTGTGCCTGCAGCCCAGGTCTTCCCTTCTCCAGGGAGGTCCCTGGAGATGCCACCACAGGGAATGTGGAACACAGTCTTGGCAGAGAAGTAGGGCGGCGGGGCAGCGACAAGTGGTCCAGCCGCAGCGAGGGTCTCAGCTCTCGCCTTGGGGAGCCGGGGGAAGGGGCCAGCTCCAGCTCAGGGCAAGCCCAGGGCCGGGCTGGCAGCAGAGCCCAGCTGGGCTGCAAGGCGCAGCTCTTGGAGTTTGGCAGCCACAGCCCCGACAGAGAGTGGGCTTCCGCAGCGAGTCCATGCCGCTCTGCTCTGTGGGACCACTGTGCTTGCAAACCGTGCCCCGCACACCGTGCCTGCACACTGCTCCCTGCGCCTCGCACACCGCGCTCAGCTCCCCACACACCGCACACCACTCCCGGCACACCACACACCGTGCCCCACTCCCCGCACACCGCTCCCGGCACGCCGCACCCCGTGTCCCGCACACCGCTCCCGGTACACCGCGCCCCGCTCCCTGCATACCGCTCCTGGCACGCCGCACCCCGCGCCCCGCACACCGCTCCGGGCACACCGCACACCGCACCCCGCGCCCCGCACCCCGCTCCCGGCACACCGCACCCCGCGCCCCGCACCGCGCTCCGCAGCCGCCGAGCATCCTCCGTGCCCGGCGCCTCGCCCCTCGCAGCCCCGCTCCCCCCCGCGCGGCCCCGCGGCTCCCCCGCCCCGCACGAAGGCGCTGCCGTTCCCTGCCCCGCGGGCACGGCCGGGCTGGGCGGCGGCTGAACGGCGACACCGGGTCCCCGGGCGCGGGGGGCTCGGGCACCCCCGCCCGCCCCCCGGCGCGCTCCGCTCCCGCCGCCCTCGCCCCGAGCAGAAGCAGCGCACTCACAGCGCGGCGCGCCCGGCCCGGGAGTCGCTCCTCCGCGGAAGGCCCCGGCGAAGCCTCCCCGGGCACTGGCAGCGGAACCGGGCGGGGGGGAGTTAAGGGATCCTGCAGCAGCGAGTCCAACACCAGCGTGCCCGGGAGCGCAGGCGGAGGCGGCCCGCGCCGGAGGAGATGTGCGGAGGACGGGGCAAAGACCCGCCTGAGCCGGCGAGCGGGGCTGGAAGGCAGAGTCAAACCGGCCGGAGCCTCGGGGGCACCTCCCGGCGCGATGTCCTCGCAGGGCGGCTTCAGCGTTCCGGCATTTCCTCAAGCCCGGGCCCGCGGCAGCCCGGGGACGACGTGCAGGCTGGAGGGCCCGGGCCCCCGCCACGGGTGGCTCCCCGCCTCACAGGGCAGAGCTGCGCTTCTGATTAATGCCCGCTCGCTTTCGCTACAGCAGCAGGCACGCAGTTCCCACTCCTCCCCTCCGAGCGAATGCTTGGATCACACCATGGATTCACGGGCAACTGACTTTTGTTCTTCAGGGTCTTCGTCCGGGAATGAAGGCAATTACCACATCCCAGCGCCTCTGCTCGCTGCAATAAATTTCTCACAGAAGAATGGACCTTTGAGGCAGGTGCTCTGGGCTGCTTAGTCACCACGGCCAGTTGGGAACGGCCTGGCACTGTCCGGCAGCACGGCGCACAGTGCCAAAGGCGTGCGGAGCAGCGTGGCGGCACCAGGAGAGGGCTCTGCAACTCACTGCGGTTTGGCCAAAACTGGATCCTGCTCCTCCGGTGATGGAGGGAGCAAAGGGTATGAGGCAGAGCCCAAGTTTACACCAAAGATCTTCAGAGGAAAAGTGCAAAGTGGTTTTCAGGCTTATGGCTGGATTAAGCCGAGTAAGAGTTATGAGCTCCCCAGCAGAGAGTAAACTCTTTTCTTTATGCCCATGTCTTGGAATGAAACACCTTTTGCAACAGCACTAAATGCATTTTTCTGGTAGCATTAGAAACAGAATCCAGCCCACAGCTTCCAGCATCACTCCTCTTTCTGTGCACACGCAGAGAGGTGAAGAAAAGTTTCCCATGCTCGTTGAATGCTGCTTGAGTTTCTAACCTCACCTACACAAGTTCTTTGGGTTTAAATGTGAACTAACGTCCACAATCACACACTGGACGTTCAAATAAGACCTGATACTTTGGCTGGCTTCAAGGACAGCTCTAGAGACTCTGGCAAGAGTGCTCTGCCAGCATGTCAGAGGAAAGGTCACAGCCAGCAAGGTGCCAATAATTGGCACCTCATTGTCCTCTCACCTAAAATCACACCTAAAAGGCTCCAAAAAGCACAGGCTCCTGGGCTGCTGAGCAAGTCCAGAAAGCGGGGTCCAGCACCTGGCCTGCTGGATGCTTCCTTTGGACCTCTCAGCTCTCCGGAGGATTTCCTGCAGCCACATGCGCACGTGGGCACTGCCATCTGTTTGCTCCTTGCCATGGCAGCAGGGTCGTTGCCATCAGTGCTGGTAATTCGTCATTGTATCTGCACTAATTCCCACAAAGCAAATATTCCCGACAGTCAGCTGTCTCCTTAAGACAACTGCAGTTCCTGAAGTCAGCCTCCATTAATATATCTCAAAATAAATTAGAAATAACAGAGTTCTTAGAGTTAAGAGGTGTCCATCCAGTGCAAGAAGACATACGACCTTGGGATGGTTAGAAGGTAAAATCCCAATGTACTTTTAATGCCTGTAAATCTCTCTAATAAGCAGCTGAGCAAAGGGCAAATCGTATTGCGCAGTTTGGGTGATGCTGTCACTCTGGGTTAGCTTATTTTTAAATAGGTTGCAATTCTGTTTACATGCAGTCAATTTAAAAAATCAGCTCAGGTGCATTTTAAGAAGCGTGATCCTTACCAGTTAGTAAACCCTGATCTGCCACCCTCAAGGCACGTCTTTCACACAACCCTTGGAAGAGCTTCCCAGCACATGGGCTAGCAACATGTTAATCTTTATAAATCAAATATTTGCCAACTGGAGTAGAAAGCCACACGTCTAAGGAAGATGCATTGAAAAAAGGAACAGAGCGCTGCGTCAGAGATCAGTAGGTCGTGTTGTAAGCCTGTCCCTCGCAGAGTTAGCCTTCGAAACAACATTTCCCTAGCTCAGCTGTAGATGTTATTCTACTCCAGCATTTGCATTTTCCCACTTTTTAGTGCACAAAACTGACCCTCTCTCTGACCCAGCTCCTCCTCAGAGTTTAATGTCACCCAAACTTTGTTTGAAAGAGATTTGGTTTTGAGCAGAGACAGGGCTTGCCAAGTGCTGACTTAGGAAGCACTGGTAGAAGAGATGCAGTATATATATACTGCAGTATATATCTACTTACCTCCGTCCCCACAGTACCGACGCTGTGAAAGTATGCCACACGCCTGCTGCATCTCAATTATTTTACTTTTTCACACACCTGAAAATTTCACAAGCTTCTGTTTGGTGCTGATGCCTCACACTGACACCAGCACTGCTTCTGCAGTTCAAGGCTTCCTTGGTACCCTTATTTATCTGCATATGGATGTTTCTCTGCTTCTGCAAGAGACAATTCTGTCGTAGGGTTTGGAAGGAAAGGAAAGCACAGTCTCCATCCTAATAAACCATCTTTGACTGCCCAACTACTTATTATTCAGAAAGAAAAGTGAAGCAGTTGCTGCTTCTCTTGGCTAACGCCGAGTACCTGAAAAGGGGCAGTTGGGCTGTTTGTCAGTGCACAAGTAAGAATTTGAACCTTCTGCTGCCTCTAGTTCAGGCAATTCCTTGAGAAGTGCAGACAGAGCCCCGATGTCTCACATGCAGAAACGAAAACTCCAAGCTGCTTCTGTGGGACCAAAACACTTCTGCTTTCCAGTTCCACCAACAAAGGCTTCCACCCAGTGCCATCCAGCGCAGCACAAGGGCATTGCAAATGGGCAGTCAGTAACTTCCCCACATAAAAGTCTGTGGCAGACGTAAGGCTGAGAACAGACAGTCTACCACTGAAACAGGGACAGGACTAATGGATTTCTGAGTGTGTTCTCAGCCTGTATATTTAACACATCCCTGGAACAGACACTTCCATGCTAAAGCTATTCTCCTTTCGTTCCCACACCCCTGAGATTCCCGTGTGTAATGAGAACCCAGGGCTTGCTGTCCCAGGAACTCCAGTTGGCCGAAAGGCTGCTGGCTTCCGCTCCTGCAGGACCTCCAGGTCAGCCCTCCCAAAAGAAGATTGATCACTATTGAGGAAGCAATTAACACTGCATTGCAGTGATCCGCTCATGGCACAACTTCCCGCTGTTCCAGCTGACAGGGAGATGTCAGTCCAGGACATCCCATGTCTGTCACTCCAAGCAAGCTGTTAACACACGTTATCACTCTCATGTGGATCAAGCGATCAGAAGCAGCAGTGCCTGGAAAAACCTGGACCACTCCTCTGGACAAAGTCATGGCATCACCACCCAACCTCCGTACACACATCACCCAGAAGACTGGTCTGTAGCTGCAGAGCAACCACTGACCGGCCAAGCTAGCAGCAGTCATCAAGGGACAATTTGCTCACTGGACTTTGGATCGTGGATGCAATTTCACATTCACAGCTCTGCAGGAGGGAGACATAGAGGACACATGTTCAAGCTAATTCTTCAAGTTTCCAAACAAGTGCCCTTATTCTGCACAGTAAAGGTCTACGCTGATTCGCTTTTATGGCCAGACACCTGCAGGTTTGGCAACCCCATTATTTGTCTGGTTCTCTCAGTTTCCTCTCCCCCTCTCCTTTCAAGTCTGTCACATCAGGCTTAACCAAGCTTCCTGGTGCTACAAGCTTCACATCAAGAGGCTGGTATGTCAGGGATATGTCCCTCAGGAAGCCGAAGGGAGAGGGAACAAGTTCACAGGCAGGAAAAGCAATACGTCCCCAAGGGGACAGAGTGACCCAGGCATGCAGGTCTCAAGAGCCGGTCTGTGCTGGCTCACTTCCTCGCACAGCAAAACGCGCAATTCGCCCTGCAGCCCGCACCCCACCGTGCCCCGTCAGCCGCGGCGTGGCCTGCCTTCAGCACGCAAGTCACACCTGCACTGCTTGCTGTGCAAGAGCTCTGCAGTGAACACCCGTGTCTCCTCTCCCTCTTTTGTGCGCTGCTGAAAGTACCGTGCGGGATCGATCACTGAAGACCCACAGCAGGCACTGCTTTGTGGCACATGACGATTGTAAGATATACGCTTGGGGAGACGGAACTGATAGCAAGGAAAAGACTTTCCTAATTTACCTCTGTGGCTTTCCTGATGCCGGCGAGTTGGAAGAACTCCTGCACCAGCAGAAAAAAGTTTGAGACGTGCTGACCAAATTAGCTTGTCCTAATAGCGTGCTCTACAGTGGCTGAGGTTGTCATCTGCTTCCGTTCCAGCTTCAGTACTGGTCGCAAGAGGCAGCTCAGACTACCTGTGTGTGCATTGCCTTCAGGGCCTTGTAGGGTTAGAAATTTGGGAGACTTTTAAACATCCAGAGTGCCGAGAATGGAGTGTTGCCCGGGGCTTAGAACTTGCATTAGTTGGGTAAAAAAGCTATTCCACGGACGCTGGTGCTTAGTCCTAGTCCTGGTGAAGAACTCCCACTGCAGCGTCAGTGCGCAGAACCCCACTTGGTGTGTATTTCCTACGATACACCGCTGACAGCTACGAGGCATCTCAGCTGAGAAGGAAGTCTTTCCTCCACAACCCCAGGCTTATATTTCTGAGGCCAATGATCCTATTCCAGCGCTATTTTGCTTTCTAGACTTATTTGTAGAGTTAGATTTAACCAGGGTGTTTTTTCGTTGTTTTTGTTTCTTAAATGCCCCGAAGTCTCAGTGAGGTTTGTTTCAACAATCTCTGGCGGACACGCCAGCCTTAATCTCACTCTTCCAGGCCCTTCTTATTGTCTGGGATGAAAGCACAACACAGAGCCTCCTCTGCTAATTGCCAGCAGCTTGATGTTTCCCAATGACAGGTGTATTGTCTGGCGGAACAGACCCGATTGTGTCCCTGCGCAGTAGGGCATCAGCTGCTGATATTGGAGAGCCTTTCAGGGGAGCTTGGGCACGGCTGGTTTTTTAGTGCCATCATTTATAACAAATCTGTGTAGCCTAGGAACTTTTAATAGAAAAAATAGGACCTGCTTTTATTATTCATCTTTGGTTTTTTCCCTCAAGCTACTAAGTACTCCTAAATCTTCCATCCTTCTACCAGCAAGACAGGGCATTTGGTTCTGATCCTCTTTGAAACACTAAATCTCTCTGTTACCCTTTTCCCATAGTTATATAATAAAGAGATTTTGCTGCTTTAACCAGCCACCCGCTGTGGATCTACATTAACCCGTAATCACAGCTAGCAAAAAGTTTGCAAACTACTATTCCTGTGCGGTGCATTCTGAAGCAATGGGGCTAGTCGATACGCGTGGGCGTATTCACAAACATCATGGAGAGGTGGTTTACATGCTCCCGAGATCCTGAGTAACAGCCCTGAGGAAGGGAGCTCTCTTCGGGGGACGGTGACTCTCCGCCAGCTTTACCAGGTAAAAAGAGGGGCTCTGGTGCTCAGAGTGGGGAGAGGCAGCAGCAAGAGAGCTCCTGAGAGATGAGAGGAGTAAGTACAGGAACAGTATTAGACCCAGATTGCATCTGTCTTTCCCATTTTTCACATTAAAGGGTAAAGCTTTCCATACGCGACTGTTGCACAACGCCAGAGCTCCAGCCAGTATGGCAGCACCATGCGACCAGAAACGCAACGGGCCATTAAGCAGATGGCCCAAGTTCTTGCTGAAGGAGCCTGGCAGCAGCGAAGCCACCTCTTTACGGGATTTATTCATGTCAGTCACAAGACAGAAAGGAGGGTCTACAAACAGCCGGCATAAGCACTTCCACATCAGCATAGAGGAATAGAGATGTTGAGAAAGAGGAAGCGTGTTGCGTCTGGCTGAGCCCGGGGTGCTTCCGCAGTTTTGGAGCTGTGTTTCGGTCAGATTAGCACAGGCAGCTCAAGGAGGTTTCCCCTTATTTCTGCTCTCTCCCACGCTGTGCAACGTCAATACGCGCATCCAAGGGGAGTGCTGGGAGACCCGTGCCTACACGCAGGGAGCGCACCAAGGAGCCGAGTGGTCTCCTGGGGCCACGGCACCTCCTTGGAGACCCTCCCTGGGCTGGCCATGGAGTCACAGCACCTCCCTGCAGTACGTGCTCTCACCCAGCAAAGCAGACCTACCCCCACACAGAAGCCTCTTTGAAATACCTTATGGCTATTTGTACAAAGCGACAGTGAGAGGTAAGAAAAGTAATTATGGCTTTTCTGGCTTAAAAAGGATCTGAGTCTTTCCTTCCACCAGGTACAGAGTGAGGCTTTTTCCCAGTGCCAGATAATTAATCCTGTGAGGCTGGAACAATCAGTTCAGTAGTTGATCAGCTGCCATCAGTACCTGAGCAACTCTTAGTTTTACCTCTGGGATGTTTGGTGGTTCCTGTTGTGATCCCAGGGAAGACAAAAGCATTTCGGGTCCCATGGGATGAAATACAGACTCAGCTCCAAAGCAGCATTATGGGTTTATCATCGCTTGTCCATTTGAACGAGACAATTGGACACTTCCCTACTCATCAGCTCTTCCCATCTTGGTCAGAATCAGGACATAAGACAGAATCAGGACAGAATCCCTGTGATTCCTGTCACAGGGATACCAGCAATAAAGGTTAAATGCAGATATTTAGGGCTATAAATTACAGACCACAGAATTATAAAATATGCTCAGGAGTTATAACAGAAGCTCCATATGTTGCTTTGAGCTCACAGAAGAAAGCCATCTCTTCTAACGCTGCCTTGGCTTTCCCTGCCCAAGGAGGAACAAAGGGGTAGTACTTGGAAGTGAAAGCACAGAAGGAACCAGAGATTCACAGGACATGTAATTGCTCCCTCAAGGACAAGCCACTGCTCAGATTAGGCTGCCACACACTCCTCCTTCCATCCCTTTTGGGTGCAATCCAGGTGATCATTTAGGTTTTATAGCCCAGTGTCAACTTCACTGTACTCACCTGCTTTCTGCAGGCAGAGAGGAAAGAACGCAGCAACCTAGGTACAGACCCACACTTAGGGTATGAAGGGACGGTCTGCACATAAGGCATTCTCAAAGCTAGGAAGACCCCAGTCTAAAAGCTTGCCTGTTTCTAAGAGACTCTCTTCCCTCTTCCCGGCCATCCCTGGCATAGCTGAGCCCGACCGCAACATTGGGAAGGCGTCGAACCTGCTGGAGAAGACCCATATTCTCAGACAGGAGCAAGCAGAGCCAGGGAAGCTGTGGGCTGTGATCCACACACAGCAGCAAGAACAGCAGCACCTGCAGCAGGTTGTGCTTCAAGAACCAGGCATCACGCCCTACTTCTCCGCAGTTTTCATCATGCTGGACTGCAGTACCCCCAGCTGCCCAGCTCCACACCACCCCAGTTTAAGATTGGGTCCTCACTGCTCAGCATTCCCACTGTATTTTTCTTCCTACCTCGCTCACATCTGGTGGCATTCCTCAGTGCAAACAGGAGATACTCTCCCTTTAATGCAGTAGGTTACAGCCATAATACATATACAGCCTCTACCTGCTGCTCCAAATGTGTTCTGCAAATGTGAACACTTACAGGTTACCAACACCTGTTTTGGGAAGTTTAGCCTGTCTTAATAACGGTTATACTTCTGCAGTCATGTTCAGTCAACTCAAATGCATATCCACAGTCTAGACGGAGACTCCCCACTTCACACCCCTTTTAATGACACGCACAGCATCTCAGAGCGCGGCACAGAGACCTCTTCATACCTGAAACTCTCCTCCTCTTCCAACCCGTGTAGTTTTGCCAGCTTGTTCTGCCAGAACCTAAAAAAAGCTGAAAACTTATTCCAACACTACTAACAGAAGGACTTTTGCAATTGTCAACAGAACACCAGAAATTCAGGCACTTCTCCTAAACAGTATTGACAAGTGATAGACAGTAGCATAATGATGTGAGTATCATAATGCTAGAAAATAGCGTAAGATCAGCACTGGACTTCCTCAAGTTTCTAGTATCCTATAGCATTTAGCTGAAAGCAAGCAAAGGGCTTCCCAGGTACTTCATTTGTCCCCCTCGCTTGGACGGAGACAGTCTGTTTCTTATGTCTACACCTCTGCTAGCTCTTTTTCACCGTTCAGGAAATGGTTATTTCAGAGACTCTTGGGAACTTGCTTCATATTTCAGTGCATCATCTCCTCGACTGCTCCCAGCTTCAATCTCTTCTTTCAGGTTTCAAAGTAATGAGGACACTTTCTTGGACTGAGGTCATCTCTCTATTTCCTGTAGTGAGTTTAAACACCCCAAGTACATCTCCTGCTTTTGGAAGCTACAGTTGGACAACAAAGAAGATCCCTGAGAGATCACCTTCTGTCCCGACCCGGGCAAGCACTTACTTGACTAGCTTTGGTTTAGCCACAAGTCAGTAAAGTTTTAGTCTATCTAGTCCTGATCTTGTCAGAATTGTATTTAAATTCTTCTGACAGATTCTTGGCCTGCAGTTTGTTAACAGATCGTCGTCGAGGCAAGATGTTTGAAATTAGAGTGGTTTTAAACAGGAGAGACACATGGTGCATTTATTCTCCAGTTCAGTGATTATCTCTCTGCCTGGCTCCACTCCTAACACAAGTTCACCTTGGGACATGACAGGAGTTGCTGGCTAGTTTGGGAACCAGCGAGTCCGTCTGCCGGAACACGCACACGACACAGCCGTGGCCAGGGTTCAAGCGCCAACTGCAGTACGGGCTTTCAGCTCCTGGACAATTTGCATTGCCTGCAGCCAGATCTAGTGAAATCAGTCCCATGCAGGGCTGGACGGTGCAGGGCCCCAGTGCATTCTCCCACGAGTTCTGTAGACAGACATTACGCCTAAGGACAGCCAGCCATTCAGTTAGCTGGACTTCACGCAGCAGAGATACAAGTGTGGCTATGCACAGCACAGGAAAGCATTTATTAGGTTTCTCTAATTGACTGTCATTTCACATGCATGTGCCAGGGGTGGTTTGTCACCTTTCCTTTTGAGCAGTTATAGGCACCAGTCCCATAAGCCACAAGCTACTGGGCACCGCGCTCCCACCAGCACTGCATTGGGATCCTTGCTGACGTTCACCTAACAGTGCCGCAGGCTTCACTGCCGTACCACGGCGCGCTCGAGCCCGTCTCAGCGTGCGCAGCTGCCGGGCCGACTGTGGCTATCAGGGTTGTCTGGCTGTTCTTTGAAAACCTTCAACAAACAGGTGCCAAGTTATGTCATCAGAGAGTGCTGGAACAACGGAAACCCGCCGTCCATCGCCCTAACCCGTTACCTAAAACCAATCCTGTCTCCACAGGATCAAAAGCCTCATCTGCCAAGACTTTACGTTCTGCGGCTCCCTTATTCTAGAGAGAAAAAAATTGACTGATGATTTACACTTGTTACCCCGAAGAAGCAGCATGTTTGTCTTTCATATTGCAAGAGCAGGTACGAGCTTCATAGAGTAAAACTCTACTGAAGATTCTGTTAAGCATTCCAAGCTACCCGATGTCTCTTTAAGATGTCATTTGGCACTCACGCACGAAGCAAGCACTGAATACAAAACTGGGAAACCAGGCAGGGGATAAAAGCAGACACCAAAATACCTGGGAGTTCATACACTACATACACACAGAAAGCGTAAAGACATAGGCCTCCGCTTGAATGCCCACCTGTTGAGAAAAACACTAACATTCCTTGTATCCCAAGTAAGTTTTTAAAAATGTGTCTGGAGTGCTATTTAACTTCCCTGTCAGATGTCTTGTAGGATGACAAACCTGGATTGTAGCTTTGTTAAGGCTTGAAACAGACTTCAGGGCTGCTTTAAAAAAATTATGAGAAAAGTTTGCATTCTTCAGGCTTCAGCACACTTCATCCTACCGGGTTAAGATAACCTCTGAAAAGTATGTAGCCCAAGATTTTCAGAGAGGCTATTTCAGACAGTACAAAGATGAACAGAAACTGCAGAACAGACTGTTTGCTGTCTGTCAGGAGACCATGCAAGCACTCCTTTATATATTGGCCCAGAACCTTAAAAATTTATTCAACGTGACACTCTTTTCCCCAGTGCGCTTTCTTCTAAACACGTTTAGACTTACAAAGCTCTTCAGAACAGGACCATCACATTATGTCTCTTCCAACCCAGTGCAGTGGGTACCCAATGACAGCGGTTATGCCTGGTGACGCCACCCATTACGCCATCAGTTCAGAGGAACGCAGGGCAGTTGTTAGGGTTCAGTGGTCCTGATACCACCTGTGCTGGAGGACTCTGAAGGGCTGTAGAAAACATGAACAATATATCTGTGTAGAAGGGGAGGGCATCAACCCAGAAGCAAAGTTTGCACTGCAACGGGTGTGCAAAAGCCCATGTAAGATGTTCCGAAAAGATCTTAAGACCATCAGCTGTATCTACATAAATGGGACTGGAAATAGGTATCCTATAAAGTTGAGAAGGAGAAACGAGTATTTGTCTGAATCTCAGCCAGCCATTACCCAGCAATAGATGGAGCTAGTGGTGCACTAAGACGGCTTTGAACTAGGGAAGAGATGTACCTGCGCATCTGCAAAAGAGCCAGTCGCGTACCTGGGAGGATAGGAGAAGACACTATATTACTAGAAGGTAAAACAATAATTGTAGGACATCTGCTTAGTTGTCAAGGACCAAGAGGGAAATAAAGCTGTTGTCCCCTCTAGCTAAAACCTGCTGTTTCTTTTTCCCCAGACTCCCAACCACCAACTGCTCTACAGTTTGTATGCCAATCCAATTTTGACGCTGTAATTCACCCCAGAGACTGTTTATTTTAACTTTATCAAGTGAAGAGAAAAACAACTGTGTTAGAATAAAAAAAGAGCATCTGGCAGCAGGATATTCTTTCTCTCAGACAGCTTCCCAGCCTAACTGGTGTACAAGAAAATGGGATTTTAGTTACTCAAGGGTGAAAGAAGGGGGAGAAGAGAAGGCAGAGTGCAGGTTCTCTGTGCTTATCTTAAGGATGGTCTTTTGTGGTCTGTTGGAAGAAATGCTCTCAGTACATTGCACTCAACCTCAAATCAGGCAGTCAAGCCTCATCTGGGCCCTACAGGACACAGCAGCGATGAGGACACTGTCCAATGTAGCCTATGCCAAAAAAGTGACCTCTGGAGCTCCACCAGCTTAGTAACGTATCCCCAGGAGCTCCCGGCCTGCGCGGGACAGAGCAATATGGCTTTCTGACGGTTAGCAGAAACCAAAGGGCACTTAGGAAAACAGACGTGTTTCCTCCTTTTTCCGTATTTCGAGTACCAGGCGCCTTTCCCCCCTCTTCAGCGGCACTGTGACTTTAAGCAATGTCAGCATGTGTCACGGAGTTGGCCGTCTGCAAGGTGTCCTCAGTGAGTGCTTGTAAATCATAGGATCTCGTTTCCCTCTCCTGTCATAAACTGATTGCCATAATCCTATGATTAGGAGCTCCTGTATATGTCATAAACATGATTCTTTCCTGTTTCATGACAGGACTTTCCTTCAAGTCCTTCCATGAAAAGGCAGGGGCTAGTGCCACGCTTGGCTCTGCAGCTCCTCCAGTGTGAACACGGCTTGTGCTTTTTTGCTGCAAGACTGACACAATCAAGAAAAAGGTTGGGGTTTGGTTTTCTTCACCGTGGCTGTTTTTATTCCCTCCCATCAGCAAGTATTTCCGAGCATTGGAGGAAAAAGCAGACAGTGCACACTAGCATTGCCCACCCACCCCATTTTTGTTTGCATACTTTAATCTGAATAACGCACTGATGGAGAACACCCATTTCTAAATAATTAGGAGGGACAGTGCAGACATGTAGATTTGGTGGGGACACATGGGACCCTAGTTTCATTTTTAGGCCATCTGCTAATCTGGTACTGTTCAGAGGGAGTCTGCAAGACGTCTGACTCGCTTCTGAGGTAAGAGACATCGTTCTTCTTGGAACCGAACACAGGCCTGCTCCCCCCAGCAACACCACCTACTCTAATGATGTCGTGTTCCGAGCGTTAACTACCTCAAGAAGGAAGACACTCGGTAAAATACTTGGAGAAAGTTTCCTTCAGGCAAGAAGGCGATGCAGTATTTAAGTTCTTGTGTAGTTCTAGAACACCAAGGGCCTCATGTAATTAACATTTAATGTTTGGAACAAATATAATTTTACTTTTTTTTTTTTAAATCAACAAGATTTTTAATTTCAGGCACTTCTGTATCTAGAAAGCAAATTAGGTATGTGGCAGACTTTGGAAAAATCTCACTATGTGTCTGCCTTGCTTTAAAATGCATAATTTCTTGAGATGTTGCCACAAGTTATTTTCTCTATGGATACATTAGGGCATTCCTTTTAACAGGTCAGTAAACGAGAGGAAAGGTTAAAATGGAGGTCAGCTGTAGTTTACCCAGAAAATACTAATTGTACTGACCTCCTTGACATACAGTAGGACTTAATTTTTGAAAAAGGGCATTTTTTTTTTTCATCATATAACCATTACATTAACAGCACAGCAATTTTAGGTAGGTTTCCATTTTCCCATGCAAGTATAGGGTTTTTGCAAGATCTAAACATAAAAATCCAGGATTTTTTTCCCTCTTTTTGTCCTTCACCATCCTTTCATTTTCTTCGCAAGTCTCAAAGCTTTTTACCAAACCAATCTGAGAGGTCCTACAACCCAGTAACCACAGCATTTCTTCCGTTTTAAATACGGTGGAACAAAGGCAAAGGCAGGGGCAGCAAGACGGCCCAGGTTCACACGGGAAAGCACACCAGGGCCTGCAGGAGCATCTCGCCCGTTCCCGGCCCTCCCTTCCCCAGGGACCGACGGCAGCTTCTCGGCGGTCCCGGAAGCCCGTCAGGGCAGCCGGGGAGCGGAGGGACGGGGTAGGCGGCTCGCTTAGCGGCTCAGCACGGACCGGCACCCGCCGCCCCGTACGACTGACACCTGAACGGAGGTTTGCCTGTGCGGGCTTTGCTGCTGCTCGCCCCGGCCGGCGGCAGCGCCGGCGCTCGCTCCCCGGGCTCCGGCACCTCCAGCCTCGGGCCAGGAACGCGCCGCCACCCACGGCCGGTCGCCGGATCCGTGCGGAACTGGGTGTGTTTCCCAGCCAAGGGACGACCGTGCCCGGCGCACAGCACGGGCTGCCGCCGCCACCGGGCTCGGCCCGCTGCCGCATGCGTTTGGCAAAGCCTCCTCAGAAACCGAGGGGGTTCGCTTTCAGTTGCCAATTACCAGAACACCAACAGGCGCCAAGCATGAAAGGCAGGTGCAGACACAAACCAGGCCAGAACCAAAGCCAGGCACATCCCCCGCTGGGGCAGCCGGGCCCTCTGCCGCGGTCCCTCCCCAGCGCCCCCGGGCCGGTAGCCCCGAAAAGCCGCCCGGCGCCACCACCGCCATTTCGCTGGCAGCGAGCAGGCAGCGGCGGGCCCGGCCTAGGCCCCTCCCCCGACAGCGGTCCCGCCCAGATGCGCGCGCCGGCGGCTGACCCGGAAGCACTCGGCCAGCAGCGCCCGTGCCTGCCGAAGGAGTAAAATGGCGGCGGTCTCCGTGCTCCAGGCGCCCGGTGGCGGCTTCAGCTTCGACAACTGTGCTCGGTGAGGCGTGGGGCGTCGCGGGCGGGACGCTGGGACTGGGCCCGGGTCGGCGGCGGGGTGCGGAGCTGTGACCGGGGGGAGGCCCCCGCCCGGGCCCACTTCTCGCCCTGTGTTGCAGGAACTCGCTCCTGGAGGCCGAGCTCGTCCGGAAGGGGCAGCGCCTGCCCGCCGCCCGCAAGACGGGCACCACCATCGCCGGCGTCGTCTTCAAGGTGAGGCGGGCGCCTGGTGCGTCCCTCCGGCACTTCGCGGCGGGCAGGAGGCCGCGTCGGCCCGCTGGGCCGCTCCTTCGCGCTGAGGCTGAGGGGTGTGGGGCCGCGGCCGCCCCTCGCTCCTGAGCAGGGGCCGGGGAAAGGCCGCTCGGGCCTGGGGTGGCCTCGTCGGGAAGCGGCAGCCTGGCCCTTGGCGGAGGTTCCGCGCTGCTGAGTCACGCCTGGCGGCCCGGCCAGCGCCGAGCCGGCGCCTGCGGGCTGCCTCCGGAGCTGCCCAGCGCCCCCGGGCCTCGCAGCCGATCTTGCCGTCGGCGCTCGGAAGGTCCCCTTTGGAGACCGAGGCTTTTGGGAACAATTCTCTCTTTCTGTAGGATGGCATAGTGCTCGGAGCAGATACGAGAGCAACTGAAGGAATGGTTGTTGCTGACAAGAACTGTTCAAAAATACACTTCATTTCTCCTAATATCTAGTAAGTATTAAAGTTGTTTATTGTGTAATGGTAGTAGCAATGCTATTGGGATTTTTAGCGATATCCTTTGCTAACAGCCAATATTAAGACGTACTTCAAAATGATAACTTAATTTCTTAGCAGAGCTTGGGGATTTTTGGCATTTCGTTTATATTTAAACAGACTGTCTTGTTTTGTACTCTGAAAATACTGACTGCATGAGAACTTAATTTCCTCAATTTTACAATGAGAAAACTTCAGCTTGTTGGATAAAGCATAGAGTTACTTGTTTCCCTTGTCCTCCTCACCTTTTCCTAACTTGCTCATGATATTTTTCAGCTGTTGTGGTGCTGGAACAGCTGCAGATACTGATATGACAACTCAGCTGATTTCTTCCAATCTGGAGCTCCATTCGCTATCTACTGGACGACTTCCAAGAGTTGTCACAGCTAATCGAATGCTAAAGCAAATGCTTTTCAGGTAAATTAATGGGTTTCTTATTTATTACCTGGTGCTTTAACAACATTTTTAAGTCTTGAGCTCCTGTGATGTAGCATGCTTTCTCAGTCTACTTAATGTCTATAACAAGCCTTTAGGAAAGATTTAGTAATTGCTCTTTGCTTCATAGGCTTTTGAGCTGAGATGGAAAAGAAATCAAGTCTATGGTGTTTTAGAGAATCGATACTATAGTTCTACTGTGTTCCTAGTGTTTACATGGCAAAACCAGAAGGACAATAGTTTAATAAATTGTTGGTCAGACCCATGAAAACTGGTTTGTGTCTTTGTGATAAGAGGGCTGGACCAGTATTAATCTTGTAACGTGCAAGCTTGTAAAATTGAGAATTTCATGTGACATTTTGAGGTAGTGATTCTATTACAAGTATTTTATTTTCAAAAGAATAAAATGTTTAACCATTTGAAGCCCACAGCTGTTAATATAGAAGTCTGCCAGTGGTACAGCAAGATAAATGAGTGAAATGGTTGGAATTTGTACTGCAGTTATATTAGGATTTTGATTGCTTGACTGATCACAGATCATTATTGTATGGCAGCTGAACTTTCTAACTAGCGGCATGACATAGAACATGCCCTTAGATTGAGGGCGTACTCTTCAAATCTTTAAGTGTTCCAGTACTGTTTAGTATTGTCTTTTGCAGAAGTAAAAAATGATGTTGAAAGAGAAGGAAAGAATGAAGCAAGTGTATTCAGTTAAAGATACTGTTCAAGCTATTGGAAAGTCTCCAGGAAGGTGAAATAAAGCAATGAAAAGAAAATGCTTTGTGTAATCAAGTGAACAAGATAAATGACAGTTCAGCTCAGTCGCTTAATGCTGTATTGCTGGGCACTTTACCTTTTTTTTTTAAGTGTGTCAAAAACCTATAATTTAAGATGTTAATGCAGGCAAGAACATCTCGTAGGGGAAATGAAGGAATATGTTTTCTTTGAAGTATCTAAATAAAAACTGAATTGCAGATAGAGGAATTTCATTTAAGGCTTGAAAACTAATCCAGATATTCCCCCTGTCAGTACAAATGTATCATCCGGACTGCTTGCTTTTCCAGTGCTTGTTTGTTCTGCATGCCACTGCAATATACCCTGTTTTAGTAAATTTCTTAATTTAAACTATTGCTCGCAGGTAGTAAAATCAATTTTTCTGTTACAGAGATGTACCTGGTGTAATCATGGGAAAAAAAAAAATCTCAAATGCATACATCATGTTAAAAAGAACTACATCTTTATTGTGGACTTTCAGATTCACATATAAACATTGCTCCTAGGTATCAAGGCTACATTGGTGCTGCCCTGGTTTTAGGGGGAGTAGATGTCACGGGACCCCACCTTTACAGCATATATCCCCATGGATCAACTGACAAATTGCCTTATGTTACCATGGGTAAGTGGTACTTACTGTAATACAACTGCCTGGTAAAATGGATGAACACTTCAAACGATTATTTAATGTGTTTTTACTTAAATTCCATTGTTTTCTGGGAGCTGGACAGGCCTCAGACTTCAAAGATAAAGTGGTACCCATATTTGCAAGGCAGGTGCACTGTTCTAGTTCTTTGCTGACACTTTAAAAACATGGGCTATTATAGTGTGTAAATCGAAGCTGCCAAAAAAATGGTATTAGGAAAGTTGCTGTATGTGTTCCTCAGCATACCTTAAAGCAAGAGAATTGGGGGCTTCCTAAAAAATTTCTGTAAAAAAAAAATCCTTAGAAACTTGATTTGCAGGTAGTCGTAACTCATGGTTCATATGAAGTCTCACTTGGGGAGTTACATTCTGCTTGAAGGTTTTGTGTAGTTTCATTAGGAAAAAAAATGTGCCTTGCTTCTCCTTTGGGACTGTTGTATTTCTGTATTTCTTGCTAAGCAGCAGCTGTATTTTACTCAAGAAGTTGCTTCATTGTAGTGAAGCAACACCTGGTTTACTTACCACATAGAATAATTAACTACTGTGTGGACCTTCTCAACAAAGAAGTTAAATTCTGTCTATTGCTGGGGTCAACTTGACATTAGTAGCCCATCATCAGGTTATTAAGTGTTAGTACCCCAACTCTTCTATGTAACGCTTTCTGTCACGGCAGTAATTTGAGCTATAGCTATATGCAATTCTGTGTACATCTCATTCAGTTTGGACTTGAGGAGTATGATAATATTGAAAACTGAAACCACAGATTTTTGCATGCTTTTTTGGAATTTGGGTACTATCCTGTCAGGACCAATTACAAAAGCAATGTTCAGGATATAAATAACGTACAGTATAAGATACTGTACAGATGTGTACAGTAAAATACAGTCTTGGTGAAAAAACAGCAAATAATATATTTAACTATAAATAAGAATATGGGATAATGTGGAAATAAGTACTTTGTGATAGCAGAATGCAAATCACATGTAGCTTTTCTGGAGTTTCTTGTCTTTCTCGCTTAAAAATCAGAAACATTGCTCCATTACTTCCCAGTTCTACAGAAGGAGATGAAGCATATCTACAGGAGAGAAGTAAGCTTTTGAACTCCTCAGTGCTGCTTTGCAGTAGCAATAATTTCAAATTGTGAAATGGCTCTTGAGCATGTACCCTTTTACCCGTGATCTTGCTAAAGCACTCAATTAGAAGCCTTCTATGAGTATATTCAGGAAGACACTGTATTACAGAATACAAAATCTTCATTCATCTCTAATCTTGATTTGTGAATTTAACTTGTCATTCCTTCTATATCTTCTAACTATTTTTGTCCATGTCCTCTAGATAAAATTGTTTCTTTAGATGTCTTGTTCTGTTTCTTAATTATTGAGGGATGGCTGGAGAGTCCCTGTGGTAAGAATGCTGACGTAATAAGCTATAATAAGCTTTGCAACTTGCAGGACAGCCTTAGTGATCACCATCATCCTCGTATGTTTTTGAGAAGGGAAATAACACATGCACATGTTGAAGGGAAGGACACATACATCTTGAAATATTACAGAACTTGCCCAGTCTTTGGCAAAGGGAATATTTTCAATAGTAGTGTCGGCTTGTTTGATTAGTTCTGATTTTTTTGTGTGTGTGATTTATAGGCAATACTCTGGGAATAAGGGATAAAAAATGGTAAAAGATCACTGAGACATTGGTAAGATTTAAACTAGTGCCTTCTGAGCTAATACTATTCTTGCACAGTTTCATCTGTGGCTTTTAAGGTTAATGCCCTACTGAGACTATCATATATCTGGAAAAAGGAAAATTCTAAACATAACCAGGGTTGCAATTATTTTTGCTCTCTGATCACTCAAGAAGACGCTATCATTTCAAACTTGTGTTTCATTTTGAAAACTTGGATGATTTTAAATGAAGGCTTGGTTTTGGTAGAGCTATGAAAGTGTAATGTAGAGTCCGAATGAATATATCAGAAAAGAAAACTTATCTGAAAACGAAGTGTGTCAGACTAGTAAATCAGATTCAACCTATGTCTGATGCAGCTTTTACTCTGTGATGGGAAAATACAACTTTAGTTAATCTTTTTCTGTTCATGGTTGGCATCTCTAGATAAAACACTTACTTATTCTATTCTTGGAAATGTTAAAGGTTTTTCTTTTTCTTGCGCTACTGAAACGGTGCAGCGTTTAAATTGAATCATCTGGTTAACTGTATAAAGGAAAACCATGATTAACTTCCAGAAATTCTGCAGAGGTGCTATCGGACCAATAGATGGTGCCATTATCTTAGGAACTGGCAAGTTACTTGGCAAATGAAATCCAACTAACAGACATGTGATGTTATTGTTTAGCCTTTGATAGAAAAAAAAGTTAATGTCTGATTCTTACAATACCTTATACCCAGTAATGTAGTTAACTGTAAAACTGTAACTGACTCTATACTGATAGCTGCTAGTAGTTGACTGCCTGAATAAAGGCACGCAATTTCTGTTATGTACATGGTCACTTTCATGTCTATGTTCTAAAAGCTGTAAAATGTGGCATTTCTGAAAATCCTGGCCACTCTTTCCCTCCACAAAAATATCATAGTAGCAGAATAAGTTCAAACAAGTAGGAAGTAGAATATGAACGGATTAAGTTCATTGTAGTTTAAACTTTGATTTGCTGTCAGCTGCATCGGGTCTGTGGCTGGTGATTACATGTTACTTTTGTCTATGGCAAACAAAGCCCCTCTCAGCATAAATGTCCTATACCTTTCTACATCTGGTACACTGATACTTTCTCCAGTGACTAGGATATATTTTAGTAAAAGGAGATTTGCTTATGCATATGAATGAAAGCTAGAACTGACATATGAGAAAAGGTATCAAAGGTCAAATCAGCGACAGTAGTTGGAATTGTATTTCCATCTTTTTTTAGACTATTCTAGTGTTTGTTATTTTTTTCCAGATGTTCTAAGGGCAGCTTATTAAGTCAGGATAGGCATTTTTGGCCAGTTAATTTCTGGAAATTCAGTGTTAAATAGGAAAGGTGTTGAGGTGTTGGATTGTTTTTGTTTTACTGTGCTGGAGCGTGTTTGTGGATGGACAGAGTGGTGTCCTCCCTTGCAAGGGAGATTTAAAAGCTACTCAGTGCTTACTCAGGAGTGAAAACATCAAATTAAATGTTTATGCTGACAAAGGACAAAACTGGATTTCAGCAAACGATGCAAGATTGTCTCATTGCTTGGCTTGTCTAGGAAAGCTTCTGGCCAAGACTTATAATGAAATGCATGCATAAAATTAAAGCCCTTGAAGTCTGTAGTTCAGCTTTCGGAAACAGTAAGTATGTTCCAGTTGTCTCTAGTGGCTAAAGCTAGTCCCTTGGTACCAGTCTTGCTTCATATTCATAAATCAGCCCTTCATGTGTTGGCAGTGTCATGCTGCAGAGCAAGCAGTACCACTGCTGAGACTCAGCCCCTCAGCCAGGAACCAGGTTGAAAAATGATCCCAATCGATGGGGCTATGGCGATCACCGAATTTTTACCTAGAATGAACAGCAAATTGAATAACAATGAGTGCGTGTGAATAAATGCCCTGTCAGGGAGCCCTGACACTGATGGATTAGGAAATGCTAAGTGGTACTCTATCAAGGCTCTGTACATCCTCCAGTGTGGCAGGCTGAGGTAGCACACAGGTCTGTGGGTGATGAAAATGGACTGTGCTTAGCAATAAGAAGTTGTTTTCAGTGAATGTTCTGCTAAAAAGATCCAGTTCATCTGCTATGGAAAAGCTACTGCAGCTGCAAAACGCAGTGGAAATGGTCAGCTGGATTTTTTGCTATGTATCAGTAATTATCTTTCATTTTAAATCAATACTGAAGTGGTACAACTCCTCAAGTAAAGACCAAATGGGATTTTCTGGACTCAAGTGTAATAAACTCACTTTAAAAATTTTTTATTAACTCAGTTGTGAAAACTTCAGAAATGACCAATGTTTCTTGAAGAAGAAAAAAATCTGTTATGGTCTCATAACTACCCTGGTTCATGCTAATTATCAAGCTGAAAAGCTTTTTCCTCAGAATACAGCTTTGCATTTCAGTTTCTTTAGTTCTTAATTTGTTTGGCAATCAGTATTTTTATATATTTAAATGCTAGATTAGTATTTCCTGAATATTTGTTTCTGAAGTATAGCTTACTGAAAATGTATGCAAAATAAATTCTTTGGAATTGAATACAGCATTTTTTCTTGATGATTGTGTTTCCAAGGTTGTTGAAGTCTAACCATTCATAGCAGTTAGTGGTTTTTAAAAAAATCTAGCTGAAAGATTTTTTTTTTCTGAATGTTGTATAATACCAATACATGACGACTTTACCAATTATACTTTTAATTATCCTTATTGCTCATACACAGAACAGTTGTAAACTTGCAACATTTAAAAAAAAAAAACCTACCCAAAAAGTTCATATTTCTGCATTGGTTGTGCATTGTTAAGATTTCACACTCAAGTTATCTAAGATAAATATCTGGTTTGGTATTACTTTGAGTCTAAGCTCAGTTAAAGAAGCATTCTATCACTGCTTTCCTGAGCAGATTTGAACTGCTGCGTCATAGCAATGTTGAATCCTAACTGGTAGTAACTTAAATCAGTTATTGTGTATATCAGGTGGGAACATCTATCCCTAATTAATGGAGGGTGTTTTGCAATGCTTGGATTTTACCTTTCTCCAGACATTATGTTTGGGAATTGTTAAGCTTGTTTCTACATAAAGGCAAAGCATGCTTGTTAAAAATGAATTACTGGTGGGCACTGAATACATGGACAAGAGAACAGCTGTTTCCCCACATACAAACAAGTTCCTCATAGACCCTAAATATCTAAGTTTTCTGTGCTTTTATAGGTACTACAGTAAGAAAACCATACTTCCAGTGTTTACTTAAGTTCACAGATTTTATTGCCAGCTCTCCAGTTACAATGCATAGCTTTCACAAGTCAGTTGAACTAGTTGGAACATTGTGGGGTTGTTTGGATTGTATGTGGAATTTCACAAGTAGAGGGAAGTTGGTGTAATTGAATAGTGAAGTTTGCAGCTGTGCTCACAAGCAACTGTCCGCTGCTGGTGTTCCGCATTTCTGCATGGACAGTCAAGTGATGGAGTTTCAGTCCACTAGCAGTGCAAATAAGGGGATTGAGGGGTTTTCCTTAGTTAATGTGCTACAGGTGTATATATGCACATCATTAGTGTTTCTCAAACAGCCCATATTGCTGTTGGCAAACAGCAGCTGGTATGTTTTGATGCAGAAACTCAAGTGTACGTCTATTTGTGTTTCTAAAAACACAGTGTTTACATCTGGTGTTAGTAAGAGTAAAGAATTTCATTGTGCTGTTTAAGATTACAAAAATCTGTTCTGTCAGAGAATGCTTAGCTGTGCTTTGAGACTTTTGCTAAGGTACTTTTTTAAATGCAAGCTTATAAAACTCATATTTAGGATTTATAAGCAGTAGAGGGAAAAAATCTCACGAGTTTATCAAGCTTTTCCAGCTTTACTTCCTCTTCTGTTAGAACCTCCTTGGGATCTTGGTTTTTAGATGTGTCTACATGTAGGTTTAATTAAATTAAGACTTTCAAAACCTCTGAAAACTCACATTATAGGACTGTCTGCATTTATTTAAAGTTGATATTAAATTTGGCATTTATTTGCGTCTTGGTAATATAGTGAGATAAATAATTGAACAGGATAATTCTTTATGTATAAAGGATTTTATATAAGGTAACATAAGGTGTGCCCTGCCTGCCTTTTTCCTTTTTCTTCTTCATAAGTCTGAGTTCTTGTCCATAGGTTCTTTTGGGCATTTCTTTTAAAAAGGAACTGGAGGAATGAATCCAGTCTGAGCCATCTATGAGATTATCGCAATATTTGCATTACTGATAATTTTTGTCAGTTGAAGTTTTAAGAAATTAAGGCCACTTTTCGTTACCTCAAACAGTAGTTACCTCAGTAGCTTTAACGTAGTAATTTCTTCATATATTACTTTTTATACTTTCATTCTTGCATATTTTTTAGTCTTTATACTCTAATTTTTTCAAAGAACCCTTATCAAATGTAAGATTGTTTTCCAGTTTCGAGGCTTCCCAGTCTGTTGTGGTAGGCCTTCATTTGAGTGTAGTAAGAATGTGGTCTTAGTTTGAGACCGTATCTTAGATCCCCACCCCCCTAGAAATGTTACTATGTCATTCCACAAGAAGAATTATTTTATGGTTCAAGTCCTGTATTTGTTTTGGAACACACCTTATTTTGACCTTGTTTGAAGGATCAGTAAAATTCCTTTTATATGTGATTTGTTCTGTGATATCAGCTGTTTGTATCAGCAGTTTATTTCTGCTGTTAGTTGCTTAAAAATATTTTTTTATTCCCAGTTTCAGCATTTAAAAAATGGAGTCGTGTATTGCTCCAAGGTGTAAATGAATAGTCATTGCCGGTAATACAAGTACACACTTAGTGTCCTACTGCTTTTAGATGTGATGTATTTGGTACTGTAAAGGTAATGATCCTCAACCACAGCAATGTTCTGTAACAGGAGTATCTGTCATATTCATTGGGATTACCATGTTCATTGATTTGTGTCTGTAAATCTGCTGTTTCTACCCTTTAAATTTGATCTATAATTGGACCTCCTTAAATGGTTCAGATAAGGTAGTCTGTATTTTCTCAACAGTGTCACTGTCAGCTTCTCCTTTTTCATTATACATTCAGCAGACTTGATAAAATCAGCAGGACACCTCATTTGAAACTGTTTAATCGCTGCCTTTTTCTTTCACTAAACCATTGAGGTGGTCAAGCGATATACACAAATCATTTTAAATAGAAAATATGGCTTTTTCTGTGACCCAGCTAAACAGATAGCAGTATGCAAAACAAGTTAAAAAGTAATAAATGCCAGAAAATCTTCTAATTGGAGTAAAAAATTGCAGGTAACTTTATTCACTCCCCCAAAATAGCACGCTCTGAAATACGGTTAGGACAACAGACAGACAAGATATCTTCCTGAAGATTCACTCTTTCTGAACAAAGCAAGTTTACAGTTTCAAGTAGTATAATACTGCTTTTTTGTATTAATTTACAGAAAGCATGTTTATAACACCTGCAGTTACAGTGCTTTGGGTAGAGGTGGCTTCTGTTCCATTACTACACTTGCACTGCATCCTTTGAAAGAAGTAACGTTAAACTCCTGTTTTCATATCTGTCATTTTGTCTATTCAGCTGTTACTGTTCAATGTAAAAATAATTGCACAAAGTAAATGCATAATAAACTGTTTTAAAGTAGATACGGGAAATAACCTGATGGCAGCAGCCAGCTACCCCATTACCATTGCTAGTTTACTCATCCCCATGCGTAAAGGTGACTGTGCCAGGGCAGCTCGTTAAAGCAATCTATTCATTCTGAGTGTCTTAGTGTTAGGTGACATACCCTCTAACATGGTCAGGCACAAAAGTGGGACAGGAGAAATGGAGGAGTAGGAATTACAAACTGTGGCATTCAGTTAACTCACTTTTTCTAACCTCATTTTCATATCTTGGTGTTCAAAATAGTAAAAAGAAAAAGAGTCAGAATGGGGACTGTGACAAGTCTGTGTACACTAGCTATAAATTTAGGATTGAATTAGGTGCTGGACTGAAAGAGGCTAGGCACTTTAGAGTGTGTAGTAAGCTAAGGAAGACTTCAGTCTGATTTGTGATGCTGATATTTGTTTTTTCTTCTAAAAAAACTGTATCTAAATACACTAATTTTGTTACTGTAGGTTCTGGATCATTAGCAGCTATGGCAGTATTTGAAGATAAATACAAACCGGACATGGAGGTAAGAAATGTTTTTTAAACCTCAGTGTTTCTTCCTTCAATAATTCTCATTACCTTAAGAATTTCAGAGGTTTGAAGCTTTAAAAAAAAGTTAAATTTGTTCTAGTTTCCCTGCGCTTCAAATATACTAATGTCAGCTTACTGCAAAGCTGCAAAAATTGATGGGTAAAATAAATTTAAAGAAATACAGCTTCTTGCAAATTCATATATGGAAAAACTTGTGTGATTTCAATGTAGGTGAAAGCTTTAAAAACACACAACTTGCTGATTATAGTTGACTTCAGGAATTTTTAACAGTCCTTGCACATTGCTGGTTTTCCCATGGTTGTCAGTCCTCCTCTCTCATTCAAGAGAGATTATAAAAGCAACAAAAAATGTTCAAGCAGTATATGAAACCAATTAGATTACCAATTGATTGGTTATGTTCAGAACTAGTAACTAGACTTTTATTTTTAACACCTACTTAAAAGCTGATTATCAGAAGATTTATAAGGTTGTGGGTTGTTTCTGTTTTGCTGATGATCTTGATAAAAATTGAAAAAATATTTGGTTCACTATAAAGAATCGTTCAGGAGAGCTAAAAGCTGGAGTATCATGATTAAGATCAGAATAAATAATTCAGTTATTTTTTTATGAATGTATGCAGCACATTATTTTTGTATTATCTGTAGTATTTCCTTACACTTAGTTACACCATGTTCTAAGTTACACTTGCTAAACTAGACACTGAAAAATCCAGTTATCTGCAGATAGACTATTGATGAAAATAAAACCAAAACAATTAAAGGGCTTTCTGTGCCCATATTGAATAAAATGCCTTGGTAGTGTCAAGCCCTCTTTTAAACCACATTAATCTCTTTAGACTTTCTGTGAATGCTTCTTCTCATTCCAATTGATTAATAATTTCACAGTAAAGAAAAAACTGAGAATTGAACACAAAATTGAAAATTGAACCTATTAAAAATTACTTGTAACACTAACAGTTGCAATCATTTCAGCCTAAAATGCAAATCACAGAATCACAGAATCACAGAATCACTAGGTTGGAAAGGACCTTTAAGATCATCAAGTCCAACCATTAATCCAGAACCACCATGTCCCCTAAACCATGTCCTGAAGCGCCACATCCACACGTTTTTTGAACACTTCCAGGGATGGCGACTCCACCACCTCCCTGGGCAGCCTGTTCTAATGCCTGACCACCCTCTCAGTGAAGAAATTTTTCCTAATATCCAATCTAAACCTCCCCTGGCGCAACTTGAGGCCATTTCCTCTTGTCCTATCACTAGTTACTTGGGAGAAGAGACCAACACCCTCATCGCCACAACCCCCTTTCAGGTAGTTGTAGAGAGCGATAAGGTCTCCCCTCAGCCTCCTCTTCTCCAGACTAAACAACCCCAGTTCCCTCAGCCGCTCCTCATAAGACATGTGCTCCAGACCCCTCACCAGCTTCGTTGCCCTTCTCTGGACACGCTCCAGCACCTCAACATCCTTCTTGTAGTGAGGGGCCCAAAACTGAACACAGTATTCAAGGTGCGGCCTCACCAGTGCCGAGTACAGGGGCACAATCACTTCCCTACTCCTGCTGGCCACACTATTCCTGATACAGGCCAGGACGCTGTTGGCCGCCTTGGCCACCTGGGCACACTGCTGGCTCATATTCAGCCGGCTGTCAACCAGCACCCCCAGGTCCCTTTCCGCCGGGCTGCTCTCCAGCCACTCCTCCCCAAGCCTGTAGCATTGCATGGGGTTGTTGTGGCCAAAGTGCAGGACCCTGCACTTGGCCTTATTAAACCTCATACAGTTGGCAAATATAACAAATCTTACAGCTATTCAGTATCATCGAATAACATGGAAAAGGAAGATGCTGATTTACTTCAGAAAAGGTCTTCAGATGTTCCTCATCTTTGTAATGCAACTGCTGTGGGTCACTTCCTCCCCTTCAAATGCACTGTATTTTCAGGCGGTGGTCCCATAAGTCCACTGAGTTCTTCACAAAAGTTGATCAATTAAATTTAAGTTTTTAAGTGATGTGTTTGTACCCTGGTAAATGTCCCGAAGAAATGTGATGTGTAATACCACTTGATTAAAAAAAAACCCTCGTTTTGAGAAGCTTTCCATTAGTTAAACTGTTTAAGAGTTAGTAGTAAGCAGTTTTCCAATTATTCCTGGAACTGGCTCCTTTTCTGTCAGTATATATGAAATAGTTGTAGGTGTGCAAAATTTTGAGAATGCAGTAAGATCAGGATTCCTGTGTTGCTGCAATGTTTTAGACTATATTTGAAGACTTCTGGCCTCTAGTATTTTTATAAATGCTATCAGAAATATTGGCATATTTTTAATAGGTATTCAAGTTTCTTTAAGTGGAATTACACTAGGTGACTGATGGAAAGAACTACTAGGTAGAGGTCGATTCTCTACTCTTTTTTTTTTTTCCCCCCCCCCCTCTCTCCCCTCATGCTGCTGTAACGATGCCAGTCTCTTTCCAGCCTGTTGTGTGACTGTACATTTGGCATATGTGCTAGTCATACTGAAAACATGGACTACAAATCCTTGGAATCAACAGCTACAGCATAATAGTCCACTTTCAAAGATGCAAATGTCAAAGAGCTATGCTATGAAAGTTAAAATTTGATCTTATTCTCAGCTAGTTTTCAAGCTTGTATTTTAAGTCATTCTTTCTGTAAGAGCAACCAAAAAGGCACCAAAAATTGGTAAATCTCCAACTTTTCCTATTTAGAAAGGTCATCCTAATTAAATTGGCTTCATACACAGCCATAAATGGCAGCAGATACTTGCTGTTCTAACAAGCACATAGAAATACAGCCTACCAATTTGTTGAAATAGATATTTAGAACTTTGAGGCTTGCATGCACCTTAACCCTTCCTTTGTTTTTACTAGATATTCTGTTATCTAATAATTTAGTAACAGTATTAACTAAATAAAAAAAGTTTCAGGTGATAAAGCTCAACTGTACTCTTAAGCACTTCCGTTATGGCTACCAGCTTACAATATTTACCTTCTAAATCAGATCTGTGCGGTTTTTTGGTTTTTTTTTTTCCCAGTAAAGTAACAAGTGGTAATTCTATTAAAATTTAAAACAAATCCAAAGTACACTATGTATATTTTTACATAAAATTTGCTATGGAGTGGCAATGACGATAAACTTAAAATTCCTAGATTTAATAAAATGGGTAGAGGATTAATATATTTCTGTCAAGATCAATACTGCTTTCTTTTGCGCTAATTGTCAGAATATCGTGCTAGGGCTACTGGAGGGTAGTGGTGTGCTTCAAGACCATCACATCACAGAAAAATGATTCAAAGGCAAACTGTCCTGCACCCTCTGGTATTGACTTGCAAATTAGCATCTGGAATGTAATTAAACAAGCTTAATGAAAGTAGCAGCTGAATACTACTGGAAAAGACAATCAGCTTTTTTGCCTCTGATATATATTCTGTACTATTGAAGCTGATCACCAAACGCATCGTGTGAGCACAGTTAAAAAAAAATTAGCATTTATTTGAAGAATAAGAACTGTTTTTCATTCTGTTATGCTTTTGGCATGCACTGGTGTCCCATGAGAACCATGCCACAGCAGATAGTGCACAATATTTATAAATCCATGACAGGCAATAATAGCAACTTGAAAAATTCTTTTGCTAGAATTTCAAGTTGAGAGCTGCCAAAAGCTGAGAGGATCAAATCTGCAGTGGCAGCTGCTGTGCCCTACAGTTAGAATTGTAGACTTTGAAGATGCTCAACTTAAAAAAAAAAAAAAAAAAAAAGACTGCAGGCTTAGCCAATTTTTTGCAGGTTTCTAGAGCCCTGGCTCTCTGCCTTTTGAAGATGAGTTGCTGAAGCTTCTACCACTGCCTGAGGCATGCTAACACCAGCAGGATGTGTTTTTTTTCCATAGACTTAGTGTGTCTTCAGATTTAAGTAGCACATGCTTTATCAATGCCAACTGTGATGGTCCTTTCCCTGGTTGCAATGCTGGGAGATGATCTTTACCCAACATCCTTCAGAGAAACTGCTAAGATAGATGGTGACGTACACAAGTGCCACTTCTGCAGTCTGATTTATGGAGGCATGTTTCATTATGAAGCCAGTGCTGGCCTCTAGAGGAACCATTATAGATTGCTGAAAATGTGAACACTTTCAGCCCTGAAGGCCTGTAGATGCTTCAAAAACGTAATGCCAAGCACCTAACTACCGTGGAACAATATTAATCTGTCATGTGGGCAGCTATAGATCTACTTTAAAAAACGTAAGTGGAAGAACAGCACATCTAATAGAGTATTTTGAGCTTAGATCTTTCATTGCAGCCGATTTTTTTCTTTCAATAGAGTTGCCACATGTTTTTTAAACCTTACAGTCAGATTTTGCAAATACATTCATGCCTTCTGGTGTTAAACAATAGTAGAGAAATACTCTGACTCAGTGGATACAAAAATCATCATGATCTGGGGAAAAAAATATCTGCCAGTATTAAATGCTGGAGTTCTGGGTTTATCTTTTAAGTTGTTGAATTTCTAGGGAGATTGGGGGAGTATTACATATTTATTGTGGTATTTGACTCCTGTTCTTTGAGAAGTAGAAGGTTTTTGTCTGTAGATTAATTACTTGATGTACAGCAAGGCAATGCTGTAGCTTTCTGACAAAAGCTTCATGTTTAAGCAAGGAAGGAGGCTAATTGCAACTTCATTTCTTCTCTGTATTTCATCAAAACAGCCGGGCTTAATAAAAAGAGGATCCAAAAGGAAGAGAATCAGTAGATGCCACAGAAAGCAGAACTGTTGTAGGGAAAAGGAGGTAAATCTTTGTGTAATGAGTTCAGGGGCACGGAATAGGTGGGAAAAATGGAAGGAAGTAGTCCAACAGATATTTAATAACTATTTCTAAAGTAGATCTCCTCAAAAATGTGAGATTATATTTACAGTCATTTATTATACCACTTTTTTTTTAGTGTGGCAGGGAATCAAGTGGTACTGAATGAAAACAAAAAGACTCTGGAAGGGTAGGGACAGATTAAAAATAAGAGGGGGCTGTTCTGACTATATTCTACTTGGTGCATAGGCACTTACCCTCCTGCAGCAGTTATGCTGTCTGAAAAACTAGGTCTTGCTCTCCTACCAGAGATTTGCACTCCTTCACCTGCTGGCCAGCTTTGCTTTTGTGGTCATTCCGCAGTGATTACTTTTGCTAACTACTTTGGTTTTGACAAGCATGGGTTAGGGAACAATCTCATGAGCAATTTGGCTGGCAGAATGGGGTAATCCTGTGAAAGGAGAAATGATGGGCAGACAGCAGTTGGAGGTAGTAACCTTTTTCAGTTAATCGTTGCAGCTGTCAGCGTAGGTGTGTTCACAAAGAAATTATAGGAAGGAAGAGGACTGGAAGCTGCAAAATGTGTAGACTTGGGCTCTTCTGGTCCACAGTTTTGTTTCTGGCTTTGCCACTGATTTTTGAGGTGCTTTTGAGCAGCCCCATATATCCAGGGTGAGGAAGCTGGGGTATAAAGAATGCCTTCCTCTGGATGCTTGCTGTGTGTGGAAGGTCTTTGCTGTATCAAAGTGGAAAGTAGCCTAAATTCAACTTTCACTGTGTACCTCTTTTCTGTAAAAAAAATAGACCAGGCGTAGCTACAAAATATTACAAAAACATGTTGCTTTCTTCTATTTTTAAACAGCTGCCATACAGATCATTCAAATGTTTCTCTGCTCATATTTCCTACTGTCCCTCAATATGGTGGTATTATTTTTGTTTATTAACTACTGACAATAATACTAAGCTATTTTTGGAAATGGTCAAAACTCTAATCTTCAACAATAGTTGTCTCATCAGTCTTATTTAGCCTGCGTCTGTGTGATTCGAGGCTCAAGAGCAATGACAAGCTGCATATGAATTCTGTATTCATTAGTGATGGTGATCAAAATGCCTGTGTCCCTGCCGTAGGGCTCAGGTGTGGAAGTCTGCAGGCTAATCCCACCAGCTGACATTCAGAGGTTTAATGACTCCATAGGAAGGTGACCACTTGCTGGGAGGTTTGTCGGCTGAACTCAGACAGCAGACAATAGAGATCAAGCCAGACTATCAGAGTTAAGCTGGAGAGCCTGCCTGAGATACTTGAACCCCTGTTGGTGTCAAACACAGAGATTAAGTAAATGGGGGAGGGGGGGGAATAATCTGATTCTGTGAACAAAAATAAGTACTTAGTATTTATGTGCTCTGTGTATCTGTTTATTCCATTACCCAGTGACAATAACTGAGACTGCTAGTGGCATATCTTCACTGTCTTTTCTGGCAGAGCTCATGGTGATACACATTTCATGCTTTCCCTACATACCTGTATTACTGTCTCCTTCAGAGCCTTGAATTTCTCTGGGTAAATATCAGGTGTTAGTGCAGACAGACATCCAGAAAATAGAGGCTTATCATGCTGTTTCGTATTTTTAGATTAGATTAAAATTATTCTATGGTAACCTGGTTTCTGCTTGACGCATTGGACAGTTAGTGCTGTTCTCATCTTCTTTCACAGAATTGTGCCTTGGATTGATTTCCTTTGTGGAACTAACGTTAAACAGGAAATATGAGGCTGATTTAAAATGTGCTAGCTAGCTGTGCTCTGGAATGGCTAGGATTACTGGAGCAGTGTTTTGAGGTGTGCTTTTTGAATACATCAAAACACAATTTCAGTGCAGAAATCAGGTGGGAAGCTGCCAGCAGTATCAGTCTGAGTTACCTGTGATGCCCAGTAGCACCTTCTTCTAGTTTTGTGTTTACAGACTATGTGGAGGGTAATAAATATTACCTTAGTTTAAACTGGGCCTTGCTGCATGACAAAGAGCAACAGTTTCTTCACCTTTATGAAAGTAACACTTAAACTTTGGGTGTCATAATGTAGACAAGCCAGTCGGAAACAGGGCTCCATGTTAAGAGATCATTTCACTGCACAGGGTAGGTGTAGGACAAGTAATTATTTTTGATGCATTTCTCAGGAGCAGGTGTTCCAGTTTAAATTGTTTCAGTTTGTGTATCTCCCATAACTGCAGAACACAGGCAAAACATACTGGAAAATATTTCACATGGCACAAAGCGTGAGTGCCGCTCCTGCGGCGAGGGCTGTGGAGGCAGAGTGCAATTTCTGCCTGGGCAGGGAGGAGTGAATGGGAATGGGGCGGAGGGTGGGAGTCAGCCTGGGCTGTCAGGGGAGGCTCCTGCCCAGCCAATGGGCTTTACAGAGCATTTTGGTGTATTAGGAAGGAAAAATTACCAGAAGGCCCAAGACTTCTTTTTCCAAATAAAATGTTGATCTTCATTCCCTTCCATCCTTTTTTTTTCAGAGGTAAAGGCAGTCATATGAACAGAGATTTGCTTTATTTGAAGACAGACATGTTATTGCTGGATATTCATTCTTTTATATGCAGTAATAATAAATAGTAATTTTAATTGTCATCTTTTGCATGGTTTACATTTCTGGCTACTTCCTGGTGGCTAAGGTTCAGTATGTTACTGTATGGCAATGCAGCTGTACAGAAAATTGAGGATATTGTGCCGTCAGAGTAGAACTTGCAGCCTGGCAGAATTTAGAGCTCTGTTGAGCAAGTTCATTTTATTTTGAGAATCAGTTCCCTAAAGAAACATGAACTTCGGCCAGACATAGGAAGTGATACTAGATGAATTTTCATATTTGTTCTTAGTTTGAAGTATGGAAATAGTGTTAAAAGAAATCCCGTAGGTGTGAGAGGAGCTTGTAATTTAATTCTGTACCATTGGAAATATGCATTGTACTAATCTTCATGTAAGGAATGACATATGGGAACTAATGTTATTGAATAGTAGTTCCGAAGCATGTAAGTTCCTTGCCTTGGCAGGTAATTTGGCATAAATTGTTAATGTAAATCCAGGTTAGTGGGGAAGACATTATTTTACTAAAAAAGATAAACTGCTGATTAATTCAGTATAGAACTCAATTACAAATTGAAAGTGTCTCTGCGGGACGCCAGTACCCTAAAGACAGCAGATGTTGAATTGATACTCCAGCATATTTCACGCTGGTATGAAATATTAACATGGTTTATTATACTTGTGGTGTACGGTATCAGAAAGGGGGAGGTGGTCATGAGTCTGGGCTTGCAGACGTCTACCATCAGAACGTGAAAAAACTAATCACTGAGTATAATAATTAGGGACGAAGGCACATTTATTTGAAAAGTTGAAAATGTTTATTTTTCTAACTAACATATTATTCATAACAAAACTGACATGAAGTGCAGCACAGAATTACCTGATCTGTGGTCTATTAATGAATGAATGTAGGTGCATTTGTGTAAGAATTCAAACTGCTGAGTTCTAGCAAGACTGCTAGGTCAGTGCTGTGCTCTGCTTGCTTTTTTGCATAATTTCCTGCCTGTGCAGTATTTGTGCTGAAGATTGCTACTTCCTAACAAAACTAATTATTCTGTATTTTTCTTGTGAAATGTAGGCGGCACATTAACCCTGATGTGTTCATAATCCAGGGATTTAAGTAAGTTGGGGTTTTGTCATCTAATGTATTGCGTTGGTGATGGTGGCACAGACAGGCTCTGTAGACGTTGCATTTGAGAAGGAGCCAAGTGATGAACAGGCTAAGTAGTACAGTAGCACAAGAAAATACAGGAACGCATGTAACAAACTGGTCTGCACTGCTTTTTGTTTTCTTTCTTTCTTTCAAATAGAAGTCCAGCTTTGAAAACTTCAGAGAAGTTACAGAAATTTATTTAAAGTTACCTTTCCAAACAGAAGGTGTGTTCCACAGTTTTTGAACAGGATGTATTCTGGAGAGAAAATTCTAATCATATTTAATAGTTTTCGAGTCCGTGACACTGTTTGTCCAAATATTGAGTCATTCACTTGTCTTCCTGCAAGTGAATGAAAGTAATGTTTCAGAATTTGGAGCATTTCAGTTTCTCGTTAAATAAGGCTGTGGAAACAGAACTGGAAAATAACATGATACATGTTACTTTGATTTAAAATAACTTAGCTGTTTAATACACAAAATAATAGAGTTATTTCACACACACTCCATTTTGTTCTAAAAACTACTACATTTCTGTTTGTCTTGGTCTTTAACAGCTGTTCAGTAAAACTAAATAAACCTGTATAGATACCTGAAGGCATATTTTTCTTTAGATTTAAGTTTTTTCTTCAGAGCATACATGAATCCAATAGTGTATGGTTGAAATTCAGCAGAATGGAGGCAATGCCATCTTTATACCTCTTACAGGGCATAGTTTTAGATACCTTAATTTTTTCATCACATGCTGGGAACATTGTAGTAATTTCTACTCATTCTTCTTAATACACAAACTGGTGGTTGTTCCTAGGACCCATGTCTCCCAGATGCTGCTATTCTTACAGATCCTGATTTTCATAACCCCCTTTGCCTTTGATGCGATCATTGCTTTCATTTTTTTATACTTGCTGTTTCTACATTGTAAATGTTTCTTTGTGCTGTGGTCATCTGGCATGTCAGTTTAATCCCGTTTTCTGTGATGTGGAATTCTGATCCTACATATTAATCCTGTACATCCATTTTAATAGCCTGTTTTGCATTGTTTGGATTGTTAGATCTCAGCATTCTGCTTCTAACTTCTTTTGTGACTTTTTAGAGCACTAACAAAAGATGGTGGGGGAAGAGCTAGAAAGACTGGGTACTTTTAAATTTCATTCACCTGATCAAAGATGAAAGAAAAGCAAAACATTTTGATTGTAGCATAGGTCTATTAAAAAAAAAGATTACGAGACAAGCTGTCATTCATCTGCTGATGAAGTACTACTTGAAATGCATACTTTTTTTTGCTGAAGACTTGTTAAACCTGAGTGGTTTAAATCACATGTGCCAGCCCCTTTCCAGCTTCAAAAGGTAGCCAAAACAAATTCATTCTCACTAATGGAGTCTTTCAACCTCCCCTTACAAGAAAAACACGACATACTTTGCTTCTCAGTTTTGTTATCTCTTTGGACGTAGCCAGCAGATTTTAGCATTGCTTCCAGTTACATATTGATCTCTACCACAGCTTCTCCCAACAGGCAGACTTCCACGTCCTCTCACATGTTGCAGTCTGCTGATTTACTCTTCCAAAGTCTAATTATGTTTCTGTAGGTGCTTATGTCCTTCAAGAGGTATCACTTTCCTAGCCCCAAATTCCCAACAATCCTTTATAGATTTTTTTTTTAATCATTGTTCTTCCTGAAGCTTCTGATTTTTTTTTTCCTCCTCTTCCCATGTGAGTCTTGTGGATTCTCACTTTAAATAGGATTGACTTTTTACACTATAATTTGAACAATTTTCATTCTGTTTTAAGACAGTTGTGATAAATGTTTGAAATTTATTTTTGCAAATATTGTTACACACTATCTCATTCATCCTATACTAATATGCACTGTGTACTATATTTCAAATTCTTATTTGAAAGTCTCCAGAATAAGTCTAAGACTTGTTATTGGAGAACTGTACTACGTATTGCATATTTAACAGGATACCGGTGACCTGCAGAAGGTATTAATTTCACTTTGGTAAGAATTAAAAAAAAACCCCTTTTTCTACAGTTTTTAAATCTGGAAAAGACATCTCCTGTTCAACTTGCTTGTGAGGTTACAAAATGTTGAGGAAAAAATACTTCGAAAGCTGTTCCAGCTTCTCCCTTTACTGCTGGAGGCATAATGATAAACTTGTTTAAAAGCTGTTAGTAAAGATAGTATTAATATGATGTAGAAATACGCCCATCTTGGGTGGGAAAGTCTCTTTTCTTTTTTACTTCAGTAGCATTTGAAATCTGGAAATTGCCTAAGTGAGAAGAGAAACTTGATTCAAGTCATATACAAGAATAATGTGTAAAAGTTCCTTATTGGTGCTGTTTGGGACTTGTACCATAGCAGCTGTAGAGAGGTAATCTATCAGTTCTTGAGTGTCTACAAAATGCAACTCTCTAGATAACAGGTTTAAAGTAAAGATTTAATACAGTCTCTATCTACTATGATGTTGCAGTGACAGTTTAAAACTCATTCTCTAAATCTCAGCAGACTTTATAGCTAGCAGTGGGCCCATATAAAGCTTAATGGCATTACAACACATAAATCATCTTTTAAAGATGCTACCAGTAGCTCCAATATTAAATGCAGACAATTGTCTGTGTTATAAATAATTTATCAAATACCATTTCAGATTAGCCTTCCATGCTGAGTTATTTATTTTAGCCTTTACTGTACTATTCCTAAGACACGTTTTGAAAGATCCATTACTGGTCACTTTAATGAACTCGGGGGTCTGTTTCCCCCCGCCCCAGCACTTCGGTACATCTGTGGTGACCGTTACACGGCTGAGCTGGCCCTCTTTGCGCCTCTTGCAAGCGCTGCCCATTTGTCATGTAGTGGTAAATGGAGTCGCACATTGGAGCCCTGGGACACATTGTGTGAGGTAGCGATGGAGACAAACAGATAGCTCTATAAAGTGCTGCTTGTCACCGCTGGCTTGCATTGCAGTACATCACTCTTGCTGTAATCTCATTTAAGAAGCAGTGTGGACCCAAGAGAATGGTATTCCCAGTTAGCTTGGTCTTTGCAACCATGAAGTAGGAAGTGCTCCTTTTATATATTCTGAACTTTCAGGGTTTTTTAAGATTAATTATTATAGTGGCTCATTCATGCCCCTGTACTTAAAGACTCTTGTCAGCACTTTCCATGATAACCCCCTATTTTCTGACTGTAAACCAGCAGTCCTTGCTAGAACTTCGTGTGCAGGATCTCTGTTAAGGAATGTTGTGGGTTTTTTTCCTTGTGGCTGTTCTGGTCATCTTTCTAAATGATGAAAAGAGCAGGAGGGGCAAACAGCACCGAGGCAGGGTTTTCTAAAATTAAAATTATTCCAGGTTCATGAACTAGCCTGCACTGTATCAGATGAAAGAGCCGAGATTACATTTTAGACTTTCTTGGTGTAGTGGATGCCTTAGTGCAGTTACAACTGAGCTCTACTGACTACGGGGTATTTTTAGAACTATTTGATAGAGTACCCTTTAAAAAGTACATTTTTTTAAAAAGTAAATTTACATTGTCAAAAAAAAAAAGACAAAATTAAAAGGGTGAGTGGAACAAATGTCCACCAATCTGCTTTAGTTTTCCTAAGATGTAATAGCTTAAAATTATTCTGGTTTTGCTACCATTTAATTTTTAAAACATATCTATGGATACTTCTTTGTTTTATTTTAGTATAGTTACTTTTAATGTAGTACTATAATACCCTTAGCATGCCACAAATCAGTGAAAGTAGTCTTCTGTCGGTTGAATGAGGAAATACTTGCTTTTATTAACAAAAAGACTGAAGACAGGTACAGGAATTATTTTTACAGCATGGCTGGTTTGTTCTAGTCAGCTTGGTAGAAAGTGTAGTTCAATTTAAAAAAAAATTTGTAAGACTAATAAAATTAGGAGTGAAATAAGAATTTATGCTATTTCTATAGTTTACTGAAAAAAATGCCCCCTTCCTGGTCAATACCTTAATGAAGCTGTTAGAATAGGAATGCTGTTATTAACAAGCTCTTTTATAGAGGGCCATCGGAGAATGCGAAGTATGCACTGGGAGCAGACGCAATTGTCGCTGAGCTAATTTTGGGCTCCTCTTCAGCTGTACTTGTACACTGGGGCTTGTGCAGCTGCTGTCTGAATCGGAGACGTTCTTGGAGCGGGCTGTGGATCTTAGCATCATCATCTTCACGTGGCAGGATACTGGCAGAGACACTAAGGCCTTTAAAATGAAGCAAATTTTAAAAAGCTGCATGTACCAAATCGGAATTGAGTAGTTGCTCTTCCATTCATGATGAAGTTTTTCCGAAGGCGTGAAACACAAGCAAAACAATGATGAGTGATCATGGTAAACTTAGCCTTCAGTTATGATCATGTTGGGCTTGCTGGGCAGCAACTGCCATGAGGAGAAAACAGTCCACATTTCTGTCTTCAGAGATGTGTTTCAGCCTTATTCTTTCTTCACTGAACAGGCCTGCTCTAGTCATGGTTTTCAAGTTTGTTCCTTATACACCTTTGAGAAAAATTAAGGGGTCTTACACTCTCTGTTATGTACTTGAGCTACTGAAAAGATTAAAGATTGTGTGTGTGTGTATATGGACACAATCAGTTTTCCTTGCATTCTGACACTTTTGCCACCTGCCACTTGCTCTCTACAGGCTTTGGTGGAGCTGAGGGTGCAGGACATGTCCTTGCTGGTTTTGTCTCTCTTAGCAAGCAATACAGTGCCTTGGGAAGAGGTGCCGGACAGAGGATGTGACCCCTGTGTGGAATCATAGGGCTCTGCCAGGCGGTAGCGTATCTTTTGTCATTAAGGACAGGCAGATGTTGGTACTGAGAACAGATGCCTGTACCTGGATTTTACAAGATTTAAAATGATACGTCAAGAAAGTTGCTTTGCAACATTTCTTCATACTCACCATCTTCAGTCACAGTGCGAAAGTGTGGGTTTCCTGGCTGTATCAGGTTATTTCTAATAGCATCGGCTCTGATCTGTGACTTTTCAATGAGCTGCCACTGAACCAAAGACGGGCCCTGCCTGGGAGCTGCAGAGGGAGCCAGCGCAGCTGCAGTAGCTTCTAGTAGCGCTGCCGGGTACCCGCACCCCTGCTTCCGAGGCCTCCACAGCAGCACCATCCAGGCATATTTCGCTGGGGCGTGGGGAACGAAGGTGATTACAGATCTGCTGTAGTATTTTACTGGACAGTTTGATGAACTGGAAGTGTTTCCTTGTAAAAGACGACACTCATCTGAATGTTACTTGTGTGTGTGTAACGCAGACACTATTGCACTCTGTTCCAGGCTAAATCTGAGTGGATTGCTCGCAGTCAGGTGCAGCATGTGTATTTCAGCAGTGGCATGTTTGCCCTTTTAAAAGAAAGTAGATATACAAAAGCTGTAAGAAAGCAAATGTTATGACTTTTGCAGGATTAGTGCATGCTTTCAGAAGAAATAAAAACGGTGAGCTTTATTTCCTGTTCTAGTCTTCTATTCTAGTTTTGTTGCAAATACAGTTCTACTAGTTGTATAGTGATTTAGAAATACACAAATACAGTATGCAGTAAATGGACTATATTAAATATATATTTTGCTTTAGTTACCTGTGGAATTTCTGAAGTGTACAGCAGAAAAGAAACTAGCAAATTTCCTGTATTTTTCTTCCCTTTTCACTTAAATGGTAAGAACTTAACTACAAATTGCAGTATTTTGACAGAGGTACCTAGTTTAACCAGTATTTTCAGCAGGTTTCTTTTAAATTCTCTGCACTTGGTGTTCAGGACTGGAATTAAAAATACTAGCCAGCTACAGTTCAGTACAGAGTCAGGCTGTTGTACAGCACAGTTACTATTAAGATGAGCTGAATAAGTGATGTTACAAAATCATAGAAATAATTTTGGTACTACAGAGGATGATTAAATAGTCTCTACCTGGGGAAGTCTTGTAACTAAACTAGTAAGAATCTCTAATTTGTATGCAGCTGTTACACAGAGGGCACTACAGGGAACTTGTAATGTACGTGTGCACAAAAGCCTGGAAGATAAAAAAATCATAAAATTTATTTCCTCCATTGATTATGAAAGAAATCTGAATTTTGCTTCCTTGACTGTCTGGTCAGCCCTGGGGGGTGGCTGATGAGCGGGATAAAAGGCTGCCCCTCCCCAGCGGTAGTCCCACTGTTCAGCTCTGTTAATGCTCTGCAGTTCTTGGGTGATTAAAAAGGTGCTGGTGTCTCATTTATTGTTCTGAGAGCTCACAGCCTCCGCTATCACATGGACAAACATTTCTGTGAAATGCCAGCACTTGGGCAGTGACAGCTTTTTTAACTTTTCCAGGAAGAGGAAGCCAAACAGCTTGTGCGAGATGCAATTGCAGCTGGCATATACAATGATCTGGGCTCCGGCAGTAACATAGATATCTGTGTTATAAGCAAGAACAAGCTTGATTTTCTCCGTCCGTATGATGTGGCCAACAGAAAGGGGGACAGGTTAGTACTTCTGAAGTGGTGCCTTATCCAGGCTCTTTCCAGCAATTCATATTTTCTGTAACGCTAATTTTTGTCAGAGTAATCTCTTGATTTGTAGATGAATTACAGCTAAATAAGAAAACAAAATTTGTGGCTGTATCTGCAGTTGAACAGAGCTGTCACTGGCACGTACAGCCATGTGAAGGAGACAACATGTTGCTTACCTGCTGCCACTTCACAGGCCAAGAGGCAGCCTTGAGGTTCAGGCAGTTTGACAAAGTAATGAAGTTTCACATGTGCGAGGGAGCAGATATTTGGGTTTCTTTCCCTGTCAGGTAGCAACACAGCTTTGTTCTGCTACGTTCTCGCTGACATTCGTGAAAGAAAGCCCAGTGCTATCCCTGCCCTCTGTGTGCGGAATTGAAAAGCAGTATGGGGCGGTGCAGCATACTCCAGCCTGTGAGAATCAGGCTGTGGTTTACTCTATTTCCAGAAGCCCTTTCTAGCCAGTGGCTGGAAAACATGCCTTATGCAGGATTTTTAAGACAACACAGGTATTGTTTTGACCACTAGTTTCCTCAAAATTGTCCAAAGTATACTGTGACAGTTAATAGCTAAAATACAGCAATTGCAAGTTGGTAGTTTTTTGTAGTTGGACTAATTTGAGTCCCATTTCATGTAAACTACAAAATGCATGTAAACATCCAGGCTTTTGTAATCAGTTCTCTCTCAATCATTGCCACTATGTAGAAACTTGTGCTTTCTTTTTCCCTAGCTCTGGCATTTGGCAAGCCCTGTCAAAAAGACAGATTTCTGTACAGCCCCCCCATTTTACAGTTCTCTCTGTTCATTTCCTTAAAGCACAGAGAACGCCTGCTGCATAGCGCATGAGGCTGTACTCTACATCCTTCACAAAGGTGACATTATTCTGTCCCTTGTTTCCTTAAATTTTGTCATAAACATTCAAGTAGGGAACTCTTGGGGAACAAGGTTACATTTAAGTATGTAGCATGTGGTCTTGTCATACTGCTAATGTTCAGGATACAAAGGTGATGAAATTCTGAAGTGAGCAAAGCTTGAGTGGGAGAGGAGCTGGCAAATTTTACTTCTTAAACACTCAGCTACATTGCTTGGTGAACTATGTTGCCTAATGGGTGAAATCACAGCCCCCCCAGGCAGCTAAAGGATTTTGCAATATATACTTTTATATGTAACAAGTTGTGCAACTTTTCAGGCCACTGCCAAGAGCAGAGTTTAAAGAAACTGCTTTTCCCCTTCTTTTTAATGCAAACACTATGGCCAAAGCCCCAAAGAATTGCACTGCTGCTGTTACAGGGCTTTTGGATTTCTTACCATATAGCTAATCCAAAGCTAATACATTCATAAAATTGTTTTAGAGTTGCAAAAAAATAGTTTGTTCTTTGAGTGAGGGTACACAGCAAGTGTCCTACACTATAATGAGATCCCACTTACTATTTCTGTAAAGCAGCCCTGCCAGTTACTTAGTAATTTTTTTTTTAAAGACTGTGTTTCCTAAAAATGCTAGTTTATCTGAAACTTTTTCAGTTACTGCAGCCAATTTAGATTTTACAGTAAGCACAGTTCCTTTACTTACTTTGGACTTTTATAAGAAACTTTGAGAGAAAGCTGATTAGTTCTAAAATCTTAAATGAGAGTTCTCCTATGAAGGACCATCTTCCTGCCTAATTTTCACCTATTTCTTTACCAGGTACGGTAGATACAAGTGTGAAAAAGGAACTACTGCTGTTCTCACAGAAAATGTAGCACTCCTGGAGATTGAGGTGGTAGATGAGACTGTGCAAACCATGGACACGTCCTGAACCATCTGTGTCATAGGAGACCAGCACTAGTTGCGCTTAGAAGCCTTCCAGCCTCAAGGGAAGCGTGCAGCTGATGCAGAATAAAGAGGGTTCTGACCATTCTCCTAATCTGTTTTTATGTGGTGCTAATTTCCTTTGATGCTTTTCCCTTCTTACACTGTTGAAAAGGTGAGGCTCCTGCAGGACAGACCTGCAGCATCTTGCCCACACACACTCCTTTTAGTGTTCCAGGCTGTGAAAGGGAGTTGGACTTCACCCTAAAAGATCTGTATTATCATGTGAAAGAGCACCAGGCTCTTGGAGCGGATACTGAGCAGTGTACTGTCATTTGGGGCAGAAAAACCACTAAGTACAACAGCCAGGTTTGTTTTTTTTTACTTCACTCTAGGAACAAAAGAGCAAAACTAGCAGAAACTCCACCTGCAGAATTATTTTCTCATGTAGTCAAAAGGGAAGATGTATCACCTGCAGTCAGTTTCAAAAGATTAACTGGTACCAGTCCTTAATCCTGCAACAGCCATCTAGAAAAAACAGCTTTAGCTGTGCCACAACATAGAAGGTAAAGATGCTCATTCATCAGTTTTTGCTGGGACAACTGGTACAGTTTGTGTAGTCCATTCACTCCTTTTCTGGAAAAGTAGCTACATATGAGACCTGTTAGGAACAGTTTCACACATGTTTAGGCCCATTTTCATTGTGTGTTGTTTTTGGGGTTTTTTTTAATGTGTTCCTTAATACTAGACTTTTTTTTTAAACAAAGGTGTTTATTTTGTAAATAATTTTTTATTTATCTAAAAATGCACAATTGCAAAAAAATTACCTTTTGAAATACATTTACTTACAAGCACTAATAAATTTTATGTAGCAAGAAAGTGACCAGACTTCTCAAGATACTCCAATTTAAGCTGAGCTTCCCTGGAAGCCAAAAGATCCTTTTCCATGTTACACCAAGCAAAGCGCAGCACAACCATCCCTCTGAATGTGTAGCTGCCACCAGGGCTTAAAGGAAAGCTGCAGTGTAGAAGTGACAGTCTTCAGTCTTAAATCTAAGAATTGCTAAAGAAGCCGGGTATAAATTAAACAAGTTAGCATGGGCACATTGGAAGCAATTCGGTGCCTCCACTCTATTCTCATGCTGATTTGAATTTCTCAAGTCTCTCATGAGAGCAGCAGGCTCAAATTTCTGCTGAGAAGACTCAATAAAATGGCATCTTGCATTAATGATACCAACATTATTCACAGCAATTAATAGCTTTTCTTTGCTACTTTGTATAAATATTTTGAAATTTGATGGAAAGTAGCTGAAGATGGCACTGCAGTTTTCCTTTAAGTAGAGCAAATCAGGTTAAAAAAAAAATCCACTAAAGCATATATATGTATGTAACCCTCTAACCCTAATCTTATTTCAAAAAAATTAAGGATTGTATGCTTCTCTTAAGAAAAAGAAAACAAAAAACAGGCACAGGCTGCATTTGAACTGTCACACACGAATCTACATTTTGGCATTGGCCACTGTCACACATGGAAGCAGCGCTGAAACAGTACAGGCTTACTCATTTCCCCGCTGTCGTCCTCAAGAGCGTTAAGTGCAGCCCCGCTCCTCTGAACAGGCAAATGAAATGGAAACACTTGAACGTGAATCCACGTTTGTTCCTAAAGCAGTGAATATTTTTCATTGACAGTAATGAAACAAATCATTGATTCAATGAATGAATTTAGTTGGCTGAAATTTTTCATGTAGTTAAAGAAGATGACTCCTTCAAATCAGGTTGAGATTTTATAAAAATTCACATTCTGTAAATTAGCTTTCACAGTTAACTAGACGGGGGCTGATCCTTATGTAGAATTAGATACACAAAGCATTTTACTTACTTTGTAAAAAATTTTCTAAGTGTTCAACACACTGCTTTGCTTAAGTTTTACCTACAGTACCTAATGTACTACTGAACGTGTAAAAGTGTCTTCACCAAAATCTAGTTGGTTTAGATAAACACTGGTTTTTAACAAGAACTTGTAGTCTAAAAAGACTCATGCCAAATGGGAAAATAAGTTTAAAGATATTTGCAGAAGCACTGCTTGGTTTGGCTTTGTTTGGCATGTTTTTCTTCTTTTTTCCCCAGGTACATGCTTAACTCATCTCATTGGCTGTAGCCAAGTTAACAGATAAATGCATCAGCAAAATACTCACTCTAAATTTTCAATTAAAAAAAAGAAATCTTGAAACAAATGTGTTTCCCACCCCCAACCCTTCCCAGTTTCTACGTGTGAAGAGGAGGGAATTAACAAAAACACATAAATGGCTGCTTTAAAAGATAATAAGTAAAAACTGAATTTGCTATTAACCATTTGCAGAAGAGGCAAAGTAGCAGTTATACAAATTACACAATCATCTATTGTAATTCTTACATTAGTATAAAGTGATTTCACTGAAGGAATTATTTCAATACTTCACATTACAGTTAAGATAGAAGGGGTGTGTCAAACGCTCCAACACCCTCATTAATATCATCTATCCTAGATTACACATGACAGTTTTAAGAAAGGACCCTTAAATGATCTACATCTGTACATGTTACTTGCCTTAAAAAAAAAAAAAAATCACTTGCAATACCTCACAGAATCTTCACTTTAAAGCATGACCACCTTGTAAGAGTCCTTGTCAAATAACCTACAGAAATAATGGAGCACCTTGCTACGAGTGCTCAGCCCTCTCGCTTGTGTGACCAGGCACCAGTCGGTTTCATCCGAGAAAAAAAATTCAAGTAAGACTAAGCTGTGCTGGCTTCTTGAGAGCATTCGCCGATGGTTCATGTGCTGGAGGTCCAAACATGCATTTGTTTTGCTATTTGGTGCACGTAACCAATGTCAGGTCTTTGATCTGGATCGGGGTATATGCACATGCTGACCAGCTCCCGCAGCTGAAAGACAGGAAGACGGGCACGAAACGTGAGTGCATCTGTGATTTCTTACTGGAAAAGGGTACGGGGGTATTCGTCCAACCACTGGAATCCAGGACAGGAGCTGGGAACCTCCCTTGTGCAGATGTTCCTGGGCAGATTGCAGGCACATGTCCATCCCGGCCCGTGTCCCCCCACCCTACAAAAGGACCAGGAAGAACCTTTTCCACCAAATCTTCAGCACTGAATATTTAAATCTTCTATACAACCCAGTGGATTTTACATCATCATTTAGAATGCACTAGTAGCATATATATCCCCAGGGGTTGCCAGCTCAGTGTGCCTCTACAGAGAATGCAACCACCACCTCCGAGCTGTTACTCCTGACACTGGGAATTTCTTGCCCCCTTTTTTTTTTTGTAAAAAACCTTTTTCCTGGGGGATTTTTGATTCACTTCAGAGAACCAGAGCAGAGATGACCAGTATCGTCAGGCGGCAGGCTGGAGGAGTGGGGAAGGGAGCCCAGCGCAGGAGGGCCCGGTGAAGCAGCGCCAGGCAGGGGGAGGCACCAGCGGTAGGAGCAGGATGAGGACGAAGGAAGGAAAAATGAGATCACTACCAGAAATCTGACAGCTGACAGGCAGGGATGGACTTGCCAGTGAAAGTGGACTCTGAGGAAAGGGGGAAGTAGCGGGAGGGGTTTAAAAACGTGTCCTGAACAGAGCTCTCCTGCACAACTGCACTTCCCACACCAATCCCTGGTAACAAGCCCATTCGAGGTTTTTGATGTAGGAAGTCTAAACAGCGCTTGTGTATCTTAAGATACTGGAGCACGGCTGTCAAACACCAGTGTTTCCTAAAAACCTTTGTGAAGAAGAGAGGCTGGTCATTGATTATGTTTAATAAATAAAATGCAGAAGGGCTGAAATCTCCCCACCTCCCAACCCTCTTTATTGTGCACATGAAAGATTGTAGCTTTTAATTATACAGACATTGAAAGCTGCTCATACCCCCGAGGCACCGGGGGAAACAGCCTTGAGCCTCTGATCTTCTCACATCCTCCCAGTAGCCACAGTGCCAATTATTTTAATGGTAATTAAAAGCATGACCATACAGCTATCAAGCACACTGCTTCAGCTGCATTACTGAACATACCCAAGTGAGGTTTTCAGCTCTGGATGGAGCAGTGCCCCATGCTTCAAGTTATCACTGAGCGCGACGCACGTTTCTGCGGGGATTCCTGCAGGGCGGCACGCGGCCGAGTGGCGAACGCGCAGGCAGGATGGAGGCCGGGGCACGGTGTAATGCAGTTACTGCTAACCACCCTGCCTGTCGCTGTGCGTGTACACGCCGAGAGCGATACAAACCCCCGAGCCAGGCTATCTCCAGAGCAAACCCAACTCCACCACCTGGCCCTGGCCCACTCATAACGGCTCTGCTGACTTTTTTTTTAAAATTCATCTGAGGGCAGGGGGGTTCTGCCTTTGTAACTGCTGAGACCCCAAAGATTTAACACATACCTCAGCCCTGAGCAGACAGACCACCACAGAACACCCACGAACAAATTAAAATGTTTCTCTGACCAGAGCCTGCGCTATCAGTACAATTTGTCCAACCAGCAGCTGTGCTCCCATGTAAATACAGCACTGAAAACACAGCCTGGGAAATTTTGTCTGTCGATGACCAGGACAGCACAGGCGTTCCACCATCATCTACAGGGAACCAGTGGACCAAGCCTTGATAAGCACTGCCAACCAGGATCTCCAATTACTAGCAAATTTGTTCCTGATATAGAAAACTAATCCTGGCTGGAGTCCCAGCTCCTCCTCCTCCTGCTACGAGCAGCACGGGAGGATTTGGACTGGTTAGCCACAAAAGGCTACAGAGAAGAGGAACATCACTGAAAGGGAACACCATTAAAGCAGGCATTCTTCAATAAATGCACTGCCTTGTTCATCTAAAACAACTAAAATATTCATGCGATCAGCAATCAGCCTGCAGCTGAAGCTTCGCTTTGAGACCACATTACTGAGGTGAAGGAAAGACATGCCGATGGCTCTGGAGCATCACTGAAAGCTTCGGTGGCATGGCATGGCCTAATCCTCACCCTTGCCCTCAGGCAGGAGGATGTAAAGTCTTTACTGCTTTCCCACATCACTCACAAACCTGCGGCAGTGATGATATTAGACGGGTTGTAAAGACTCTGCCCTTTCCATCTAAAATGGAGACTCTTGAAGGGAAACGCATACGTCCAAACAGAAATAGCTGCCCACCCACCGGCCGCGGGAAGAACAAGTTCTTTCTGGTGCAACTTGCTGCTGCAGGCAGCTGCCTCTAATTTCCCAGCCTTTCAGAAGAAACGATCCTGCCTGCATGGTTTATCTAGCTTGGCTGCTGGGAGACACCCACACACCTTTGCCTTTGGCTACCCACTCCAAAAGCTTTAAATCTTTAAAAGTATGAACTAAACCAAATATCATTCATGGTGGAGTCATGTTCTAATATTCACAAAATTGAAGCTCTTCACGGTTTCAGTCAGAAGCAGCAGCTAATGCAGCGAGATGAGCTACAGCCAAAGGCACAGCCCTCCTCAGACTTCGTCAAGCATTCTGTTAATAGTGCATGAACACCATCTGGAGTCTAGTTCTCTGGGACCTGGCGCCTTTGAGCTTTAAACCATCCTTCTCACCCTGGACTGTATCACTCCACTACACACTCTTTAGCACTGCCAGAGGGAAGCAAACAGACAGTAATTGTAAAGACAGGAAACACATCTGTCAGCTTACGCTAACTCTTGCTGCCAGCAGGCATATCCTGAAATGCATGCTACAACGGCACAGCAAACGTGCACGCACAGAGCTGGGACTTGCTGCTACGGCAGCTTGGGACAGGGGGCAGAAATAAAAAAATCCACTTTACCAGAACAGTTCCCAAATAATCTTTTTGCATGAGTTACTTCGCAAGTAAAAAACTAAGTAAAATGTGTGGTGCAGGGTCCCTCTCAGGGTGGAGACCAGACCGGCCGCTGCCGGCTGCGTATGGCATTTCCCCTGCATCCTGCCTCTTGCTCCTCAGAACTCTGAGGTAGAATAAAACAAAAGAAAAACCCCAAAGGATTTAAAAATTACATTAGCCATTTCCTTTCAAATAGAAGGCAACTGTAACTGAATGAGGAGGTAAGGAAAACCAGCTGGTTTGTCTAGGTAAGGGGGGGGGGTGGGGGGGTGGGTAGGGGGAATTTAAAAACCCAATTCCAAAGGCCCCGAACAAAAACAACACACATTTGCAGCTGAAGTGAAACACTGCCGAGCAAGCATGCACACTGACAATTTTTTCATATACGCCAGTTCAGCTACTGTTTGCCATCCCTCACTTTCATACGCACAAAATCCAGACTTTAAAAAGCCCCTGTACAGGTGTTGTATACATGCTCACTGCATTACAGTAGCTAGCTTTCCTCCCCTCGTCGTCTTAAAAAGAATCTTTCCCCCCTTGTCACACACTGAAAGCTTCATAAACAAAAACTGAAGCACTGTTTCATGGTATGTTATTGTAAGGGAAGGGAAGCAAAGGAAAGGGCTTTCCCACAGTTCGCTGTTGGTTTTTGCCAGCATAACAAACTTTCAGTTTCAAAATATTCCCCACATTAAGAAATCTCCTTTTCTGGCTTCATTTAGCTTGTCAGTAGTCAGACATCCCGACAACAGTTTCCTTTGCCAGCCATAAAGGTACCCAGGACGCGCTGGCCATCCCCTGTTCTACCTGGAACGTGGGGGCTTTCCCTCCCGCGTTCCCTCTCCCCTGCATGGGCAGGAACCTCATTGCACCCCCACCACACTGCCCTGCAAAAACACTCCCCATTTACCTTTTCAGAATAATGTTCAGCTGGGAGAGGTGGGTAGTCACATTGCTCTATTTTTTGGCAAAGAGAAAACAGGTTCATTTTATCTCCATAGAAAGGACTCTGAAGAGCTGCCATCTAGAGAAAAAAACAAACAGAAAATATTTCAGAAACACAAAGGATGCAACAGCACTCAGCACTGCTGATTTGCAAGAGCGAATTTTGCTCTTTGACACTGAGCAAGCGATGATGCTGCTCTCTCAAACTGTCCGCAGCCGAAGTTGCTCCAGGATCACGACAGTATTGCACAGAGTCACAGGGCTGCCATCGTGCGTGCCACCGCGCGCTTCCCAACGCCCAACTGTCCTCGCGTGCAGGCATGAGCGAGCGGAGCCGCGGCAGCGGCGCGGAGCCCCTCCGGCCACGCAGCGCCCTGTCCCCGATAAAGACGCGCAGTGTCTGTCGTGCCTGCTGGGGCAGCCAGGTCCCTGCTCCGACGCCGCTCTACGGAGCACGCCTGCGCCGCCAGCGCCTCGACCCTGCCTCTCGCCGGAGTTACCCGCGACCACTGGGCAGCGCCGAGCCTGGAAAAGTCTCCACGTTTTCCTGTCACTGATGCTTTCTGCCCAACACATTTCAGATGTGGGATGTTGGGTGTACACAGGGAATTTTACAGGTACATGGAAAAAAGTACCTTTTTTTTTGGAAAAAAAAAAAACCCAAGCAAACAAACAAGAAATAGGATGGGCTACTGTAGGGCAATCAGTTAGAAATCAACTGGCTCAAAGATGACTCTGAAAGCCTCTCAAACACCATCATCTCTTTAAAAAGTAGAAGCTCTTCTGTCTTTGATAACCTGTCACGGTTTCAATCTTCCTCGGTTATATCGGCATTCAGTTCATCTGCTCTCTGCCACTGGCTACAAAGAATAAATGGACTACTTCTGGACAATTAGCTACCTAGAATACGAGGAATCTTAAAAGCATTGTTCAATGTACTACAGCCTTTAAACCAAAAAAAAAAAAAAAAAAAAAACCACCCAACAAAACGACCTCATAAGAAACATCCCCTGCTGCTGGAAATCTATTTAGAAAAGAGTATCCCAGGCAGATTTGGGAACCAAACTACTGACACTTTTCCTAATCCATCTGGTGTTTTTCCTCTTTCAATTCTGTTTTATGAATCCAGTATTTGCATCTCGAAAAATATGACAGATGTCTGAGATAAACAGGCTGTTCACACAGCAAGGAGAGCACGATGGAAGGTTCTGGGTGGGGAAGAATTCCTTCCAGGGCATGCGAGACTCCTTACAAAGGTGTTTATATTTACTTAAGTCTCAGGAAGGAAACTGCATCTTTGTGCGCGGAAAACCATTTACACTGCAAGTTCTCAACCAGGAGGTCTCAAGGAACACTGAATGACGAGCCTCAGAAAAACAGCCGTAGCAACACAGGCATTTCTGAACTTAGAAAAGTGGCTTAAGTTGTGGCTATTAAGGTACACACGACGCGCTAAGCACCTTCCCACCCCGGGACCCACGCCAGCAGACCCGCCCGCGGCCGCTGACCGTGCCAGGCCCATCTGCTTCCTGGTCCAGGATGTCACTCCAGGGCTGCTGGCCCCAGGCAGCACAGCCATACCTCCTTCTAATGCAGCACCACGGGGCAATTGTGGGTATTATCCACTGTTTAGATCTTTTAAAATCATTTTGCTACAAGCTGCATCAAATCGGCGAGCTTTTCGTACTGAGACCAGCTGAAGTTGATACTCATCACTACGGCTTTAATAGGGGGTTATTTGATGATTATTAGTCTTTTGCTCATTACCATGCGCTATGAAAGCCATCTGAAGAACGCTGTCGTGTTGCTGACACACAGAGCAAGCTCCCAGCAGAGTTAAAAAAAGTCAATACTAGATCCTCCACTCTTATCCTGCAGTCAGGAATCAAGATTGATGGATTATTAACGATTTGGTGACAGACAAGCAGTTTTGGTTAGGGCAGGGTTTTGAAACGCTGCGTGGGGGCTGCATTTCCAGCAGCGGGATGCGGCGCGGGGCATCCCTGAGCTCCCCTCCGGGCACCGCGGGAGCGGGCTGCAGCCGGGGGCGTCTTACCGAAACCTCATTACGTTAACGCACCTTGCCCAAGCGGGTCCGCACAGAGGTAAGAGACCCTCTGCAGCGAGTTCTGAGCCAGTACAAGCAGTAAGGTAACCTTGGAGATTTAGCCAGAATGTATCTCCTTAGGTACCACCAGACTAATATATTTTTCAGGAAGCTTTTCCAGAGATATTTATCAAATATCCAGCTTACAAGTGGCAATACAGAACAGATGAAGGTACCCAAATTACACTGAAGGACACAATGAGCTGAGTACACAGCTCCCTAAAACATCTTGGAAAACTTCAGGCTTGTTCAGTTTTCTGCCTGCAATGCTTCCTGCAACGTAGCGCGAGATACTTGCTGCGCCAGTGACAGTTACTGCGCTTCGCTGCAGGCCGAGCAGGAGGAGGAATGACGCCTGCAGCGGCTGCCCAGAAGCGCGGGCTGGGAAGGGGCACGCTCCCCTCGCTGCGCTCCCACCCGCTGGTACCGCAGCAATGCCAAGCTACTCCTCAGAAAACCTACAGACCTGAGGCTGACGAGCTGCCCGACAGGCTTGTGAACGGGGCCCCAACAGCCAGGCGAGAGCCCAGCTGGCCCCGTGCTCGGGGCCTTCCGCAAGTTTTTGAAGGCAAAAAGGTGAAGCTGTATTGCTGTTACTCGATTACTGCAACGAGCAAATCAGTGGGGAAAAAATTACAGACTCCAATTAGGGACTCTAATCTCCAATTAGAGATTGATAGCAAACTGCTCTCAATCAGTTAAAACAAAACTGGAGAGCCCAGCATGCGAGATCGTTCCGAGAAAAACACTAATGGGTGCATTAGGGAAGGCACCGAAGGCAACCAAGGGTTAAACAAGGTCTCCGAGATGTCAATACAAACATCAATAATGCCAGTAAGGTTGAGAGGGATTTTTCAATTCCCATCAACTTTTCTTTCCAAGTCCAGTTAAGCAGTCATCTGCAAAAGAGGAAACAACGTGGGGTTTTGGGGTGCTAAATGCAAGGAATTAAAATGGAAAGAGATGGCACACGTGTTCTGACTGAAACAGTCGGGTCTGCGGGGGTCATCACCATAGGCGCTCCAAATACCTCACTAACAACAGTTTGCCATGCTACACTGGGGTTTGCTCCTGACATTTTGATTAGAGCAATTACCACAGGACAGCTAGATCTCAATTTAAAATGACCACCATGCAGTATGACTGGCTAAAAAAAAAAAAAATACACGAGAATCAGTGTTTAAATTGATCGTCTTGCCAGAACTGCTAAAGTCATTGCTTGTAGCTATATCCTAGGAATTAACAACTTATTTTCATGGCCTCCAAGTTATCTTGCTGACAGATACCTACAGAAAGTGAGGGATGAAGACAGTTACTACTATATTGATAAGATTTAATAAAAATCACTGTATGATTATCAAAGTTAAGTGGTGCTATGTGGCATCACATCCCAAACCCCTCAATGTTCCCTAAGTGGATTCCAGTGGACATGCGTGTCTCTGAAGGCAATTTGTACATTAAACCTCTCTGCAGCTTATCTACACAATCTATCTGGAGAAATATCAGAAGTGACTCACAACCAAACAAACATCTCTTCCTTACTTTTAAGCTGAATGGAAAAACATTCTCGTTACAAGAAATTAGTGACAATAAAATAAGCTCCTTCAAAGACATACAAATTTGACTTTTAATTTTCCAAATTCTAGGAAGTTTAAAAAGCCAAGTAGCTGTTTATCTACTGAATACAAAATTGGTAACTGTCCAGTCCTCCTCAGAATTTGCAAGATCTCACAGCTCCTGTTCACAAAGTTAAAGCTTACCTACGTAGGCAGTAAATTTAAAAATGCTTCACATGCCAAATCTTTCACGTTACTATAGTACTGCTACTCCTACCAGAGAATTACGTTTAGTGCGCAATTAAGTCAGCTTCTTGAAATACGAGTACCAAGACTACTGTGCCATAAGGGGACCATATTGCCTGCAACAAAAACATATCTTAGCACAACGCTAAATATTTCTCTCTGCATAAATCTGGAATCCCATCTCCAGCAGAGCTCAGCCTCAGAAATGCCTCAGAGCAGCTGACGGAGAAGCTGCACACTACGGCAGCAAATGATTAGCGGTGTCCAACTTGGGCGACTTTGACTGTTATCGATGGGCTTGGCAAGCCCAACACACTGTGGCAGGGCCAAAGTCCTCAACTCCGCAAAGCCCTGAACGGAGAATTCCTCTTCAGGCCCAACACATGAAATGCACCTGGAATTACTGGGGGCTCAGGCTTCCTTCCCCCTGTTCCCACAGAAGAGTCTCCAAATTCCTTTTCAAATGCCACCAGCAGACCCAGGTTCATACAGCTATACTGTATCATTCCTTTTTCAGCGTCTCATTAGAAGCATTACAAGCAAAACCATCCTTTATAAAAAATACCAGCTTTTCAATGGTATGTTGCTGCTGCTGCTGCTTTGGGAATTATGAAGTCTCGTGAATTCTTTCACCGGAGGTAATGAGAATTTGAGGATAGATACAATACCGCTCAATTTAAGTTCACAATTTTCCAAGTATTTTTGATCAAGTACTTAGCAGGGTGCCTTACACCCCTTCTCTCCCTCCGATCCCATAGAATTTTAACAACAGATCAGCGATACAACCGCGTCGGGCTGCAGTGTCTCCACCAGGGTGGATCTTCCCTTCAGCAGATCTAGTGGCTATTTGCTGGGAGCAGTAAGGCCAGTGCTGGGACTTGACACTGATTTTGGTGACTTATGAGGCATTTATGCTAGACACCCAGATTAAAAAAAAAAAAAAACCAAAAAAAACCAAAAAAACTTTCTCCTTAATTAAACTCTACGCCATGCCAAGTTGTGAGCAGACTGTCTGAAGAGCCTTTACACCACGGCAGAAATACAGTCTTTAGATAGACACTGGTAGGAGGATAAAAAGAATGGATAGTTGTGGGGTTGTTTTACCCACAAGAGCATTGTTTGGACCACATTCAAGTCCATAGCCACATCTGGGCCAGCTGTGCTACTACCACACAGGCGAGAAGCAGAGGGCTGTTAAGAGCAGAGCCCCCAAGACTGCCGAAGTCCGTCTAGCAGGATTTCAGCCATTTATTTCACTGAGTTTCCAGCACCAATCTCTCTCTGAAGATGCACACCACACGGCACGTTCACACTCTTGCCAGCAATAAATCAGCACCTATTGAACTGTGTGACTCAGGGCTTGGTAGCACACCGACGACAGCAGGTTACCTCACTGAACAAGCATTTAGTTGTACGAGGTGAGTGTTCTTCCCCAAAATACATAAACAGCGACAAGTTACAGGAAAATTTACTTCTATACCGTCTTTTCCCAAAAGGTTTGTTTAACGAAGTAGTTGAAGTACATGCTTAACTATAACAGTTTTCACATCTGACGTGCTCGCAAAAGAAATTACATTTCTGTTTATTCTCTAATTCCATGTGGTTATGAGAAGTTGTAATGAGAAGCAAAATGTCGTAACTTCACATCATTCATCATCCAAATAGGATGTGAGCAATAATCTTATTACTAAATATCCCATGGATTTTAAATTCTCTGGGAAGAGATAAAAACTCTAAATGTTGACATGCACTTTCACTTGACTTCAAAGATGATGCATACATTTAAAAACCCAATTAAGAGTAGATTACAAATGAGCACAAGATTGTTCGATACCCTCTGATCCCTGCTAAGAATGAAACCACAAAACTCGAAGTACTGTTAGGAAATCATAGCACTTTTTAAAAAATAGATGCAATAGTTCTTAAGAAAAAGTTACACACTAAGTGTACAGTTCATACAAAGTGTGCCAGCTCTGTATCTGTGCATTTGCCTAGAAAACAACACACTAGAAAAAAATTCAGCTATAGTCTAATAAGGTTAGAGAAATTATTTCACATTAGCTGAAAACCTGTTTTTCTTTATTGAAAGCTCTCAGAATTAAAATATTCCAACCGGTCAGAATTCTATTTACAAAACCAATAGTTTATATTCAAATGAATTTGCTATTTTTAAAACAAATGCAGCATTCAGGAGAAACTATGAATATGCTCCCCCAATAACTGCTCTGCTCACAGTAGGAAGAAAGAACGCAGTAAGCTTGCTTGTTTAGGTCTGTATCCTCAATGCCGACTGTGACCTACTAAAGTAACTGTGTAAGTACTGTGCTGTACGGCACAATCCCTTTGTTGTTCATGCTCAAAAAGCACATGATGAGTTAACTCTTCATAAGGTTTCTCAACAATTAAGCTAAAGTAAGTCTGACCTACTCAATTCCTGTACTGTATTGTGTGTTAAGAGAAACCTAGGGGAAAAAAAGTTAGAGGATACTTGCCTCATACAATAAACAGCCCAAAGACCAGATATCAGATTTAAAGTTATAGCCGTTTTCATGTATTCTTTCTGGGGACATATAGTATGGAGTTCCCACTGTAAAAAACAAACAAACAAACAAGGAGTTATCATCTTAAAAAGTGACTGTGCAACCTGTATTATACAGAAGTTTGACTTCATTAAAGGATTAGGTTTAGCACAAACAGCTACTCAGAAGAGATTGGCACAAAAATTCGGAAACAAATCATGGTTTCAAAAGTGTAGAACCAAATATATCCTCAGATGCAGAGCCAGAGGACTGGTGAACATTACTGAAAATATCTTCTGTATTTTTGCAACCTGAGGTATTTCGTCTTGCCCTTCCAGCCTTCCAAGTACCTTTGAAGTGTCCGAGACGGACAGAGCAATCATAAAGGATAATCCTCCTCCGGTTCACTCAACAGCACCGAAACTGCAATTTCGGTGTCATGAACGTACTCTGCTAGAACAAGAACCCCGTGCCAGTGTATCAGCTGAACGTTCACCCGACACACGCTGCTCTAGCAGCAGGACAGAGCGGCTCCAGATACGATGGGGTAGCCTTTTTAAGGGTTCAGGAGACCACCTACTGCAGCAGAGAAATGGAAGTAACAAGCCCAGCCCCAGACAGGTATTCAAGAACTTTCTGAAAGAACCAAGATAATCATTCCAAACTTTAAAACACTGCTCCAACTTGCAGTTATGTCAGAAGCTGTGGGATTTCTATGTAGTTCCAGAAGTCTGTATTTTATCAAAATAAATTTACTACAGCATTTTGGATGTTTGGAGTTACAGGAAATTATTAATAAATTCCTTACCTCAAAAAGGTTCTTTTTTAAAATCCTAAATAAGTTTCAGTTGTGGTACTGAAAATACAAGACACCCTGGCAGTCTCAACTACATCAAATAATCCTCAGATACATCATTTATTAAAACATCCAAGGACTTTACATGCTCTCTTTTCTGCTGTTCCTCTGCTTGCCCGTCCCCTGTCAAATTTTTTTTTTTTTCTTTTGGCATTCCAGTGTATCCTTCCCCTAATTAAAGGCTTTTCCTCACAAGATGGCAAATGTTTAATTTGCCTGTAACATTCAGTTTACAATTTGTCCATTCGAAACGCAGACAGCTGGAAGACTAATAAGCAGATGAATGACGGTGTTAGAGGTGGAGGGGGAAGAACAGCCACCGCCTTCCCCCAACGTTCCTAAGGAGGGCTTCACACGCTGTAGGAAACAAATGAGTTCTGGGGCAGAACGCAACAGCTTCCCAAAAGGCAAAGCTCAGCCCCCGCCGAGTGCACAGATGACACAGCACAAAGCTGCTGCTGTCGCTGCGGTGGCTGAGCAAGATCAGCTTGGGGTGCCTTTAGCTTAGACCACGCCGCGCTAAGGACACACGCGAGTCCAAAACTTAACTGCATTCCTCTGTCATCCAGAAAACCTAAACACAGGCCAGGATCCCTTTGATACAGGGACCACGCAAGGTTTGTCCTCATGGGACAAAGAGAAGTTTACAGCCCCAAAGAACTGACAAGACACATAGAAAGCAGGACACAGAGGAAACGGTTAGTTGTGGGGCAGCGCCTGCGGAGTCGGCCCACACTCGATCTCAGTACATCAGCATCCTAAGCTGGAAATCAGAGAAATGTAAAAAGATCTGATTTTAGGTTATTTAGCCAAAACAAAGAGCATTGGTTTGAAATTAGTGCTGTCAGCGCTAGCATGCAATTACCCAATTTACTCCAAAGCATCCCCAACATCCCCCCTTACGTAGGTCTTGCTGGCAGCATGGATGCCATATGCACCAGATGCTCACAGCTTACCCCATTACTAAAGCCTCTATCGCATCAACATTCTGAAGCCGTAAGTTTTCTGTGGGATGAAGTGGGATCATGTTGCACCAGCTACTCCACCTTAAATACTCGAGGCATTTTCTTTCTCTGGGGCGAACTAGGCAACTTTACCTCAAAACAAAAACAACAAAATGCCCTCCGTTTCAATCTTTATTCTACATTTTTGTCATGGATTTATATGCCCAAACCTTGAGCCTGCTGAACCGCAACAATTTTTAATCAGAGATATTCAGAAATGTAACATATAATGTGAAATTAATCCTATGGCATCGGTGTGAAACCTAAGATGTTACAGGAATACATACATAAAACTCTACTTCCCAAAATAGACCAAGTAACCAAGAAAGGGGACCACTGCCCTGCCTGGCTCATTTATTTGGTCACCCAGGACTTTCAGTAATCAGCTGCCCTATATGATAAACTCTGCTTGCGCTTGCAGGTCATTCAAATAAGAAATCACTTCACTTTCAATACGAAGGATACCCTAATGAGAAATTACATTTTTGCAAATTCTATATAAACTACAACACAGGATAAATAACACATGAAGATCATTATATTTCCATGCTCAGTAGTATCACATCCAGCCTCGGAGCATGCCAAACTGACATTGTCCCAGATCTGGCTGGTTTTAATTGCCAGTGAAAGGCCTCTGTGTGTGGATGAGACCAGAGTTCTGTTAATAGTTAACAATTTTTAACAGACTGCACAGAGTAACTTCACAGAACACCAAGAGCAGACAGGACTCCTTCAAAGAGCCAACACGGCTTTCCATGGATCTCTCCCATGTGCATGCAAGATGCACACAACGGACAGCAAAGCTATCCAAGTAATTCCCATGTATTTGCCAGATTTCTGTACAAGAACTGAGTCGGTTGGAATAGCAGTGATTCATTTTCCTGCTTAAAAATATGCAGCTGCAGAAGAAACGGTGATTCATTATGTGAAGTCCTTGAAGACAGTTTTGGAAGTCCCCACTGAGCACCAGCGCGTAAGACACTTCCCTACCTTCAACTTCTCAGTGCTGCTGCTTTTCTCAAACCTGCCCGGGGAGCTAACAGCGCAGCTGGAGCAGAAGACGTGCTAGCCCTTCGCCGACGGCGAGTGCAGGAGCTGAGCACGGGCGGCCAGCAGCGCACAGCTGGCAGAGGGGAACACGAAGATCGTTCCCATTCTTGCTCCCCGAAGTCTTTGTGCTTCAGAGCGCTGGTGCCAGGGGCGGCCTCCAGCCATAGCTGTTCTTGCGATCAGTTATTCTGGGTCACTGCGTGACAAGCTCAGAGCAAATAATAACGTGTGGGCTCTAAAGTTATGGCCTTGCCTTCCATGTTAGCAGGGGTCTGCTCGGTAGGCTAAAATTGTCGTTTCAGATAATGCCTTAAAACGACCTTCGATCAAAGCAGAATGACAGGGTTTATAATACGGATGAGTGCGTTATAGTCCGTATTTGATTTTCTGTGCATTAGTCTGTTCCATTATATTAATAGGTCTGTGGAGCAGCCCACGCCTCAGCTGATTTTATGCAGTCTACCTTGCACGTTTACCTACCATTAATATAGTGTTGTCAGCAAATGTATGAACAAGCAGGTCTCTGCGTTTCAAAACCGATGCATTAATTTTTAAATAACTGTCATGATAAAAGACTGACAAGCCCAATTCTCTTTATGGCCTGTCCAACATTACATGGGAATCTCCTGTAATGAGCATCTTCTAGAAAACCACACAGGGCTTCCAGTGCAATCAGTCAGGGCTCACCACTGCATTAGATTAGTCAATTTGACAAGACTAGCCTAATCGGAGACTATTAATCAGAAACTTTCTTTGGCATTTGCCCTGCTGAAAATACAAAATATTGTTCAGATTCAATATTAATCACCAGCTGGTAGAGCAATGCCTTTAAACTTACAAAGGTCGCAAAACGGTAGAAAGATTATGACTAAGTAAGCGTCTTCCCATTCTATTCCTGAAAGTCGAAGCACTTCGCTTTAACGTCGGCCTACTTCAGCGGTACCAGAACATTTCTTCCTGCTCTCCCCAGCACTGTCCGTGTGCACAGCTGCAACACCCACACGGACCAGAGCAGCTCTGGGATAGCTGCAACACCCAAGTTAGGGAAATGCTAATTATTCCAAGTTAGATTAGGAGCAGTCTCTCTCATTTCATCGGGAAAACACACAGGCAAAGGCAGCAAAGTTATTCCAGAAACAGAATTCAAATTGCCTTCCTCTCATGTATAGTCTGAATTAAAAACTCTATCCGTGCAACCACAGCAAGCAGCGTGCGTAGGTACTCGCTCCGAGCTGAATTCCCACATCTGCCACAGAAATACCCAGCGAAGAGCTACTTACTTCTGAGCTCGGCAGGTCCTTCCCTACACAGGGAAGATCACGCTCACCCGTTTTGAAAATGTTTTTCAGCTTGAATCAGAGGAGGTTTGTTGCTGTGAAAGTGGCAGTGGCCGGGTCACTAGTACAGTCGCACACACGAGCATTCTCTCCCGCACAGAACTTCTCGCGGGCAAACACAGTTCAGGCAGGGATCAGTGCCTCCTGTGACATCCATCCTTGTCTGCGCACAGGCAGAAACAAGAGAAAATCTGATTCACGCTTTTAGGAGGCTCTATCAGTCTCATTCACTGAATTTAATATACTGCAGAGGAGAGACTCTTGCGGCAGCCGTCTCCCGCACCTTTAGGCAGATTGTCATTAGACTGAAATCAGTACAGGGTATTTCCAAATACTTTAGTAGGCTCTGTATGCTGCGTTTTTTTAAAATGCTAGAAACAATGAGCACCTCTTGAAACTAATCAAACTGCGTAGCCATACTTGGCTGCAAAGTGCAAGAACAAGCGATAAGGAAAGCTTTTATCGTTCCGCCTTCACCAGCACCTTCCAGCTAATCTTTAATACTGAGCTGAAGAGTGTTTCTGAATCTATCGCTTCTCTTTCTCACAGCAGGGAACAGAGTTCTGAATATGAAAGAACCTAACAAATTCTGACCTTTATTGTATCTTTACAGAGTATTCCCAGTTTCAAACCAAGAGATATCAGAGCACAACGCGGGCCTCAAAGGGGAAATACTGATTAAAGCGTCCCTTCGTTCTAGAGACGTTCCACTCCTGTCAAAACAAACTTTGCAATGTTTTGAAATACTTGTGATTTTTGAAACATGCTCATTACAAATGAAAAAGGCAAAGAACTATGCTCAAAAACCTGAGATGCCATCCATGAGTAACAAAAAACCACCCAGTTTTAAAAATAAGAACTATCAGCTTTAACATGTAAGACACATGGTTACATGTTCCATGAACATACATACAGTTGAGAAAAATATTTTAGTATGTTTTAATAATATCCAGTGAACAAACACAGCAGGGAAGCAAATCTACTTGAAAATGAAAGTCCACAACTCTCACCTGTCTCATCTCTCCAGACATGCTTGTAGGTTACCAAGAAAAATTAAAGCATTATTTAAAAGGAGTCTAGTTCATAAGTCTCTCTTTCTAAAGTTTGCATTATTTGGGGTGTATTTCCAACAAGGTGGCTGAGGTCTCTTCCCGGAGGAGAATTTGGGAATTAGCTAAAGTGAAACAGTGGTCAAAGGCACTAAAATGTACTTTAAATTCCTTCAATTCTCAGTGTGAGGTACCCCCACTAATTGTTTCAAGGGGCAAAAAAAAAAAAAAAAAAAAGAAAAAAAAAAGAAAAAAGGGAGAAAAAAAGATTAAATCTACTTATTCTTACAAAAGAGAATAAATATTTTGTCCATAATACTGCAGCTGTTTTTAAGACCTGCTGCTCTAAGCTCTCTATTTTTTTCTTATTAGTATTTAATGGCACACACAACCCTACCAAAGTCCTTACAGTTTGGGGGAGGTGGGGTGGTTTTTTGTTTTTGTTTTGTTTTGGGTTTTTTTTGGTTTTTCCACATGTAGTTAGTATAATATACCTGCAGTAATTCTGCAGCAATCCTTTCTTCCACGAATACTGTACTACAGGCACAGGCCAAAAGGCCAGAATTTCTCAAAATGCACAGAATACTGGCTGCTGTAATTTTAAGTGAATTCCTTGTGTGTGTGCATTTTTTCTTAACAAGTACTCTTTACTAATCACTTGAAGTACCGGGATTTTGTTTCAGACGGCAAACTGGCTCAGCAAGCAAAAGAATAAAGAAAAAAAAAAAAAGACAAATAACCCATTTATAAAAGAGCTCTTCTCATGACTGCAGAGTTACTCCCTGTTCGGCCTCACATCCAGCAAGAAACCAGAAGGAACATGTAACACCCCACGTGCTCCAATCCACAGCTATTTGCATGTCCTAAACTGGGAAGCTTTGACTTATACGCATCCCCCCAAAGGAAAATATGCTCAAAGTTTATTCTTGTCCAAGAATAAATAATAAATCATCTGTTCCAAAACAAGACTATTCTGTGTAAAATTGGTTTTCGTTTTTTGTTTTTCTTTTGTCTTTTTTCTTCAAAATGTAAAGCCAATCAGAAGCTTTGGAAAATGTTACATTTATTTGGCTAAAACCAGGCATTTTACCAGTTCACAATTAAGTTATCCATTTTAATATTAATGAAAATTCTCTGTATTTATTACAGCTCCTAGTAAAACAAAATCTACTAGCTTACTGTTAACGTTTTCAAGTCTATGCAGTTTTCGAATATGCTCTGCTATTTATAATTTCTGTCTTATAACTAATTAGGTTTTCTAGCAAAGATAATGACTTAAATTTTCTAACAAGCATATTAGAATAGCCCTAAATGACAAGATACTCCTCTGGATGCCCACTTCAGAGATCAACAAAATAAATAATGAACACAATCAAACGTTAAAAACAAATACACCTAGCCTTATTATATGCTGAATGAGAGACAACACCTGGAAGCATATCACACACCACTACTATAAAATCAACCCAAACTGCACCATGTCACACATCCAAACTCCAGCATCCAGATGTCATTTCATCATCACTGGGTGCAAAGTCCTGGGTTAAGTACAGTCATTTTCTGTAGTGAAACAGCCTGCCAAACAGCCTTCTCTGGGGAAAAAAACAACATACAAATGAAAAAAAGACAGACAGACGACTATGAATGTAGTAAAATGCTCGCATTATAAACTGCAAAAGAACAGGTTGTGAAAGTTTTTCAAGAAAACAGTAAGCAGTACTGAAAATAAAAAAGGAAAAAAGCATTCCTCCTCACTTCGTGCTGAATTGCCCCCTCCAGTTCCCTCCTACGCCCCCCAATAAAATGAAGTTTCTGTGATATGCAGGTCCATCTCCATTAAACTACATCTCACAGCTTCTGCTAAGGGGAGCTTAAATTAGAGAATGAAGGATGGTAAGCCACCATGTTGTAACAAGAAGTAGTAAAATTCACCTTAGCCACACTCATTACCTTGAAAACGTGGGAGTTTTCTGGTAAAGCTTGTGCATGAAGAGCTCTCCCCTGTGGAAAAGTATCTGCTGTCTTCTCTCACAAGTCATACAGGAAAAAGGGAAAGCAGCAGAAAACGTGCCACCTGGTGAATTCACCCACACCCTCCAGCCCCCGATCACCCATCCCACAGTACTGCTGCCTTTCCCAACAGTTTTGTTACTTAGTGAGACAGGAGGTGTCCATGTTTCCCCTCTCACAGCTCTGCCCGTGGAGGTTTTCCAGGGGCCGGGGCTTTCCCTGCCTCACGGCCGCCCGCTGCCCCGGCGATGCTCGCGACCGGCCACGCTGCCGGCCAGGCATCCCGCTGTTGCTCCAAGCAAGGCGCTCGTCTGCGTCTCGTGAGCTGTGTACGGGCAAATCTTTCATTTTTCTTTCATTACCCCGGCATGTACTGTCACTTAATTTTTCTGTATGCAATCCTTCCTGACAAATATGATCTGCTGCCTGGTAATTCGTCTGACGTTCATTCTGTTCCTTGCTCTAATTACGGCTCCCATTCCTGACACGGCGGCAGCCACGCTGCCGCAGCCCGGTGGTACACCTGTCAGACGGGTCGTGGTACTGCCTAGCGCCCTTTCATGCCAGTCTGATGCTAGCAAATACAAAGAAAGAAAAAAATAATAGATGAATATATTTGCATAAGCCCTGCATTCAATTCATGGGTCAGCAGCCAGAGAAATGATGGTTCAGGGCGGTTGCCAGGGCAACGTGACTACGGGAAGTGCCCGGCGTCGCAGCCTGGCTCTGCGCGGGTACCATGCTCTGGTTTGCGGGGTGTTCATCACTCACAGCTACTTAAACAAATGTCTTAATTAAACCAAAACCAAGATCAGTAGGTTTCCTGCTGCTACAAAACCTGTATGTCTGGCAAATTACAAAAAAAGAAAAAAAAAGCTTCAAGTTTGCATATTTTTTGATTGTTAAAATGTTCTTTTTACTTGGATACAAGAACCACTGGAAATGGTGGTGCGTCCGTTCCTCCCATAACACATCACACTGTCTCCAGAATCACTCACTGCTACTCCTTTAGCATTGTGCACCTTATTCAGCTGTTTCCAGGATGCTGTTGATTTGAAGAAGGGCAAGGTTCATGCAGAAGAGGCTTAACTCTTCCTACACGATCTTTCTCAATTAAGAGAGAGCGCAACCCTGGTAAAGGTCACAAGCTTGGCTTACATGTGCAGCCAGTTTCCAAGCCCCAATTTATTCTTATTAATATAATAAGTGCAGCAGTCAAACTAGATAAGATCATATAATTAGACATGATCATATTTTTGCCTGTTCAGATGATGTGACTGTAACTTTCTGTGAAGAGGATTTATTTTAATCTATTAAGTATAGTATGTATATATCCTAGGATAGCTTTTGATGCAAAGGGAAATCTCCTAATATTTTATATAAGTAAACTGTAGAATTTTTTTTTTAAAGTCACATATCTTCCTTTCTTGTGCACTGAGAAGCCCCAGTACTGTTGGCAAGTATTATCAATTAAGTTTGTACGCGTATAGGAAACAATCGAGCAAGACTTGAAACAAACACATCACGTGTTCCAAAATCAACCGTTGAGAGCTAAATGTAAGAGCTTAAACACTGGGCTAAACCCCAAAGGTCCTTCACTGCTGTAACGCAGAAGTACCTTTGTGACTCAAAAAAAAAAAATGAGACCCATTCATAAAAATGGAAAAAATCAGACACCTCTCAAGAGGTTACAGACACAATTATGAAATACTTTACACTGTAAGACTTAAAGAATAACTGTATATACTGCACACTTTTCTATAGCATTGTAATTAATACTAATAGTAAAAATGAGAGAGAGAGGAACCCAGATGCTCTTAATCAGTCAGCTTAATTTCAATTCCCAGAAAAACGCTGGAGATATAATCATGCTACTTTTAAAACACAGAAAAAAAGGACAAGAAACAAATTATCATCATTATGACTGGTCTACAAAATATCATGACAAATGATGCAATTTTTTTCCATAAGATAAGAGGCTTCAGAGGTAGGGAAACAGAAGCAACAGATGTATTACACCTTCAACGCTTTCAGCAGAGGCTGATAAAACTTTGCTCATAAGCAAACTCTTAAATCTGCCTAATGAAACTACTTAACGGATGCACAATTGGCCAGAAAATCAACTCACTGTCAAAGTAGAAAGCTACTTCAAGTGAAGTCCTGCAAGACAGCTGATAGCTCTAGTTCTGTTCAACACAAGCATTAACACAGGGGACCACAGTGATGCTATCGCCTTTGTGGGTAACAAGACGCCGGGCAAACCGAAGCCCAGCAGAGTACAGAATAAAAATTCAGAGTGATCACAAGCAGGACGTTCTGGAAACAGTACAGATTTCAGTAAGAATAAAAACAAGGTACTATGCTTTGTCAAGAACAATTAGCTGCACCGACAAAAGAGCAGGAAAACAAGCTTGAGATACGTGGAAAACATTAAGAAAACTTGGATCTTTACAGCCTAAGCTGAGTTTCAAGTGAAGTCCCTTTTTGGAACAGATGAACCATGAGGGCTTTGAACACCTCCCTTAACTCAGACCACAGTCACAATCCCTGTTCAGGGCAAGACGACTGAGCAGCATCTGCTGCATCTTTAACATTTAATGCCAGTAAGCCGAGTGCAGGCAAACATGCTAGAGTGGAAAAAGCTGCATTTGTTACATTTGCTATAAACCATACATTTATCAGGCCAGGCCTTCCAGAAAAAAACAGTCAAGCAGAGTTTTAAAACAAAAAGATACCTACTAATTTCATATGAAGAGTCTTTAAAATACACATCATAGAAAACATAGTATGCATCCACTGAATCAAGCTTCTGCCCTAGTTAAGAGGACAGACACCACTTCTTTTAAACATCACAGCTGACAACTGTACAAGTACCATCTTACCTAAGGAATGTGCTGCAGTGGTTTTAGAACTAAAGAAACGGCCTAATCCAAGATCTCCCAGCTTCACCACCCCTGTGGCTGTTATAAACACGTTGGCTGGTTTTATGTCTGCAAGAAGAAAAAGGTAAAAGGTCAAAGTCACAAAAGGTTATTTGGTTCTAATACTGCAATAGAAACATAGCCTGGAGCGCGCTCCGTACAAAAGAGACTTGAGCAGAACCGTGTTTCTTTATAGCTTTGATAGGCTGAATCTTCCAAGACTTCAAGCTCTGCACATACACAAAAATCAGAGTATACTTCCTAGCACACAAGAAATACCAATGAGGGAAAAATGTAGGAAATAGCACAACAGAATAGAGGCAACCTCTTTAAGTGACGGAAATCAAAGAAGTAATACTGTTTCTCTCCAGAAATGATAGTTTTCTGCAGGAAACTGTACTGCCCGCCACGGTCGCCTCACACCAAGAGCAAATTATTGTCCTATACATACATAAATTCTGGGCTCTATACAGCCCCATTTGTTCATAGAATGTAAAAATTACTAGAACCCCATTTTCCCAAGCAGTCATGTCAGGATTGAGTTAGTGAGCCTCTCTCCTCATGTTACAGCAGACTAAATGTGCGAGGCTCCAAATTCAGCGAACAATTACAGACCTAATTCAGGTACAACTGATAAACTGCATCAGGGGATGTACAGAGGAGCAAAAATGGTATCACATCGCTGAGAAAAAAAAAAGTGAAGAATTCACTGCTTCAAAGGAAAAAGGAAATAACAAGCAGCAGAGATTGGTATTGGTGCCTTTCGGGGTATTTGCATTTCCTGGGTCAAGTCCTTCACAAAGGATTTCATTTACGCTGAAAGAAGCGACAATTTTGGGATAGAGCTCACAGTTACGAAAAGTTCTAAGACAAGAGATTCAAAATTAATGAAAATGGAGAACAGGTTATGAGAGTGTGGGACATATTTGTATTAATATTTCAGAAAAGCTTGCAAGACAGAAAAACTCTTCTATACTCTGTAAGGTCACAGCTAATATAATGAAGACTATTTCTTAAGACTTCGCTGTATCCAGTAGTCTCAGCATTTTACTTCTGACACTTTTCTAATGGCAAGTTTGACACTTCTACTTAATATCAGTGTCTGGAATACAAAGCAGCTCATCCTCCTAATACCACACTCACTTCGGACTGAATCCTTTAACAATGAGGCAAAGAGACAGAAGGAGAAATCCATCTTGCAAGCTCCAGCCTCTCTAAACATGCATTGGCTGAACATCAGCATAATTGTTTTTGAATGTAGGCGCTTACTAATTGGAACATTATATTATTATTCAGTGAAAAGAGACTGAATTAATGTTACCTCTGTGCATCACCCTGCGGGAGTGCATGTGTTCAACTGCACTGCATAACTGCACAAAATATTTCCACACCGTCCTTTCCGGGATTAACCGTTTCTGCTTTTTAAAATACTGTGGGAGGAAATAAATAAAAGATCAGTGAAAAAGCAACATATTTGACTAGTTCCTGGACTCATGTTAGTCAGATGCCGGTTGCTCATGTCTTCCAGATCTGCAGCAGCATGACTTTTCTTCTGATTAGCTTTTAACTCCTTCTCTCTGTATGTAAACTTCAATGCAGTTCACTAATTAACAACTATTATGAAAAATACGCTTAAATAGGTTTGACATTTTTGAACGGACACCAATTATAATTAGCATTAATCTCCTTAATTACCTTGCAAAGCATATTTAATGCCTCAAAACAACAAATGTCTCAAATATTTTGCCTTAAGTAACAAAAGATCATAAAAAAAATCTTGTAAACATTCATTATTGTACAGTCTATGACCAACAATAAGGAAATCTGTTTCCCCTTTTTAAAAGACGGCCAGAATATCAATGAAGTATCCATGTTTCTTCTGTGATCAGGTAGAATAATATATTCTATTTCATGCATAACAGGAATATTAAATGAACTGAACTCTCTCTAGTGAGACATAAAGACACTACTGATCAAGAGACACACAGATCTGGAAAAAGGCCGTTTGGTGCACATTTGTGAAGCGCGAAGCAAAGTCGAGTCCGAATTCAATGGACCTCTGGGTGCCAATAGGTCTCAGATAAAATAATCATAAGCATAATGCACACAACGTGAAGGAGCGCAGCATGGCGATGGCTCTCTGCAATACCGAAGTCTTCTTCCCCAGCAACTGATTACAGGAATACGTAACCAGCTGCACACTCCAGTGAAGGCTACACATTACACATCTCCAACTCCCCTCTTCCCATTTCAGAAATGCACCACAGCCACGCACATCACACGAGGTGTCCCAAAATCGCACTGCTTCAGATTATTGGTCCCTGACTTCTCATTGCTTCTTCCTGTGCTAGATACCGAGCCAGTTCTTCATCCAGAGCGTCAACACCACACACACGACGCTTCCAAAGGTTTAAGACTTATCCTCATCCTTTGACATGCGAGGTGTCATTGGACAACGACTGCCTCTGCAATGCTGTACACCCCTCTAGCACACTGCAACTGCATTTCTTCTGCACCATACCCTTGGGAATTCCCGTCAGCAGCGTGCAAGAGCAAGAATAAAGGAAGAGAATTGGTTGTTGCCCCTTTCTGCATCTCGTGCTTTTTCCTCTCGGTACAGACATCTGGTGTCCATTGTCACATTTTATATTTTATGCGAAATGCTGTTACTGGTTCGTGTTTGACTCAAGCAATGGCAAATTGTCTTTTGCAGATCAGCTGTGAAGGGGCACGACCGTGCAATTCCCCAGGCAGCAAATCTGACAGATTGCAACAGTTTCAAACCAAAACCTGAGAGAGAGCACAGAGGAATTACAGAGGGTGAGGGATAAAGTGTTATACACACGATAATATTAGTTAATTCTAATTAAAGTATTTAAGAGTGGATATGCAAGACCACAAGTGATGATTTTCTAAATGTCATGTCCAATAAGATTCGCCTGACATTTACAGGAAAGTCCCAACTCTCCAGTGGGTTATCCTGCAGCACTCTCTTACACCAGCTTTACAATACCTCATGAAGAATGCAGGCGCAGGGGCGTGACAAGGTCCCCGTTTTTATCACTCTCGCACCTTCAGAGTGCTGCTACTGCTGTTCCTACCGCCTCGACAAAACTGAAAATCCTCACATAAGCTTCAATTCCCAAGGGACGGGTGGGGCGTGGGGGTGACAGAGGGGCAGCAAACCCCACTTGTGCAGTGAAAGTTATGTTGAGGATGAGACTTCTGGTCTTAAGGGAGTTTTTTCCTTTTATTAAAAAGATGTAATTCAAATATTTGCACCAGTGGAAAAACATCATTTATATGACCTTGAAAAAACCTAATGCATCATCTTCATGCCTGCGATAACACATGGGAAAAAGAGACCAGACTGGGGGCCTCTGGCAGAAAGAACACAAGTTACAGTGCTGTTCAAGTTATCAACCTAAAAATCTACTAATTATGCTTTCAAAGATGTAACTCCTACTCATAATGACGTAATTTTTAAAGAAAATTAAAAAAACAACCCTGGTACATAAACGAACATATTTAGCAGGAGGGAAAGTTTTAAACTAAAAACTGTAAATGAAAAAAGCGCAAATATTTTATATGATGATATCTAACAATTATGTATGTAAAACTTTTTATAAGCTAAGATTTAGAAGTCAAGAAAAATACTTGCATATCCCAGGATGATCACAGCCCCAACTCCCGCTCTCATAATCCTCACTTTTTTCCCATCCTTAACCACAACTACTAAAAGCCTGAGATAAACTGCAAGTTTCCCAGGATCTGTGGGGAGAAGAGTAAAACGTACAAGAAGCCACAAGAAAACAGTGAAAGATAAAAATACACACGAGCTCTCCCCAGGCAGATGGACATGCTCTGTCCCAACTACCCTCAGCGAGCACAACCAGGACCGTGGCACCCGCGGTCACCACCGCTCGTCCCTCGGGCTTGGGGCAGATCTGACCATCGCTCCTGCTATTGAGCAGCTGTGGAGTGAGGCTGTATCTAGAATTTTGGGGGTCTCTCCAGGAACGGCGCTGCCAACTGCCTGTTCCCAGCTCACTCGCCCAGGGGGACTCTCCTGTGTGTGATGGAGCAGATTTTCACGGGTACTGTAAATTTAGCCGCCGACTATGGACTAAATGGATAACTTGTTTGACAGCCTTTGGCCTACTGCCTCATAGCTCTGCTGGCAAAGAAAACAAATCTGTTAATAAGATATTTTAACTGTGACAACAAGGAGGAGGAGAACTTTCCAAACATTCATTTATGATAATTACAGAATAATGATGGCAAAAAAACCAGGTAAAACATGGAGAGAAGGTTGAGAGTGCTAACAAACATGATATAACACATCTGTTCTCACAAGGGATGTATGTCTAAAGATTAACATGTCAAAGAAAATATAAAAGCAGGTGGTAACAGCTTAACTAAAGCTGGTTTGCAGCAATACAAGTATTCCTAAGAGCAACATAAAAGAAGAACAAGTACTTGAAACATTTTCTCAAACCCAAATCCCCATTGCAAAGAAAGTCAATACACTTTCTTGAATGTCTTCAGAGTGGCAGACAAGCTATGCGAATAGTGAATCTAACAATAATTAAACGTCCCCATCAGTCACAGACTGGATAAACCAACCTCGCAAGTAACGCATACGCCCCACCGAGTCATACAGAGGCTTGCTCCCTTCCGGAGCAACGACCAGAAGCAAGCGGCACAGCCTGGTAATATTTAAAACACCCCCAAACACTGCGGGTTAGGCTCTCGAAGCACCTTGTGGGTGTGCAAAACTGCAAGAACAGAATAAAAGTGCTTCTAGCACAGATGTGCTTACCCCCGCCGCCTCGTGTCTCTGCCTATCCTCGCAGTTCGTAGCGCCTCTAGAACGGACACGTCCTTACCTTAATCATCTGAGAGAGATCACCAGCGTCGGCCAGTTCCAGGACAATGTTAAGTTCATTGTCTTCAATAAAAGAATCCAAATACTTAATTATATTGGGGTGGTTCAGTTGCTGCAGATAGAGGGAATGGAAGAAAAAAAAACTTGTACCACTGTAGTAACAACAACTCCCAAGATACAATACCTGTACCGCTTTTTTCAGCACAATGCAAAACAACAGGTGCAACTACAAACCGTGCTCTGAGTTACTACAGACAAAAGCCCTGTAAGTATCATTTATTGCAAGCACGGCACAATGAGCATCTTGAATAAAGAGCAATACGGCCCAAAGCAGTGTGAAACAACCTTTTCTATTGTAACCTCACAAAATATTTAAAAGCAATGTCCTGAAAGCTTTGTTAAGCAATAACTGATTTTCCTCCTCGTTAAATATAAACAGAAAGTCCAACTGTTGATTACAGTACTCCGTGAGGTCTCTTTGCCCCTTAGAACAACATAACTAACTTAAAACTTTGATGGAGGAAAATAATGCACAAATCGCATACGTTGGTTTATTTTTCTGATTATTTATGCTTGCATGTTCACTAATTACTTTCTTTTTTTTTTCATTTCAATATAGCTTCTTATATTCACAACTGGTTTGTTCCCCCCCCCCAATGTTTCTTAAAAAACTGCATCTTCTCATACCGTTACACTTTACTCACAGGACTAAATTAGGAAACAGGCTTAACAAATGAAAATTTCTGTCGTAATATTTTATGTCTGAATTTCTTAATGTGGAAAACTGTAATTGCTTAGAAGGTAACGTAATATCTAGATCTCTCTGTTCACTCTCTTGCTCATTTTGCTTTAGATTATCTTTGTCTTGAGCTCTTCAAAACGCAGTAAATTTAGAAACTACTAAAGTGAGCATTTCATCTACTAAACAGCTGTGACTCAAGCTGTCTACTCCAGGGGTTACAAAGCCAAAAGAAACACTGTTGTGATCCATCACGCTAATCCCTCCTCTCCGCAGGCACAAGAGGGGATAGCTTCTCCTTCGCAACGCCTCGACACCAGCACGTGTTAGCGGCAATGGCATCCACGTGCAGGCATCGGCAGCCGCCGATAAATAAATAAATAAATATCATAGCCTGCCACCTCTGCTGACATTTCTTTTAAATGTCTGCTGTCAGGTACACCAACCAAAGATCAACTTCTGGCGAAAAAAGCACCAAAACGACGAGCAGGATAGGCCCCGAGACACGACTCATGTCAGGGTGCCTTCCCCCATCACCACGCACCGCCTCTCACGGCGGACCCGACGCCTGGGTGCTGCAGGCCGCTCTTGCGGGTAGAGGTAAGCCTATGATGCAAGAGATGTTTTCGGTCCTCTTTAGGACGCTGTGAGGGGAACCCTCTCCTGAGTTCCCCAAGGCAGCCCGGGGGAGCTCAAGCAGCAAGGTTTTCTCTAAGGTGCTCAGCACCACGCGCCAAGAAAACGCAACATCCAAATACCAGAGGCGTAAGAGGGAACGGAGCCCACGCACCGCCACGAGAGCTACGACACAAACACCCCTCCTGCCCTGCACCCCAGCCTTTGCTTAGTTTATCGTGTATAACGAAGCCCAACTTGTTCAGACCCTTATGCTTAACCGATATAAAGAATTAAATTATCTTTTTTGTGACACTGTACACACTTTTTACTGACGGTTTGTAGCGATGTGAAGAAACTCTTTAGATCTAAAGAGCAACGCTTCATCTATGACGGCGAAGTGGTGTAAAATGCAAAGCCGCGGCAGCAGACCTCCACGGACGCCTCCTCCAGCAGCAGAAGCCGACACCACCCTCTGCCGAAGCGGCGCAGAGGGACGAGCGCTCTAGACGGAGCCTTACCAGGCTCTTCTCTGGCGCAAAACACAGGAGACTGCCACGACCTTTAGGGGGGTGAATGCAGAAGTATACTTTTTTTCCTACAATTCACTGACCTTTGAACTCTGTTTTCCCCGAACAGCCAGGTAGACCACTCTGGATAAGCCAAACTTCCATCCTCCACACCTCCTTTTGTCAAATTTCTTTTAAATAAATACATTGACTCTGAGGGTTTTTTTAATAACTAACTATTGTATATTCGCGTGGCATAGAAAAGGCTACCTGAATTTTCTTTTGTCAGAAGGAAAGTGTATTCATTCTCACAAATGCACAAAACATTACCAACACTTTATCTTGGGTTAATGACATTTCCTATTTCTTTAATGCATCCTAAAAGTACGATGGCAGTTAATGCCTGATGTGTATGCACAGCAGCGCTGTCAGCAAGAGGCATGTGGAAGGGTAAGCCACCTCTAAATGAGCGAGTGTGGGTGCTGGCAGCCCAAATGCTGATTACAGCCACATTATCGAGCTGCTTCAGGTAAACCTTTCAGCCAGAACCACACTGAAAGCAATATGCAGTTTTGTCTGGCTTCTGTTCAATTTTGAATAATTATAACTCATTTACAGATCACAAAACCCCTCTTTGTCTCCATGGTCAAACAGAAGTCTTTGATCAAAAAGACAAAGTATTATTTTGACGGGGATGGACTACGGCAAGTCTATGCAATTCCTTCACAAATTCCTCACTGGTCTACATTAAAAATAAAAACAACCAAGAAAGAAAACCTCTTACAGCAGGTTGTTTTAGTAATAGTCTATAAATACTTCATACTAGACACCAGAATTTAAAAGTAGCATGAAAGTTTTAAAAATATGAACATCCCTTATTACATGGCCAGACACTAGACAATGGCAGGCAGACACGTACTTCACATCAACAGTGATGGAGAAAAGTCGAGCAAGACTTAAACAGACTCTGCAATACTGCGCTGAATCGGGTCACACATTACACTTCCTAGACGCAAGAACAACTATCTTAATTGAGAAACTTAGGCAGTTAAATGCATTTTATCTCTTAATATAATGACACTAAAAATGCTGAATTTAAAATTATTGAGAATAAGTCATTCATTTGCAAAAAATACACTTGTCCTACTTTCCTGAAGCTGCACACACACTATTTATTCTAAAGGAAACCCAAAATGTAAAAAGCTCACAAGAGAACAAGAAACCTCATGAAATTTTATCAAAAGCCAGGCTGGAGATCATGCATGTTCTGCAGCGAGAACACAAGTCTCACTTTAAAAACTTTTTCCGACTTCCAGGCACGGACCATTCTGCCCCACGCCGCACAGACGGTAACATCTACTGCCCAGCCTGGAGAAGGGACCCGTGTCCTACTCTGATGAAGCAGCTCTGAAGTTTTGAAACGTGACTTTCCATGACTGTGCCAGCACACCCACAGGCTTCCGGTTATTTTGATGAAGCTGCACGAACAGGCAGCGTGGGAGCGATCAGTTAGCAAAAGATGAGCTGCAGATACATCGACCTGGCCAGTTATTCGTCTTGGGGCACGGAGTGACGTGCAGTCCAGCTGCTGATGCTGATGCACCAGCCCTCCCCTGCCCGCACGCGAACCCTGAGCAACTCTGCCCGGCTGCCTGCGGGAAGAGCCTGCGCCGGGGCAGCAAACACGCTGACCAGAACAGCGCCATTGGCAACGGCTCCAAAATTGGTAACTTCAGCTGTGATTACTTTTTATTATCTACTGATTCTCTCAGAAGCTGAGCTACACACATCTTGGATAAAATTCAATGGATCTTGTTGACTCTGAGTTGAAAACTAGTAGTCATTTGAAGGAAGTGCACTACAGGCAGTATTAAGAAATATATCCTCTGCATCTGTAAATCAAGAGGATTAATCAAACTGTTTAACGTACTCCAACTTCAGATTCCTTGGATGGTGCTACACAACTGTCCAAGTAGAAAGATCTGTGGACATTCAACAATTAAACTACCAGCACAGTAATGTTTTGCATAATAAACAGCATATCAGTACGTTTCTGCAGACTGCCAGCAACTATTCCTGCTCCGCCCTTCACCTCCATCTAAATGGATTTACTGGAATGTTCTCTAGTTTTCTATAAAACATTGTGCAAAACAATCCAATTTTATCAACCAGTATTTTTCAAAGCAGAACTGCACTGCTGGTATAAGGGAAACTCACTCCCTCCAGAGAGCTCCAGGTACTATTAAAAAAAAAAACAAAAAACCCACAAACAAGCAGCTGTAAGCATGGCAAACATGCTACTCTGCTTGGAAGACATCCACCCAAGACTTCAAAATATGCATAGATACTGCTTAATTTCAGACAAACAGAGGTTTTAAACTTAAATAACACTGTCTCAGAGACATATACAACAGCTTTTGGCTTCAAAAGGAGCTGAATCAGGCTCCCAATACTGCCAAACAGTAGACAGCTTTGGTGATAGTATTAGAGTGGGAAGAGTAAGATACAATTTAAAGGACTTCAGCAGGGGATAGGGAAGCCCTGTGTAGCTCAGTGGATCGTATTTGCTTTCACAGCGCAGCCACTACGGTAACCCTGGTTTGGTATCTGGTTTCTTGGCGAGCTTTACTCAGGAAGGTAAGTTGCCTCTGGTTATTCCACACAGGTGGATGGGAGCTGACCTTCCAGAGGCTCCTGTCATTGTGGGCATTTCATTTTCAGTTTCCTCCGATTCTAGTAAATTTGCACATTCTTCTCTGAATAAATCCAGTGCAAGTTTACAACATCTTCCATAACTAGAGTTCAAGACAAAACTGATTAGATTACCTAGAATCCCAAAATATCACAAATTCTCTTTTTGAATGTTCATGTTGTCATTATTTTTCTCCATGACTGTTAAGCAAGTGGATCATGTTCACACAAACTGCTATCTTCATGTTTATCCTGTATGCCTTCACTACAGTCTAGCAACCTCAAGCTTTGTCTACAACTGCATGAATGTAAGTTGACAATTTAAATAGAAATACCTAAAATCACATTTACAAAATGAATTATTTAATATTTTAGAATTAAATTTGACCATGCAAACGATTTTAGCCTTCTACAATCTTCTGCATTCACTCAAAATAGGTATTTAAAGTGCAATGCGTATGGATCTTCTACCAACATTTTGCAAATGCAAATGACTGTTGCCAACCTGAAACCAATTTTTTTCTCAAAGCAAAAATGGAAAAGTCGTCGTAAAAATTCTTACCTTCAAGAGGTCAATTTCTTTAATGCAATCTTGCCTAGCCTTGGCATCCATCATTTCAAAAATCTTCAAAAACAAAAAACATATGAAAATGAAACAACAAAAAGAGAATTTTATGTTTTAACAAGAAATTGGTCTTTCCTCCCCCATTTGTATATCCTCTACTGTAATGAGTATACACACAATCCCCAAATCAAAGGAAGATCAATGTTTTCTTTATTTTGAAACCACTGAAGGGCTAGTGATAGGGTAAAACTAATCTTAGAACCTGTAGGCAATATTCTAAACAGCACGAAAAATAGAGATAACTACTTTGTGAATTTGCTGTCATGATTTTCAAAACATAGTTTAGTTGCTATTAATTTCACATGGTAAATACAAGATAAAATGCTACTCTCTTAAACAGAGATATAGCTTCCACTGATTTGTCTGTAATAATTAACAATGATATTGAGCATTAATAGTCATTCTGTAATAATCAGAAAGTCATTAGAAACAAGAGTTTGAAGGACCTGCTGAAGGACTGAAGTCAAATTTCTTCAAACAAAATGCTGTTCTGAACACTGCACAATACTTTAAAAGGATGTTACAAATCTATACTGCTTGCATCAAGTTTTTCAGAAATTCTTCTAAAACTCCACCAGCAAGCACTGGCATTCTTCTCTTTAGTGCTTTTGTGTTCTCGTGATTCATCTGTGTCGAGATGGCAGTCTCCTAGCTGTATGACTATGGCCATTAGGGTCTCGTTCTTTCACACACATTTAATTATAATTTAGCGAACCCTTATTATGAAGTAAAAAGCAAAATTAAAACTAAATAGAAAACAGCACTCCTGCTACATAACTCTGATTTAGAAACATAGCCCCACTCCCAGATGATGAGGAATAAAGACCATGCAGTGCAAACAGACTGCTCAAAATGGAAATAGGGTCCCATATACAGGATTATAGGGGCTATATGGAGAAGACAGCCACAGAGGATACAACCAAGGGGCAGGCAGGAGTGCAGTGAGGCCACTTGGCCTCTTACATCCAGATGTAAACTGAGCACCATGCAACTAACCTGATTTAATCAGTATTTGTAAAACTCCTTTGAGACCTTCAGAAGCATTATTCTTTATTCATTTTCTTGAAATAATAAAGCAAAAAAAACCCAAAACAAGCACCTTCTAAAACCCAACTGAGTAAAATAAGAAATCAGAGTGTTGGGTTTATTTTGATGTAAAATTATGAAACCAGAGCATCCACTGCTCTCAAACCTTAAATTCTTAGGTACATAAAGCATTTTATTGCATTATTACTGCTGACAAAAGAATGCTGAAAGAGATATTTGACTCAAAGTAATCCGTGTAGACACTTAAAAACATTTCCATTCTACATGCTAAATAGTAAGACTTTGACCTTAAATGCTCACCTGAACTTTCTTTAATGCCACAGGTTTTCTGTCCAGAAGACAAGTTGCTTTGTAAACTTCACTGAATTGTCCTCGTCCAATCTTCTTCTCTATCTGAAAGTCTGCCAATGTGCAGCGATATGGGTATGTTGTTAAATGTCTCTGTTCAAGCCAAAAGAAATTAAATCAATGAACTAGAAAAAAAAGTGATGCAAAACCATGAATTTGCATTCCCAATCTGTCTTCTTTACAACTGCAAACTAGCTGTTTCTATGACTAATCATATTCAAGAGGATAAATTCCTCACACTAAGGACTGCCCAGCAAGAAAGACAAAGAATTTGGTGTTGATGTGGTGTACAATGGACAACGGTGTGGTCCGGCTTTCCTTTTCCCACATTCAGTTTTCTTTGTCCACTTCAGAGCAGTCGCAATACAAAGCGCAGCATACAGGCGCAAGCACACACATGTAACAGCAGAGAGTTCTGTAAAACTATTAACCAAACCAAAGCATGAAACTAGCAACAGCTGCCAAAAACATACAAAGCAGAGTTAAGACTGCCAAATGTGGACACACTCTTGCTCTCATTGCTGATGGTGAAGAATTTAATCTTGGCTGATCAGTCTATAGATAATTTCAACCATAAACGCATTAATTCCTAGTAAATGTACTAGTAACATAGGCTGAATTAAGTTAAAAGACTTTTTTAAAAAGGAAATAAAGTCTTGCCGTCCATGTAAGTAACTAACTAGTCCCACACTACTAGCCTCATCAGCGCCGCCCGTTTGTGTCCCTTGGGAGATGCTGATGCCTACTTCTGAGCAGGCTCAGGTAAACATCCAGCCAGGCAGGGAGACGCAGCGTAACGAGGATTACGTACTCCATGGAGTAGGAACTGCTCCCTAGAGCCATTCCGGTCTCTTCTGTAGTTAACATGACTGCTAACCAATGTTTAAAAAAGAAGTAATGAAAATCGGTTACTTAAAGTTGCCATGCACGCTAAGTAGAGTATTTTTAAGCTTCAGCGTCTTAAGCCATTTCCACGTTCCCATCGAAAACCAAAAAAGACAAGTACACAGCAGAAGTTGAGTTCCCAGGACTCAGCCGTCGCTTACAGCCGAACCTTGAGCAGCCAGTGCCAGCACAAGCGCGCAGGGAGAGCAGGCCAGGAAGGCTGGGTGTCCTAAGGAGATGACTTACTGCTACCACCGTCACTTCCTAACACAGAGGGGTGGGGCTGCGAGTAAGATTTAAAATGCAGCTAAAGCCTTCAGTCCAGCATCTTTTGCCAGCACTACATAGAAGACTGTGTGAGGATCTCCTACAGTGTATATTTATTTTGATGAGTAACTAAGTTTGGACTTCTTTTCTTTGCAACAGAAATAAAAACAACTACTATTCAACAAACAATAAAAAGTATCAATCAGACATTTGGAAAAGCTTCCAGATTTCAAAGTGTCTGTGCAACTCCGAGCTACAGTCACAGTTATTTGGCAGAGGTTTTGTAAACAAAGTTATAAAAGTCAATGTTTTTGAGAAAACTCACCAATAAAGTCCCCTAAATAGAAATTTCTGACCCACAAACTGCATCAATCAACCAAGACAAGCTGTTTTGAAAACTGTCACCTTTACAGCATCTTTATCAGAACAAACGCAGGAGAAACGTTCACAACAAAAGCTGTGCTACTGCATACTCAAGAAAAATGACTACGTTTTACACATGCTGGCGATACAGAGATACAGATACAGACCACAAACCAGACAGTGAAAAGACTATCAGGTCTTTTTGCTGTCATCTTCCCCCTCAGCCCTCCGGCAGTGAACGGCTGTTTGCTCCTGGAGCTTGCCCCGCTTCCACTGCCCTGCGTCCCCCGTTGAGAACGCACTGAGGATAAAGCTCTGCACTTAGGAAAAGAGAGGACCGTTGCTAAACCGAAAGGCTTAGACCATTGTGAACTCCAGAGAAGGCAAAAACGCAACACCGTAATGTCCAGCCGATGCCTGCTAATTGAAGCAGGCACAAAACCGGAAATTTAACCCCAGGCCATCAAGATCATCAGCTTTCTCAGTTTAAGTTCCCTAAAAGAAGAAACCCACTCCTTTTCAGATGAAACGACACTTCGAGTAATTATTTTTGAAATGCCAAGGCCACAGGTTAAGTTTTTCCATGTATCACCACAAGCATTTAAATATTCTCATACTACGAGAAATGGTTTTCGTTTCTCTAGGCTAAAGACAACACAATAAAAATTTTTACTTCACCAACAATAACCTATGCAAATAAGGCAGCTGCATTAGAATCTGCAGCTATTCGTGAAGGCGAGTCACACAGAAATAGGAAACTAGTTTCATCAAGTATTTCCCTCGAGCAGTTCAGGGGGTGTTTCCCTTTGAAGATGGCTTTGGTCTCCCCCATACTCTGAGCGAAGCCCGTCACCCACCTCACTGCGCAGCCACCGCCGGCTGCAGCCGCAGTTTGTGCTAGCAAGCAAAGGACAGTTACTCTCAGTACTTCTGCTGTGCTTGGAGTTATACTGTGTTTACAAGCTCTTACACAGCAAAATAAAAATTAAAATGAAGAACCAGGGTTCGTTTCTCCAAGTTTTGCAGCATATACTATACAATAAAGTGGGAGTGTCCTTTCACTGATGAGGAAAAAGGCAGCCTATGGGTCATCAGATAAACTGTGGAATGTTAAGACAACACTGCTTTATTATTTACATACATTCACCTTTAACATACTAAATTATCAACGAAGTAAGGCAACATGGGATGAAACCAGACTAAGCAAATTAATTGAGCTGTCCCATGAAATTGCTTTACCCAGACAAAACAAAGGTGTCAGTATATAAAGTTATAAAACTGCCTCCTAATTAAAAAATAGAAAGGAATCAAAGCATTTCCTTAACCGTGGACATGTGCCCCCCGCGCCACCTCTTCTTGCGTGGTAAGAAAGTTTGAGCAAAAGCTTTTCTAACTTGGAGTTAACATTCACAACAGAAGTAGCCGTTTTAACGAGATTTTATGAAGGAGCTACCACAAAACTTTCTTTTAAAGGGAGAAATCCATGCTGCAATCAAGGATGGTATCTATTTGCCCTTCATAAATCATTAAATTGTGTGTTTAAACGAAGAGTGTTTAAGTGTAAATTAATATTTTAAGCATGTGCCAAGAAATATCTAGCAACTTCTTAACTTGAAAATATAAATAAACGTTAGGCAAGTGACAGGGGGGACGTGTGTCCCAACCGCTCTCACATGGTTAGCATATAAAGTCTGCTTGCCATGCTGGAGTTAATGCTGGGCGAAGACTGGACACCTTAGCTGATATGTTCTGGCATCCTCCAGGACTACAGCTGCATATTTACATATGCAATGACCTAGATTTGCATTTGCTATCACAACCTATCAGACCTAATTAAAGTAATGGAGCTTTCATACAGGCTAGAAGATATTTGATTATGGTATAAACCAGAGAACATGCTCAGGTTAGACCAAACCATACCAGAGAGCTCCCTATTGATTACAGCAGTCCATTTTTCCATACGTCTGCTTAAAATTAACCTTCTCTTACGCTTTACTGTGCTTAAATGTAAGCAGGTAACTCTTCTAAATACTGTTACAAGGACACATTTAGAATACCTAAGAAATATCTACCTCGTCAGAATACCACCCCTATAGTCTGTCCTTGCATACATTTCACTTATTTCAAGACTTTTGACAAGGGTAACTCAATTTTTTCAAGTACTTTCACGTTTAACCAGTACAATTTTTCATAAGGCTGTCAAGAAACCAATACCTATCCATTCAAATAAACCATGATCTTTATTTCTGCAAACCTGAGAGCTTTCATATACAATTTGTGTGTGAAAGTAGATACCACCATCATCTTCAAACCTCTTCATCAAAAACAGATTCTCTCATTTTCAGGACAGATTCAGGCTCAGTGAAGTGTTCACGTCTGCATGAATACAGTAAACCAAGCCGCTGTCTCTGCAGAACAGGTTTCAAGATCAGTGACAGAGCTTGAATTAAAAAAAAGAAATAAAAAGAAAGGAGGGGAGAAAAAAACAACCAAGCAAACAAACAAAAAAAACCTTCCAACCAGTGGACATCTAAAGACACTATGAACATTGGGCTGTTTGCACATTTCTGTTCCCGGGGCAGCTGTAGGAAGGGGACAGTCTGGGAAGAACTAGTTTTGAGACAAAGGCTGTTCTCTTTAGCCACACAATGAAGTCTCATTCTTCTACTACTCCATTAAAAAAAAAAAGATTAAAGTCAATTAATTCCTCATTCAAATAAAGAGGCTATTCATTTTTAAGAAGAAATGCAGAGATTATTCCAAGAACAAGCGCTCTGGACATCTCTGGCATACATGTTCTCTTTCAGATGTAATCACTGATGCGAGAGCAGAAATTTCAAAGCTGGCAAAAGCAAGCAACGGCAGCCCTCGTCACGATACTGAAGGGAGAAGTTCGCCAAAACTTTCAGTGTCAAGTTTTGAGGTGTTTGGAGATTTTCTGCAAAACAGAATTAGCAAGGTTTTGTAATGCTAAAAAAGCCAACAAACTAAAAACTTCAGTTATGTTACCTTGTACGCACCTGAAGCAAGGGTAAGAAACTTAATTAAAGATCAATAGGAGTCTCTACACACCAGATTATAAAGCAACCAGGCATATACGGAGGATGACAGGATTAGAAAAGTTCCTTGCTATATACTTGCTCCCTGGTGATAGGATGTAGTTTCTACTTGCTTCCACATTTTTGGGGATGTCTGTTACAGTACTACCAGAGGCACCTGACCACAGGTAGGACAGTTACATAACCTGAATATATTTTTTGCTTTTTTTTTTTTTCCCAAATAAGTAGTTGTACAGCTCAGAATTTGTATGTTGGGATAAGGAAGAGCAAGAAAAAACTGTTCTGTAGGAAGAGTTTCAATCTCCAGAACAATTAAAGTTTGGCAAATAAATTTACCTCACTGTAATTATTTAAGAGCTGGGGAAAACCTGAACAGTCCGAGCAGCCTTCCCTGCAGCCTCTAACCCAACATTTCTGGCAAAGGGGAATACTGAGAGACTGAAGACAAAAATATCAGTAAAATACTAACATGCTGCAGAGCAATGCCTGTATGACCGCTTCTCCCAGAGGCACAGGAGAAAAATAAGCCTGAATGAGCTGAAAAAAGGGGAATGTTCACTGCTAATTGCACAATACATAAACCTGGCATGCTAACGCTAATTAATAATAAAGTCAATTGTTTTACTGCTGTCTGATTGGCATGTGGAAAACAGCACCAGTCATCAGTCTGCACAAATGGCTACAAGGTCAGAGACATTTGGATTATTCATAATCACCTTAAAAACTGTTAAAGATAGGTTAACCAACAGTTAAAAAGTCAGAAACTACAATCTTTAGATGCCAATAAAAGCATCTTTCCTATAGTGCCATGAAATTAAATATTCTTTAGAAGAATAAAAACATACTCGCCCAATTAATTTTCTGAAACCTCATTAAAAAATTTAGCTCGACTAAGTCATACACTTCTGACCTGAATTTTAATTATCTTTATGCTGGATATAAGGGGTTTTTTTCTGATATTTGCAATGCATCATTAATTTTAGAGCAATGGTTTCCTTGCTTCTAAAGTGCATACTTCATCTGAATGACATTTACCGTAAACTAATTTCACCTTTAAAAGACATCTGTGATAGTAGATGGGGAAGCTTTAGCCCCTCCAGTTGAACACGTACGCATTATAGGCAATGATTTACTATCAACATCAGTGTTTCAAACCTCTTTATGATGTCCCAAATTATACACTCATCTCCATTCAATAATGCCTACCTGAAAAGAATTTTGCATACTTTGAGGTTGAAATTCTAGTGTGAATTTATGAGAACACATTAGAACAGATTGATTAAAAAAGAACTTCGAAGCTCACAAGAGATGAGGAAACTTTTAAAATATGGATTATCCTTCAGTTAGTCAAGTAATTATTGAAGAATACATCAGGTTTTTCAATTTGCAGCTTCAAACCTAGACTACACAGTCATCATAAAATATCCTTAACCTGATCAGCTACCTAGATTTTAAAGTCTGCTGAAGAACTTTGCTTGAATTTCCAGGTTTCAACATGCCTATCAGCAGATATTTGTACTAGCTTATGATAAGGAAAGAGAAATACCAGCTTGAGAATAGTAGACCAAGGTGATAGTCACAAAGAAATTACCACAGAAATAATCTAAGCATTTCGGAAAACGATGAACTGAAGAGTCTTTGCTGCTAGATGACCAGTTCAAATTTACCTTCAATTCGCAGACTGAAATGAAACTACTGTGAACAGGTCTGCTGCTAAGCTGTGCAAGTATACAAAAGGGTTGTTTAAGACTGAGTTATGTTTATTTAGCATGAAAACCAAGTAAAAAAATTATAGCTCCATATTTCCATATCACTGATTTACTCCTTAACAGCTTTTATTGCTTACTGCTATAAACACTAAGTAATCTAGAGACTTAAATAATTGACAGTTTCACTCTGGAACATTACAAGAAAATGTTCTGCCTCTTGCTGATGAACTTCATCAGGGTAATGCTGGGCAGGTAAGGGAGCCAGAAGCTAAAACTGTGATTTTATTGGGCTTTTTTTAACATTTATGTATTCACTTACTCTAGAAAACTTCTAAATATGAAGCATTACTCAAAAGCGTCATCTTACTACTAAACCATAGTAGTTAAAGATGGAAAGAAAAGTCTAATACACCTACTCATAGCTCTATACTAACTAGTTATAAAACAGAAATAACACCTCTGTCAGAACAAGAGGAAAAACCAAAAGCTTTAGGAAGCAGCAGAAGTATAGGAAAAGTTTCTACTAGAGGAGCATACTGTTGCTCTGGTCTCTTTAGGGCTGACACAGTAGTTTTGAATGAAAAGGCTGGAAGGAAGAAAGGGACATTCCATACAAAAACCCTTCCTCATCCAAGGCTCTAAAAGCTCAGTTTCTGGTTTTTTCTGCTTAAGCTTTTACTGCTGCCATTCATGACATTTCTTGTAAGACAAGTTTGGTCAATTTTTCCTTTCCAAACCTCTCTCTTCCACAAGCTATTATATAGCACATCTGCATTACTTGTATCTTCAGAAGAAAGAAATTATCTAATTTTGGATTCTTCCAGGTAATAGGTACCAGAAAATTGGAAATGATACATAATTATGTTCCTGCAAAATGGAAAATCAGAAATATGTAATAAGCAATCATATTATGCCATCGATGTAAGGTAGCTTGCCCTCTAAATAGTACAATTTCTGTTAATTTCTAAACTGAGTTTGCTGAGGAGACACATTTTTTTCAATTCTCTAGTAGACTGTATACTTTTGTTATTCAGCTTTTTAAAAATTTTATTTTAATAGCAAAACCAAAGAAAGTCTTTCTGCAATCCTAATTCCAAACTAGATCATTCTCAGAACAGTTAATATACTCCATTAACACAACCTGGATATTAACAGAGTTGAGGGGAGGTTTCACTCAGCAGTGACCATAAAGCAAAGTGAGCCCACTCACCATCAGCATAACAGCAGAACACAGATTATTAGCTACTAATTACACTTAACTATGTCATTACAAATTCTAACATGTGCTCCAAGATGCCATGAATGTATCTGCTGCACAGGAACACTTCCTAATCTTGTTCATGAAATAATTACAGGGGCTCTATCCTGCCAAATGAGGCAGTAATTAACCCTAATTGCTCAAAATGCAACTGGCTAATTCTAGGAGATTAATCAAGGGGATTCAATTATTATTAAATGACTTAATATGACAAATTGCTACATTAGGAGAGGGGGGCTGTGCTCCATACGACGTTACTTTCACAGCAGTGCTGCGTAAGATACATTCATCTTCGTACTCTGCGCATAGGCCACTTACCGCATCTGCAAATCCTCTACTGCGTTTTGATACAGCTTTCCTAACGACCGCTTCTTGTTCACAGAACCTGGGTCACTACCGGACTGCATGGTTGGAATGACAAATTAACACCCACAGCCCCCTCCCCGAGGTAACGTTACACCACAGCTGCAATAGTTTTCCTTCTGACAGCTTTTCCCTGATGCTTTTTGTTTACTCCTTAAAATACATATAGGTAAAACTTAATTGCTCTGCATAAACAGACAGTCTAAAAAAGGCAGGGAGCCAGAATTCACAAAATACAAGTTTTGTGAGTACAGTAAAGGTATCGCCATTACTTTGAATGCAGGTCTAACCCTCAGCTTAGCTCGCTTCTGCAGAAAGGCAGGGAAGAGAGAGAGAGGAGCCACTGTAGTGAAACTTGGTAATAGTACAGACAAAATACACTGCGGGAGAGATTCCAGAGACTCACAGGAAATGAAGTCAGAGAGCCTACAGTTTCATGTAGGATAAACTTTTTCTGGCATTTGTTAACTACTTCTTCAGCATTTATTATTAAACTATAAAAGGAGATAAAATATATTTATTCACTTACACAATCGACTGCTTTTCTTTTGCCTTTTTCCTCAAAGAATCAAAGAGAAGAGAAAGCCAACACAGTACATATTTTTATAAGATGATTTAAAAATGCTTGCTCTAAGCAAAATTCAAAGTATTTCCTTTTTCTCTTATTATCATCAAAAAAATGGATTCAGGAAACTCTGGCTGGCTGGCAGAATCCCAAACTGGATATATCCTAAAACTGCTATAACTGCAGTATAAAGAAAGGCGGGGGGGGGAGGCTAAATGCTAAGAAACCTATAGACCTTTATAAAAGGAACGGAAGAAAACAGAGGAGGAGAAAGACTGAAGAGACACACGCACTTACCTGAGGATCATGCTGATATTCCTGCCCTGGCAGCTTGCAAAGAGGGTTGTTCTGGTCCCCTAGATGATGTGGATGGTTATGCTGCCCTTCCATGGTATCATACCAAACTCTGCCTCACAGTTCTGCTGGAGTTAAAAGAAAGAGGGGAGAGAGAAGTCTCATCACTGTCAACCCAGCACTGAAAGCAAGAGACTCTTTCCAGGGGTGTGCCTACACGTGGTTGTACATCAAGACAGCAAGAACCAATTCCTCCCCCTTCTTCCCTCGGATTGACTCACGCATACAATTCGCAAAGAAAGAACACCCTGATCTACCACCAGCCGCACAGGAGCTCAGCTGGTCCCTGGCAACCCAGAACGCACCCGCTGCCGCCTGCAAGCTGAAAAATGCAGCAACAGGTCAAAGCTACCCTCGCTCTCCTGAGGTTACAAAACAAAAATACCGTTATCACAAATATTGCTGGTATAATTTCATAATGAGCAAAATAGCAGAAAATGAGTTTATTTGGTCAGTGGTACATTATCTACAACAGATACTGCTTTTGCCACCTGCAACTGCAGCTAGCACTATTGCCCTAGAACTGCTGAACCTCGGCGATCCCCAACGGTATCACCTAGCAGGCAGTTCAAGAAAGGTTAGCACACTTCCGCTCGTAGAACAAAACTGACAGTAATTCCCACCAGACAGCTGCAGCTTTCTTTGGCTGGAGACAACCTAAAAGTGTAGCTTTACCCCCATTCTTTCTTCCCCACCCCCAAGTCAGAAGTTTTCATGTTGGTTGGTAAGCCACAGGACGCAGTAGCTAGAAACCGTATTAGATTCCACAAGATCAAAGCGTTATTCTAGGAACGAACAAACAATCAAGGAAAAAATCCATGAATTAGTTTGTCCCAGCTTTACCTGCAGCAATTACTAAGCACAGTTGTCCAGCAGAATTTCCTACAAAAATAACAGAAATTAAAGGGATGAGGTGCTAGAGATGAGAATCTAGAAAAAGTTATCAGATACAGAGCTTACTGTAAGGAGGCAAAAATAAATTCACCATTACTGTTTGCAGTGATCCTTCATTTTCATTTTAAAACTACCCTCCACCCTAGAGAGACAAATTCAATCTCCCCTCCTGTTTTTCAGTGCAAAGATCTTGTTCGTGAAGTTCTGAGTCACAACCCAAAACAAAGTTTAACCTTCATTTATGCTGGCAGCACAACTGGTGACGAGCCGTGACATCCAGCACTTCAACATAAAACTTCTACACATCACATCTTGAATCAAATTATTTCACAGTATTATGGGATTAGTTTTATTTTCAGCAGTATTATAAAACCAAGCAAAAGCTTTGGGTAACAGGACAGAAGAAGAGACACTTGGGTGAGAGAGCTCAAAAAAAGAGGTTCTAATCAACCGTAACACACACCGATTAGAAGGCACTGGAAGTGTGGTAGTCAGTTTCCATTTTTTACAATTAAAAAGAGAAGAGAGAAAAAAAATTGAAAAGCTAAATTCTCACAATGGTTGAACGAGGCAAAGAAATTTATTTCCCAAACTGGATGTCCCAGACTTGTCATTATTTACACAGGTTGCTGGCCATTTGGAGACGCCACCCAAGTCCAACACACACAAGGTACTCCTGCTCCTCGCCACTGGGCAGAAATGCCGCATCCCTCCGAGCGCGTGCATGCAGCCGCCGCGCCTCAGCATCGGGACGAGCCACGCCGCCCACGAACCCCAGCCGCGACGCCGAGAGCACTCGAAGCGGTTTCCACGCTTTCCCTCTCAAGGTCCCTCCTTGCAGAGGGTGGGCTGAAATGCCGCAGTTTCCAGGCCAGCACACCGCAGTAATCCGAAATGATGGTCTGCTCACCTTAAATTGTAAAGAGTTGCCCATCAGGCAGCCGAGATATCCCCGGCACTGGAACGCTGTGATGCCAGATTAACTAACCCTCCTCTGACACGGAGCTGTTGCACAGACTTCAGGAACGCGGCAGTAAACCGTAACGAGGCAGTTACAGGCTTTTGGCTGGAAGCCTTCCAGATACATCTTCTGTTTGCAGAAGCGTAAGAGACACGAACATATTCTATCCCTTCTAGAAAACAAAACACATACTTGAACTGTTAGCGTCACCATGTCTGAGCCTGACTCTGGGGCAAATCCTGGTAATTTTGTCAGCTATTCAGGGGACACTTTGAGAGTGGATCACAGCACTCCTTGCTCCACGCCAGTTCTGGGGTCAGGCTCCGGCCCCGAGCAAAGCCCGTCCTCAAAATACATTCACAGCATATACAGATCACGCACAATAAACACACTAACGTCCTGTCCTCAGAAAGGACTACGTGCAGGATTTTTGGGCTCATTTAACAATGTTAATCATAGCTAGTTATTCATTATCCACACACGCTCTAGGTAACGTGTCATTTAGAGTCGCATTGCTGCTGTCCTTAGCAGCGACTAGGGAAGATTTAGTGGCCAACACAAGCATTTGCAGAAACTTGTTTCAACGGTTTTGGCAAGTATTCACTCAGTGAAAGAGCACCACCTGACCTCATTAGTGTATTAATAGTGCATGCCTAGCACTTGGGCAATGACTAACTTTATTTAAAATACAAAGGTATTTTAAATATTTGAGGGAGTGGGGGAGAAAATATGATGCAGAAGAATTTCCGTAGCAAGTTATGCTTGGTTCTTCTAACGGTTGTCAGTCAAACAAGCCTTTAGCTCTGGCAGTTCTTTCCCAACACCAGCTACTATAAACACATGCACACGCAGTATCAGGGAGAAAGCGGAGAAAAGGCTCTTCTTGTTCCTTACGCAAATGAACTTTCACTCTAACAAACACTCACTAGAAAAGAGTTGTGAGAGCTGGAGTACCTGCTGCATATAAACAGGCTAACACATCGGTTGCTTTCAATAAAAACAGGTTTTCAGGTTGGTACTATGAAACTCCAGTGGGAGATGGATAATCACTATTAATACGAAGAAGGTTGATTTTAAGATTCCTTCAGTATTGGGCATCTGTAGGTTTATTAGTAACCAGGTGAATACTTAAAAAATAAAAATATGTCTCAATATCAACATTAAACTGTCGTGTGAAATTTCTACTTTACATTACACTGCCAGAACTATCTTAATTATTTTATTATTCATGATTTGAAGAAAGGCTGTTTACTTGAAGGGAGCACCTTAACACAAGTTCTTTCTCTTCTAAGTCCACGAGCACAGAGAAAACACTGCTAGGGACTGCAGGCTACTGACAGCCTCACTTCTTGCCACTTATCTCTAAAGGAATTCAGAAATTTCACATTTACAGCCTCGAGATAAAAGGCAAGTCCAGGCAGCATTATGTGAAATATCTGCAGTCTAACACTGATCAAACATCGTATCTACTGCATCCTGCCTTTGGAAAGGACTAAAGCTCGAAAAGAGAAAAGGGAGTGATTTCTGAGTCAGAACCTGAGTCATCTGATCATACTGGGGATATGATGTCCCATATGGGACCCATACAAATCTGGGACGTTCCTAAGAGAACCGTAACTTTCCAGCTGCCGTAAGGAACCTCAAGGTACAATTACTTACTGTGAGGGATTAGACAGTGCGAAGGCAATTAACAGCTCAGAAGAGCCTAGCTGCCACGAGCCTGTACGGGAATGGCTTCGGCAGAGTATTTGGGTTTGGTCACTGTTTGTTTAAAGCACTACAGCTGGAAGCAAAGGAAGAAGAACAAAATATCAGCTTTGAAAAGAGATACGGCACAGCTCACATGACACCAGCTCCGAGCCTGCTGACACCTACGGGACAGCGTGTCCTGCTCCAAGCTGTCAGCTCGGCTATTCTGGGCTATGGGCAAGCACATGCTGTAGGTAGACTGGAAGGGGAATCCCTGGGAAGGGGCTTCACAGAGGGTCTTCAAATAGCAGCTAACAACACAAAGGTATGTTATTGTGTCAAAAAAGGTAGACAGATTGCACAAAATTGTAATTCTACAGGTATTTTGAGAGTCTCTCTTTTAAAAAGTCTAACTACAGAACCAGTATTGCAATTACATTTTTAAAAATTAAAACGTTGAGCAAAGAACCTGACAGTGCCCGATACAACTGCTTAAAACCAGTGACTTCCACCTCCGTTCCAGATACTTGCACTCTCCTGAGGAAGTGACCACACTTGGAGCTATGTTTTACTAATCCTCAAGTTAGTTTGGGTATTAGCTGCAAACATGTTAGATAGGAGAGAATTTAGACTACTGAAGAAAACAATAGACACCTAAGAAATGTTTAAATCTGTTTAGCCACCCCTTACTCAATCACTCCATTCCAGCTACACAGTCTGTGCATTAAGTTATCTCATGGAATCCAACAGTTACCACGAAACCCTTCCTTTAATTAACGTAAGCATCTGAATGAGATGTAGCATACCAAAAACTCCTTTGAAAAGGAATGATTTCGAAGCTACTTCAACGAGTTGTAATCTCCCACCTCACTCAGGCTAGATGGGTTAGGATGGAGTATCTCATACTAAGAGAAGCTGTTTCTACATACAGCATCATGTGAATGTTAACCACTCCACAGTAGAAAGGCTGAACTGCACAATATTTCAGCTCAGGTAAAGCATGTAATGTCTCATTAACTGATGGTGATACTAGTAAGTAATGAATTTTCCTTTAATCTTTAAGCAGCAATCTTAAATGCAATACTTAATTCACCAACATCTAGAATCAGTGGTCACCGTGTCTAAACCAAAGTTATGTCTCCCCATCTAATTCAGCCTTTGACCTGCATGAGAAGTGGCAGAAAATAAACCTACTATCCTGGTGTATTTTAGGATGTAACTCTACTAGCAACGGGACCAAGATCAACAAATTTATTTTATATGTCACTTCTTAGCAGCAGTATCATTGGGCACAATACAGCAACAAAAAAAAACAAATAGGGAGGGAAAAAAAAGCTACTGAACACCAAACCAAGCAGTGACAATAACACTCCAGATTTGGTCTCATTTCCTTAGGCGGGGGGGGAAGCAGTTTAAACAGCCAAAGACGATAGTAAGAAATAAGACAAGGTCTTGGAATAAACTCTCTTAACACTGGCACATTTTTACTTTACACTGTTCTAGCTCTGCACTTTTACTTCTCAAGTGATAGGCTTTTTTATCCCTGCTTCCAAATTTCCTACGAGCTTTGCAGTGTCAAAAACTTTCAGATTGGGTCTTGACCAACATTTTTTTAAATTGCATGAAGCATAACATATCTTTCCAGAAAGTAGATAAAAGAACAGGATCATCATCTGTGAAAGGCATTACAAGAACAACCTAACGGCTTTCTGGAATTACTACGAATACTCAAGTATCTCATACACTTAAGTCTCCAATAACACATATGCCTCAAAAATCCACATACACAAAAGGAAGGGCTGTATATAGTTCATAAAATCTCCTGCAGCATTTCCCAGCTTTTGAAGACAGATTTCCACCCTATTTTAACCAAAACTGAAGCATTTACCTCTACCTCCAGAAAAGCAATTATCTGCTTTGGGAACTATACACTAAAAAAAAAATAAAACAAATTATAGCAATCGGGTGCCAGTTCTGGAGAGAGGAACAGGTAAGCGAAGCAGATAACCATGTTTGTGCCTACTGGTGAATGAAGCGCAGGGAGAAAGATTTCAAAGCTCTATGGATGCAGCATCACTTCCAGAATATTCTAGCCAAATCGTGTTAAGGGTGTATCACAATTGTTTTAGTATTTGAGGTCAATTTTAATCAGCCAGACAAATTCCAAATTACTTGGCTTGGCTGCCAAATAGTGTAATAACTTTTATAACAGCAAAAGTGTCAGCAGTTCAGGTTACTTTCAAATACTGGAGTTTATGATCATTCAACATCAGCAAAATCAGTTACCTTGTATACATGCCATCTCTGTTTTACAGTAACAGACACAGGCTCACTTCCCTCTGCACCAGCCCCAGAAGTACCTTTACCATACTAACTCTCATGAATACACTGATATTTTCAATTATTAAAATATCAGTACTTAGCCGCATAGTAATAAAGTGACACATATGTTGTCTTGGTAAAGCTTTCAATTTTCTAATACAAGACAGACATCATGACAGCATAGAGCCACACACAAAAAATGGCAGGTCCCGTATAACTGAATGGTGCGGGATTGTTTGCCTATACCTGATCCACCGGGGGAAACAGTTTCCAAAAACAATGGAAGGAAGTGAAACATTTCCAATTAAATCAGAGGCCAACTTAAAATAAATATTTGAGAAAATAAAACTGAACTCAGAGTAGAGCTGCTTCACTTCTCTCAACAGATCTTAAGGTACAAGCTGAGAAATTTTGAAAACAATGCACTGGAAATACCCAAAGTACCAAAAACTTCCACCTCATTTTCTTAAGGTTCATATCTCAATAGTTTTGCAGGCAATTCAGTCATTCTCTAAGAATTCAGAATAAATTTAACACCACAGTGAGGAATATGACCAAAGCCCAGGTGGGATGAGCAGCTTATTCTCTCAAACTACAAGTTGATGTAGGTTTGTCTGTCACCATGTGCCCTCCACTCCATAGGGGAATAATGCACAAAGAGAAACACAAAATATATGTCCAGCTATACCAAACCATCTAAAAAAGAAAAGACTCCATCCATGCAGCAACATGACTGGCAGCATAGTCTTTAGGCATCCTACCGCTTACTGTCACCCTTCTGCAGCACAATTACTACTGCAGCAGCGCATACAGTGGCAGTATTCACAGGTAACCTGGGATTTTTACAAAGCAAGGGAAAATAAAAATACTCTTGTGCAGTCCACTCCCTTAGCACATCCCAGGCTGCACATCCTCTTTGGCTACCTAACTGTCCTTATGTCCCAACCCACCCCTCTGATGCCTGAATCGGTAGAAAGCAAAAACAAAACCCCATCAAACCCCGTGGTACCTTGCAGGTACCTGACAGGTGGGATTCTCAGAGCAGAACAGCCCAGGGCACTTGGTAGCAAAGGCCAAGATCATTAGTTACGAGACACTCATTAAGGAGCAGAACCTCATCAGCATCTTGGCAGTCAGTCTCACACACCCTACTGCCCGGGGTGAAGCTCCTCTCTAAAACCGGCTTGTGAAACAGCTGTGACCAGCTGAATCGGGTATCACCATGGGTCTCTGGATGCCTCAAACTCAACCACAGGCCAATTTACTTGCTCCCAGATGCATAATCAACATGACAGGACCATGCACCTCTAAAGAAACAGTAAAGCAGCAGAACGAGCGCTCAGTGTTACAACCGTTTTCTGTCCCAACACTCTTCACCTTCCTGCAAGACACACCAGCTGCTTCCATGTGCCCAGCATTCAGCTCTGCTGCTGCCTGCAACACCAGAGGAGCCAGCAAACCCAAACACTGCTAAACCGATCCTCAACGGTCGGGGACACAGCAAGGGGTGGCACTGCAGAGAGCAGCTCTTTCCGTAATACATATCGGAGACTTCACAGTGAACAGCTTTGTAAATGCAGAATGAACCACAGCAATTCCAGCTTTCCCTAGCAGTGCCACAAAAAGTATTCTGCAGAATAAACTATGAGGTTTTCCACTTTTGTTCTGCTTCCTACTGTAAAAGTGACACAACTCCATCTTGAGGAGTCTCAGTGTTCCTGGCTATGACGCGGAGGACATTGTGCCCTTTCTGGAAACGTTACAGGGCTTTTTGTACCTCTGACCTGCTCCAATGCCCTCAAATATCATGCAAGATATAGATATGCTTTCCCACGCAGTTACTATATCCGCCTCATATCCTCTCGCTACACAGGTACTTGGGAGGGGGAGGCAAGCAGCTCTGTTCAGGTACCTTGTGTAAAACAAAACAAAAAGGCGAGTCTTATAATAGTTCCAGAAATCCACGAGTTGTTTAAACAAAGTACATTACTAAACTACTGCATAAATCTCCATCTTTTAACATACGCAAAGAATTGAGATTAATGGTGAATAAAGTCTGCCAGTGCACATAAACCAGGCTCCTAGGTCAGCTGTCGACATCCGCAGCAGACGCACTGCCGGTGGGAGCCCAGGCTCTCCCACCTCCCCTGAGCCATCAGCATGCTGTTCACTGCAGACTCCCCAAAGACCGGAGGAATGCAAACTATTTTACAGAATAAACACAACCGCATCAGTAACACTTTCTTCCTCTCTACTGCCCAATAATATTCTTCCTCTTGCTTGCTCATAAAATAAATCTGTCAGGATACTATATGAGATTACCTATATATTTAAATGATGATCTTGGCTCACGGTTACATTATCGCTGAGGTTCAGGGTACGTGCTGTGGGGAAGGCAATCCAATCCTAGGAGAGTATTATTTTCGAGTGACTTTTATTGTCCATTATCTTACACCATTTCTGTCACAGCTATGATGTCTGGTAGGAATAGTTCACAACAGAAATATCTTTGTCGTTAGTATTCTCATTGCAATTTAGTCAGATCAACCTTTAAATCTCATCCATCATACTGAAGAGCTTTGGCAAAGCAAGCGCAATAATATATGCTTCCATGCAAAACCTAATTACAGGCTAGGTTAAAAAGCCTACCCCATTCCTTCTGCAGTGCAAGGTGACAGGAAATCCTGAGCATCCCTTGGTTTCTCACTCTCTCTTTTTGCTGGTGAAGTGCGTAACCCATTCATTACAGCAGACTGATTCTGTCTGGCACATGACAAACTTACTTGAACCTAACAATTAAACTTCTGACAGCATTTCCAAAAGCAGAGAGTATTTACTGTAAATGCTTGACAATTTTTTCCCTCTCTGCTCATCTCTCTCAACAGTCACCTTGTGATGACTGGAAATTACCATAAGCAAATAGCAGTCTAACATCCAAAAAACTCTCATGTTAATGTGAAATACACACCTGCCAACACTGAAAAAAAATATGAATATGAATGTTAAAGGAAACAACATGAGGAATGCCACTGAAATGCATCAGACAGGAGAGAATGCTGCAAGAGCAGAGGTAAATAATACAATTCAGTAAAAAATTGGTCAGAAAGAGCTGTCCAGACAACGTACAGCTGGCCGGAGCGCTGCGGTGGCAAGGCTGCCTATAAACACCACCAGCCCTGCAGAGAAGGGGCTGTACGGTTTGTCTTACCAACAGCTCCAGATTGCAATGAGGGAATTCAAGCAGGAACTGTTAAACAGAGTGCAGATATATCACCAGTAAATGGTTTCAAAATCTGAGATTTAGCATTAAGATGACACTGCGTCTATAGATACACACACACAAATGTAACAGAGCATGAGTTATGTACACCTGCAAAGCCCGAGAAAGCATAAAATACATGGAAGTGTGAACAGACTCTTAAAAACAATATATTAAGATCGCTCAGTTACACAACTTTGTTAGATTTAGTAATGCTGTCCATAGCCAAAGTGCTAATATATTATCTAATAGAACTTTACTCATCCTCATTGACATAAGCTCTAAAAGACAAATGAAAACTGGCAGAAATCAATTTTCCCAGCCTTTAATACCAGGGAAGCTTTAAAGGGTAGGCCCTGGATCTAATATTAAAAGTAATAAAAGCATCAGTCATCACACACAGTTAAAGACAATAGTTGTGTTTCAAAGTACAATTTTGTTTATCAGTATTTTTAAGTACTAAGGACTCCAGCTGTGTTTAACTCAACTTTTATTTGAATTTCATTTAACAGATGGATATTTTTGACAACTTTCAGAAACATATCCTCATCCAACCTTAAATAACGTGCATTAATAGAAGCGACAAATATTCAAACTATGGAATCGACCTCAATAAGAACAACCAAAAATGTATTTATATATTCAAAATTTTACAGGTAGCTGCTGCCCGATCAAAATGCGCAAGCCCAGTCACAGCCCTCAGTGAAAACTGTATCCACAATTTATAAACCCCTACAAAGGATGAGGCTGTTTGTAACAAATTGACCACTAAGTGGAAGAGCAGTGTTTTAATCACACCTGCCATTTTATGAGATTTGGAATTACTGTGAAAGCAGGTGTAGATGGGCTTGTGTTAAGACTTTGTGCAAACTAGATTTTCGACAGCCAGTAATGGAGTGCTGACTTCTCAAACACCCAAAATCCACTAACTGGGAATGTTTTAGTGAAATGGCTGAAAAGCCCTAGAGCTTTTTCATACTATGTCAACAACTGATATTCGTTAAACAAATGCTGTGACAGACACTGTAATGCACTGTTCCATACCTAGAAGCAAAATGACATTAAGTCAACTATTTAAAGCTATTCGGAGCCATGTCACCGTAGATGTCAATAAAACAAATGTTTTCCCGCCAATAATTAAGTAGCTGTGTCAAACTTTCCACTCTTCCAAAGCACTCCCTACATACAGCTCAGGTCCATACTCCCATTTTAAGCAAGCAAGATTATAATTTCAAATAGTGTGTATTCTAGTTTGGGGACAAATTCAGTAAAATGACTTAAAAATAGCAAGGTCTGACACAGTATTCTCCCCTCCCCGACTGTGTGCCTGAAGATGCTACTTGAGTTTATATAACTTTTTCTTTTGAGAGAATGTTTTGTAAGCTCATTACTTCCATCAGTTCTCACCACCAACCAGGAAGGCAGTTAGCCAACTTCTAATTTTGGTTTAAAAAGTTTTAGTTTGAGTTAAGGGTTGTTTTTTTGGTGTTGGGTTGTTCGTTTTTTCCTGTGTTGTATTATCAGCTCCCTAGAACTTGGTCCCAAATCAAAAGACAGAATTGTTTGTAAAAGTCTTCTGAATACACTTTAGATGCTATGTAGCTCAATCCATCCACTACAAGAGATGGTTTCACATGGCTCCTATTAAACAGTCCTAGGATCAGCGCCAAGAATACTTGGTGATTTATAGTTCTGACTAAGTAATCAATGCGGCAAGATAAATGTTCCTTTTCACTAGCCTAACTGCTATTCCTACCTCTTATTTCACTGCACAGAATTTCCTAGTGCAACACCACATGTAAATAGTTATGTACAATGTTTACGTAAGAGGTAGATAAATATCAAAGACATATTCACATCAAAAATTGAGGATGGATAGCAGTCAGCAGCATTTAAAGTGACAACCGTTCCTCTGAAGAGGGAGAATACTGCAAAAACAGTACAGCAACAGCAGGTTGCATTTTTCCCCAACTAGTTTTCACTTATGTATTTTTCAGGTAAGGTAAGAAGCCATCATACCTTAATTTATCTTCTTCTAATTGCAATTTTGAGCCTTCCAATATTATTCACTATATTCATTTTTACAACTTTTGAAACATTAGAAACAGACTTCTCAGGCCACTGCTGGTGCTAACAAAACACGTGTTAAAAATAAACATACGAAATCTACCTGGAATTTTGCTGTATCGCTTACTAAGCATGCAACAACATGCTCACCTTTTAATTTATAATGCAATAAAGCTTTCAAGCCTGGAGCCAAATTATTTAAGAATATCTCTGTTACCCTTTTCAGAATTCATTCATTTCTGATGAAGGAAAGATTAAATATAGGCTGGAAATATATTCATAACATATACGTTCACAGAAACTGCCAGACATTTTCACATCATTAAATCATAACTGAAATAAGTAACATCATATACAGCTATGAAACACGCACTCTGTACCAGTAATGTCAACTTCATTATCGCGTGGCTGTACAGTCTCCCTTCCGCATCAAGGGAACAATCAGCTACTTACAGCGAGTTTGCTTACTTATGTGCACTACCAGCAAGCTGACAATCTACATGTGAAATACAAGCAGTTTCCACTCTCGATCAACATCTGAAGAGCCCTTGTAAAAATGAAGAGCAAAAAAATCAAGTAGTAGGGAAGACTGATTGTTCCCAACCTATGGCAAAAACATCCAATTTAAGCCAATCCCCAAAATAAATTTCTACCACAGACAACTAAGAATCCAAACTACCTCCACAGCTTGTTCCTATCAAGACACCTTTAGCAACTAGCCACCTCAAACAAGAGCATGAGCAAACAGATCATTTTAAGCCAGTAAGACAAAGACAGAAGTAATATCCAAAGCACAAAAAAAATTTTAAATAATCTCTGCTGCTACAGCTCCAAAACCCAAATGTGGGAGCTGTTCAGCCTGGTCTGTTCTCAGAAAGCTTAACAACATATGACCTTAAATCCTAACAAAGTTTTCTATAAATACATATATACATATGTGATTAGAAACACCACCACTTAGCACTGATAAATACCTTTTAATTAGCACACTTCCAAGCACTTGACAAATATTAAGCAAACCTCAAAAAGACACTTCTGAAATATTACTGTAATTTCCCTAATGTTTAAGGAAAGCTTAGGCAGACCACAGTAAAAGAGCAAGCCCATGTCAGATTGGCTCAAAATCCATGAAACCTGCTGTAAACACTCTGTTCATGCAGTTTATCTCTAGAGCCATTAATTTGAGTCTTTAATAGCCAACATACCTGATTCAAATACAGGGAAAAGGAACAGAAGAAAAATACAGATATATAGAGACATAGATATGTGTTCTGATGTTTTGAAGTTGGGTGAACAACAGCTTGAAGTATTTACATTTCTCATAATCAGAAGCAAGAGGAAATGATGCTAAGAATTATGCAGCCCAGCCAATCTAAAGATTCATATGATTCAAATCCAAAGGCAACTTCAAAGCCACCTCGTAAAATCCTATGCAAAACTTCCAAGCAGCCAGATGCCAGCATTGCAGGAAGAGCTTTCACAGCATCTGGATCTTGCAAGTAACAGCCAAACGGAAGCAGAAACTCTTCCCTGTGTAAAAAGATTTAACGTTTTTCTACTTACAAAAATAGCTATGTTAGAAACATATTTGTATTTTTTCCACCTCAAAATATGCTAAATAAGACTGTATTATCATATATTGCTATAAAGTGTCTTATCTATACTAAATAAAATAATTGGCTTCCCTACACATTCCTGAGTATCTGGAACTACCAGCACCAGTTTTCCAAAAAATCAATGCAGCTCTTTAGTTCATATCCACACTTCTACAGCACTGCACCTAACACATCTCCATCTCCCTTCCCATACGGGCACAGTTTTCCTTAAAGAACAAGATTCATTTACCAGTGCCTCGCAGATCAAGGCTACAGGGTAAAACAAAAAAGATCTGTTCTTTATATAAAGTCTGCATAGCTACTTTTATTACTTATTTTGATGACAGACAGGGTTAATGAAGTTCTTGCACAGAACTCTCCCTTTCCTGGGCTAAATGCCCAAATTCTTTCAGGATTCACAAGACTTGTCTATTTAAATTGGGTCCAATTTTTTTTTCCCCTACAGAAAGGCCTGCACAGAATGTTCTGAAGAGAAACTGGGAATTAACCTTTCAAGGAAATTATAATTAAATGTACAAGCTCTGTATAAGAGACAAATCACACTTCACACTATATTCTGCCCTCTATGTAACAATTTTCTATTATTCTAATAAGCTTCAATGCTGAAGCATAAACTCAGTAGTATCAGATTATTAAAAACTGTAAGCTTACTCATGCAAACAAAAATCTTCTCTCCTGCCCGCCCTGCATTTCTTTCCCAACCTTCCCTGACTGCCAAGACACTGCATTGATCTCAGATTAATACTACGCTCTTAGAACAGAAATTCACCTATTTGAGGGAGCTAGAAAAATTACACTTTGCTTACCAAGACAACAGCTCCACAGTTTCACTTCCAGGCACCACAAGGTGCCTCCCAGACCTTCCCAGCTCCGCAGTGATATACCGATCAGAGACTGAGCAGTTTCTCACCATACAGTTACAAGAAACCAGCAGAGTGGAGATGACTTGCCCGCCCTGGTCTCTCCTTCCCCCTAAATCAGAGGTCCATCTCGCAGTTGTTTTGCGGATACGACACAGTCCTTCAGATAACAGTAAAAAAAGCACTTGTGTGAGAGAGCATGAAACTAAAGAATTAACAGACATCTGCAAAGGCCTGTACGTTACGTTTTCAAAATGCAGCGTCTGTTCTAGATACCCACCTATCAGCTATGGCCGTCATGAGAAGTACTTAGGGTTAAAGTGCTAATGCAACAGAAATAAACAAACAAAAAAGTCCAGCTGAGGCACAGAATGCAGTTTAGCTTTCAGCAATCCATGAACTAAGTAAAAGGTAATTTTCCAACCATCTCAAACTACCAGTTTTTAAGAGTAATTATGCAGAACACAGCTGAAAATATCTACCGTGGACCAGTTCATCAGCATTCAAAGACAACTGTTTACCACCAGCTACCTGAACAAACACAAAGGTTTGTTTTGGAAAAGAAACACAAATATTTACAGTATTTCAAAATAAGCTACAATATGGTTTATTAATATCAATGCAAAATTATGCTGACTCCTTATTAATACCTATGAATGACACACTACTACCCATCAATAGAAATAATTTTTCAAGTCCAGTAAAATCCACACCCAGCCATCCCTGACTGGTGAAGGAGCAAGCAACATAGCAAAGCAACTGCAAAAGCAGAAAAATAAAAATTAAAGAGACATGACAGCAAAGGATCAAATTGACCTAACGTAAAACAAACCAGCTTAAAGAGCTAGTAGAAAAATATAAATGAACAGTGATGTAGCAATTTATTTGTAAATAACATGAATTGCTGTATTAAGTGTTCAAACTTGACTGGAGTCAAAGACAGGGACAAAATACGCCTGTCCTGACTCCATACTCTACTTTGCTTGAACCCCTAGACAGTATCATAAAATAAATGCTGATCACCACAGTGATGTCAGCAGGATCCTGCAGGGATTTATAGATATTTGGAAAGCAAAGGAGCGTGCGGGCAAGGTTTCTATAAAAACAACGAAGCCGTCTTGGTAGCACACATTCCTGTGAGCGGACCGAGTTCCCACACCACAACCACGAGCTGCCTAACAACTTGTTTTAGAAGAGTAAACGTGTGGAAAAGGGAAACACACGAAAAAAAATAAGGTGTTTAAATAAACAGAAAATATTTATTAATGAATTTGCAACATTTACCAGTTGGCTCACAGACATCGACTATTTCAGATCACACCAGGCAAGAGACGTGAATCCAGTCCCAGAAAATGTGAACCCTCCATGTAGGGAGGCAGAGGCAGGACTATGCCATCCAGTTTTAGAGGTCAAAGCCAACCTTTAAAAGATGGGAGACAGCAAGGAGAGCTGCTTCGTCACAGCAGCTAGTGCCCCAGCTCCACGGCGTGATGACTCACTCCCTGAAGAGCTTACAGTCTAAACCAAGCCAAAAGCCTGCTAGTAAAATGATAGTCTATGGGAGCACATAACTGCCACATGCTCTCAGCAAAACGTACAGCCACGTACTTGCAAGCACCAGTATCTCATGCTACAGTAAGAACATGAAGGAATATCTAGGGACCACAGCAACTGAATCTGAAGGGGCGTTAACGCCACATATTGGATGCACGAACAAAAGCTACCCTGGTTGTTACTGCTACTGATCTACGAGTAGATAAAAATTTAAATATGGTCCTGTATAACAAATTAGAGACAGTCTCCAACGGTAAATTATATTCACCACACCATCTAGCTGCTTTTATCAAACCCATTAGTGCCATCTAGGTCACTAAAAAAATGAGCAAGCTGGCACTCAGCTATCCCCAATTTCAGATGAACAATAGGAAAGATAACATACAACTTCAGCAAAGTCTGATAAGACTCATGATGAATGATTCATTTCAAACTTTACTTCCTTTGGAGCAAACAGGTTGTTTAAAAACACAGACAACGCTCATCTCCTGCCAACCTAGGCTTCCCTTTCACTTAAGCTTTTCTAGCTGACCAACTTCTCACACACCAGCCAGAGGGAAGACACTGCCAGCCTCTCCTGATAGTCCCACGAACTCCAAAACAAAGCTGACAAGAGGCAGGAGGGAACCTCAGAGACCTGTGCCATGGCCACACTGTGCAGGAGAGAAGACACCAGCACAAGCTCCCATACACAGCTGCCTTTAAGAAAACGTAAAACCAAATACTCCAAAAGGTGTGCCTAGGTGTGAATGAAGTGACTAGGAGAGGATGGTCCAAGCAGTGCTGAAATGCTGTTTCTCACTGCCTTGTTATTGACGGAATGAATGACGCTGAGGCAGTGAACATTCGACCTTCCTACTCTGAAAAGAAAGTTGTTTCCTTCATTACCCCTTTGACATTCTTCTAATCCATAAGTAAACAGAATATTGAGGGATTTTATGGAAAACAACAACAACGGTAACACCACAGTGTGATGTGCTTACAAAACAAGCAACTCCAAAAAAAAAAAAAAAAAAAACCCTAGCTGAATCTCTGAAAACGATACACACTGCATTGAGAGCGACAACCCACAGTATGTTATACCAAAAATGCTACAAGGTCTGTCTGTCCACGAGAATGAATCATTGTTTCCCCTAGGAAGAAAGAAGTGCAACTAGAACCAGGCTCCTTTGGGGACTTCTTACATCCTCAAAAAGCCATCACAGATGCTGAAAGCTGCTTCTGCAGCAGAAACTTCATCTTGAAAATATACAACAGAGAAGCATAAAAGAAGAAAAGCTAGTAGATTACACTTCAGCGTTCACAGGTAACAAAAGGAAGAGACTTCAGCGCTAGACTATTTAGCATGTCTGGCTGTATCTACCTTAGACCTTCCTGAAAGTTTCCTACCATTCTACTTTTTCCAAGAGCTAGCAGCAGCATGAGCAATCAGGGATGTTCCCAAAACATAGGGTTTCCAAGTCACCAGGAATTTTTTTACTACACATACTTCTACCACCCTACAGCTCCAAACTTATTCTCACTGGGTAAAATGCTACGGAAAGAGAGCATGGCCCTTTGCTATGCAAGGTTCATCACCATCAGGTCACACTGCTGTGGTAATGCTGATGGTAGCAAAAGGAGCAATTTCAAGAAGAAAAACTCCAGTGCTAGGCACTGACTTTATTCTCTCTTTCCACAGGCCAAGTGAAACCCCACAGAGTCAGAGCAGATTTTCACTTTCACATGGACAACTATAGTGAGAACATAAAATCAAGTCAGCCACAGTCAAGTCAGAACATAAAGTAAGCCTGCTACAAAGCCAAACCCTCCCCTAGACAGCTGTGTGCTCCCAACACAGCAGAACATTTGACTTCCAGTGACCAGTTTCATCAATAGACAATCAAAGGTATTTAAACACTATTTGCAGCAATTTTGACTTAAGTAGCTGGAAGTTTTCCCTCTCCCTGCATTAGTGATGAAGAACAAAAGCTAAAATAAGTCATCATAGTCACTTTAAAGTACAAACAAGGGAAACTAAAAGAAATCCCAATAAATAAGTCACAGAGTAAATTATTGCATACCTTAATATACAAGGAACTAAGAGCAAACACAGGTAAAGAACCGTACCCCACACTGTTTACCCTTGGATGGTAAAGTTCTTACAACTGACATAATGTTATAAATTGAGTAATTGACCCGCAAGGAAGTAAGGAGCTCAAGAGAGTTAAAAATTACCCTATAAATACCATAAAGATTAACAGATTTGTAATACCCACCCAAGAAGCACTTACTCTAAGTAGAACGATTATGAAAACACAGCAAGAATATTTACTACATAGTACTGAGTTCAGTATATACAGACTGCCACAAAAGGCAGCACTGGTTCTTAATACAGTGACAGCTGAAAGTCACCACTTAGATTTCCCAGCTGATTAAAGGGTAGCACACAGATACACACAGTTGTGACTTATTTGCTTCTTCGGAATAGTTTCATGTATTTTTAAAAACCTTTTCAAGCTTGTTTGCAGGTTTTTTTGTTCCAGCTTAACATTTTTGAGACTTAAGTTTTGCACATCCCTGATAGAAGAGCAAATGAAATACTGGCAGCATGGAAGAATGAAAGCAGAAGTTCCATGAATGAAAGAGGGCATTTTTGTGTCCATGCTTGTTGATATCTATTCTACCCCAAGTCCCTACCCTTGGAGGAAAGGAACCTTAAAGTATCTACAGCTTTTCTCCCCATCTCACTGTAATGACATATGTACGGCCCGAGAACCAGAACCCACCACAACCTCCACAAGTTGGGATTGACATTCAGCGTGTTCTTATGCAAGAAACAAAATGTTCCAACAAGTCAAAAAACCACTCCTTTTCAGGACAGCAGAGACAAGTGTCCACAAGGTTAAGAACAGGACAGATACATAAACTGAAATTCCTGAAAGGAATCGTATTGAATGTACTGTGAAGTTGCAATCCATCCTGTAGGTCAACATTCCCCAATTATTGCACCATCTGCAGCGATTTTGATCTCCAACTCCACAGTTTAGAAATCACAAGGTGAAGAAAAAAGTTACTCTCCCAAGTAAAAGGACAGTTGGCTCTAAGGAAAGAAGAAAAACTGGAACTTGTATTCTCCTGTGCCACTCGAGCCAGGAGGTAGTGGCTGCCTCAGAACCCGGCACCGCTGAGCGGTGAGTCTGGACGCAACAGCTCGAGCTGTGCTGCTTTCCCAACACACTGGCTCTGAGAGGGAGAAATCCCAACTATCCAGCACCCGTTTTTCCTGTCAGCATGGACTTAAAGCTCCGCTTCATGCACGCCATGAGTTTTCAACAGGCTGGTGGATATTTCCCGCCTCATAGCAAGTGGGCTTCTCAAAAGACCAAGTAACAAAAGTAACTGGAGAACAGTATCTGTCATTGAGCTCTGTAAAATGAAAGACTTGCAAATCCTCCTCAGGGTGTGGAGCAACACCTGCTCCGTCAGCAGGCTGGGCTGGGCACAGGGTCACAGCCCTTATCGGTTCGGGTTTTGACCCCTGAAATACTAGCACACTAGGTGAGGCGACTATGATTCACTTGGATACAGCACATGCAGGAGCGGGATGGCGAAAGCATCCCCCAAATGGACAGCGTAACCAGTCCCGGGGAATCCCACCCAGATCCAATACCGAAGGAGGTTTCAGACCCGAAAGGTGGGATGCTGTGTTGAAACGGGACACCAAGACCTCCTCAGGAAGATCCCTCAGCTGTCTCCTGGCAATGCCGAAATCCATATCTGGGGACGCACCAGCCAGCCCGTTGACAGCCATTCGTTTTGTAAATAGCTGTGGCAGCACAAGACGTTATCAGCCCCCTCCTCAAAGGGGAATCTCCGCCCTTTTCTCTAGCATTGCCACACTGGGGTTTATTACCCTTGATTCCCCAGCTAGGTTGGTTTATACAAGGTCTGAGCTCACCCAACTAGCTTTGCCTGAAATGTGCCAGGGAGCACTCCCACACGCCATTCTGCCATGGGCAACACACTATCGGGAGCCATCTCTCCCCCCTAACCAGAAGGCTCGTTTGCAAGAGGGGTTTCTGGAACAGCCTCAGCAGTGTCTCCGCGCTTAGAAAAACAACATTTCAACACAATTTTCATTTGATGTTACACAAACAATCCATTCACTGAATTAAAAAAAAAAGTGTATCACACGTGATATTGAGATGGATCAATCCAGAAGGGCAGCCACATTTTAAAGACATGGTGAACTGAAAGGTGCATGGACCACTACACCTGCCAGCTCCCGACAGAAAAATCAGAACAGCTTCAGAATGAGAAGTACTTGAAGTTACGACCAATATCAGTCAATACTTTGATAAAACAACAAAATAAACTGCCTTCCTAAAAAGCAAAAGCATCGATCTGTCCGCGTTGCTGCCCAAGGTTCTGTCCAAAGGCAGGGGATAGCTTGGCACCTACTTTGATTCATTGTGTGAAGCACATACTAAGGATGAAGTCCAGAACTGGAGACCTAAGTTACTCAAAGCAAATAAACACAAAAACTTCAAGAAGCGCCTAGGGATTGTAATATACCTGTTAACAGTCCAGCAAAAAAATTGGATAGTGAGAAGACAACAAGAAGTCAAAAAGCTTTATGCCAGCAGCAGCAACTTTTTAATCTAAAAACAAAAATCTTGCCATCTTCTGCATTTTGTGCATTAGACATGTTGTAACTACTTTAATGAGTTTTATAATTGCCATGGTGTACTACCTCATAGAACAACAAAACAGCACAGCCAAATCACAATCTAAAACTAAGTTCATGTAGTTCTGTGCACAAATTCCATTTCTACCATCTTGAGATCTTAACAGAAAACACTCAACTCTAGCAAAAACCATTAGGCCTTTCACACCTGCTCTTTTTCAGACTTCATCGCACCTGGACCCTATTAAAAATACAGATTTGCTACATGGTTCCTTAACAGTTTCTCATCTACCCATTCTTGTTGTGTAAAACACAGTACAAGAACAGGACAGACAGTATCACCTTATTTTACTGAAACACAGCAGTCTGAAGAAGGAATTCATGAACTCCCTGCAAGTCTTTCTTTTTTCTTCTGCGATGTAATAAATAATACATTCTGATTGCTAAACAAGCATTTGTGAGGTTTCACGAATGCTTTGGAGTATTAAATTCCTAGAGTCTCATTCACTAACACCATTTGGTTTCAAATAGATAGAGTCTGCTGTCAGTTCACTTAAACATGTAACAGGAAACTCAAATTTGACTAAAAGGTTGTATTACATTACTACTGGTTTTGTATAGAAACCTTTTTAGAAGTAAGACGTTAAGGGGAAGTTTTTTTTTTCCTCTCCCATCTGTGACAGACAGCTGTTCACTGCCTGGAATCTATGACAGCAGACACTTAATGTAGCACCAAGCTGGAGTAAACACTTTAGAATAATTTCTTTAATTGTACTGACACCATAAAATTATTTGCAATTTAATGTATCATGCTATGTGGTAAGCCGTATCATACGACTAAACACAGGAAGCTAGATATACTGTTTTAATTAAATAAAAAATATTGTTTTCTGAAATACTTTAACATGTTAAAAAACAGTCCAAGAGATTTCTCACATGTGTACAGCAATGTCACTTACAGCATGTCCAGGTGTTTAAATATGTAGCACAGGTTAGAACTTGAGGTAAACTTGATCCAATCCAACATGCATACAGAACATAAGACAAGATAGAAGAAGACCTATCTACCCATAAAAAGATTTGTCAGCTTTACAGACTGCTGCATTTGAACCACTATGAAAAATAACTCCCTGTGGTTTTCTGTTTTTAAACAAAACTTTGCTTACAAGCTCTACAACTGCCCACTTTGTCACACACACACAGAACCTCCATTCTCCCTGTCCTACATCTCAGCCAACTAAAGATGGCAGCTTCCAATCTGGCTTTAAAAACAAACGCACCCCCTGCTCCAAACCTGTAAGAAATTTTTAAATAAGTATTTCATACAGCTTAATTTTCTATGTAATTTAGACACACTGCAGCAATTTTAACCTGTTGGAAAAAACACCATGATTTTGAAGTCTGTTTTTAAATCTAAATTTTCATGCAAATTTTTTGGCTTCTGCCTTGTTTTGTTTTTTTTTTCCCTTGAAAAAGAAAAATATTGTCTGGGCCAACAGTACCTCTCAGTTTAAACACCTTCTTCTACCCCCTAGATACTATTTTTTTTTTCCTCCTTTTAACTTGAGAGACACAGCCCTACAGTGAAACAGGGAGTTCAGAAGTGGAGACCTGTTACATCACATCACATCCAACACGCTCTGCAGCCAACAGACTACCGCTCCCTTGAAAGCATCAGGCCAGAAGGGTCCAGCCTGCTTGACCCACTGCACGTCCTAGTCCCTCTGGTGGGCCAGTTCCCCTCTGGGAAGAAGGCAAGGACACAGCCAGGGAAGACACAAATTGTCCTTTCAGCAGCCACAAAGAGTAAAGTGGTTCAACTCTCCTATTTCGTCAAACTTTGTTGTTGTTTTTCTCCTCCTTTTTTGGTTCCTTAGTTTTATACCAACTTACTCAGCTGAGCCAACTTACCAATATTCAGAATGCCAGCGCTGGCATGAGGAACAGAGAACGCAAGCGAAACCGTGCAGTTTGGTAGCACCAAGCTGTTTGATGTGCCATCTAGGGACTGCGTGACACTGAGACGTATCTTCCTGGTTCTCTTATCCTCAGCTTTCAGATAAAGCATGCTTATCTTCTAGGGCACTTAGAGATCTACCGATGAAAAGCACAAGGAACTTGCTGAGTACTCACATGTGCTTATGCTAAAAGCTTTACAAAGGGAAGGGTGAGTATAATAAACACAGTGTTAACAGGACTTAGTAACAGAAGAAACTATTTTCAAGGCCTCTGCCTTTAATGGACAAAGTGTTAATTCTGTCCATTTTAGACAATGGACAGAACTTTAACTTCCACCTGATTTTACATTAGGAGAGGCCACTTTGTCCGGTCCACAAGGTGTGGCACAGACGCATTTGAGCTTCCTCTGCCGCCATGCCTGTCCTGTAACCAGTAGCAGAGCGGGTCACCATTTTCTTGCCAAAAGCAAGGGGTCTTCAGTGATAAGTGGTATCAAGGCAATTGCGAACTACATTTCAACTGCATGAATATTTAGTGTTTGCTTTCAATACTGCAAGAATGTTTTTCTTGCATTTATACTGGACACAAAGACATATATCACATAATTTCCTACAAACAACCCGGTCAAGCACCTGGATAGGTGTACACTGAATTAGTCACCATCATTCCCATAAAAGGCAAAACAGACTGATTAAATGAGTTTACAAGACAAATGCAGGAGTGTATGTAACAGGTAGAATGGCTATTCATGATTTCCTTAATCATAATTCTGTGCCCAAACCCTACAAAGCATCATGGCCACTGTCCATTTAGATGAGAGTTGAATCATAGTAATACTGAGGAAGTTGCAATTAAAAACATGTTCACTCAATGGTAAAGAGCAGCCCAACTTCGAGAACGAGGTTCCACGTATTTTTCTCATTTGCTGGAGATCACCAGGAACAATCTCTTCTATAAACAAGACCATCTAAGAAAAGCAAATTCTAATGACAAATGCTAAAACACAAGCTGGGCTATTAAACTCATTTTCTGTAAGAACTGTATCCCAATTCGGCTTTCATTTAGGACAGAGCGAAAGTCAAGGTCACGCAGACGCCCACTTTCATCATTTTGTCTTTGAAATCTTCCTCTAGTACTTCCTTTGCTCTGACAGCAACATAGGGGCAGTTTTCTTGCTTTAAATTCAGAATGAGTACATTTGATTTCTACTCCCTGCCCCACTTGTTGGCTGCTCCAGTTCACACGGTCTAGTCTGTACTGTCATGTTGTTTGTTGCGTATAGATTTTTCATAGCCTTGAGGTTAAACATATATGGCACCACGTAAAGTAGGAAAAGATGTTAAAGTACCTCCACTAATTCATCTTCTACACATCTAGAAAGTGTGTTCTGAAGGTGCGCTTGAGGTGGACTTGGTAACTAGCCCCATTTTACAGCTAAGAAAGCAGAGACAGAGCAGAAAAAAAAAAACCACTCCGGTATTTCTGGGTCCTATCCCCATATAAAAAAAATACTCATTTTACTCTGAGTGAAGAATCTTTAATACATCATTCAGTATGCAAAAAACTCTTTAAAGCCATTGAAAGAGGCCTTCAGACCAACAGGTAGGTCTGAATAAAGCCAAAAAGCATGCTGTAAGATGAATCTCAGAACCTCCCATTATTTTCTACAGTACAGCCTTGATTGTTACAAGAAATGCGAAAAGCCAGTGTAGGCTCAATAATTTCAATCTACATTTAAGTATTATATATTGACATAAAACTTTTCAGGTAGGAAGGCAAGAACTAAAAAAAAAAAAAAAAAAAAAGTAATAAAAAAAAAAAAAATCAGTTTCCCAGTGCAGGCTTGGCGCCCAAGTTATTCATCTTCACCTGCCTTTCTCCCAACAAAATGAATACTGAAGAACCTGAAAAGGTATGTTAAAACTCATATTTAAATTACATGTCCATCCTTTGTCATAAAACATGTATTTGTCAAGAAAGAGAATTCCAGAAGAAGGAGGGAAAACAGAACAAGCAGATGTGTTTTAGATGTCGCAGGTGTTAAGAAACCAAAAGGTTGACTCTGTTCTGACAATTCCTTTGAGGTGACAGCAGTCATTCATGCTCCGTCTAGAAATATCACTTCCCACTGAAGATGCTCTTTTTCCACCATAAAAAAGTTCCTCCCAGCCCCCATTTTTTTTAGGTCTCTAAGGCACAGAGCCATAGGAAACGGGGGCAGCAACACTCTTACCTAAAAGAAGTTCCTTTTTTTTTTTTCTACTGTTGCTTAAAAGAATGTGACTGTCACAAAGAATGTCGACAGGAAAAAAAACTATGGTGGAAACAGTTTGACTCAATGTCAAGAGATGCCTCAAAATGCAAAAACTGTAGAAATGCTACAGAAGTTAAACGGTTGCTTACCATGATTCACAAAAATTAACTTTTAGAGGAGACAGAAATGACAGCAAGGCAGTCATAATGCGTCAGGATCTTGCATCACTGGACTTCTAATTGCTACAATATTTCCCATCAAACTACTATACTGCAATAATGCCATGGGCAATCACCATCGGCAGAAATATTCTGTGTGCGCAAACAGACAGACAAACAGGTGGAGCTCAGAAATCCACCATTATTCTAAACAAGCACAAATCACACTTCGAAGGGAGTAACATACGGGGGGGGGGGAAATGGTATTTCATAGCTCATCTCTAACACGTGCTCACTCAAAAGCAGTGTGGCAATCCCTAAAGCGCTGGTTTTATCGCAGAGTTCCTAACTTTTGAGACAGCACAGAAGAGAGCACCCCGAGAACAGGTACGCTCCTCTCCCGGGAGGGGACGGGGGAAGGCCCCCGTCCTGCAGTCTCAGGAGACCCTAAGGGAGAAGTAGCTGGGAGGGTCTCGGGCCAGCGCCCAGAGACTCCCGGAGACCCCGGGGTTCTCCCCACCAGCCCCAGGAGCTCCCAGAGTCTCACAGAGAGGCGACAAATGACCAAAACGCACACACCGGGCTCTCCGGTACGGCAGCGACACTTGAGGGGTGCTCGCATGGGAACCGCTCCGCTGGGGCACGTGTGCTTGGCAGCACTACCGCTTTCCATGTAAAAAAAGAAAAAAAAACCCAGAACACAACAAAACAAACTCCAAAACCCCTCTGCAATGACACCAAACCACACAAGTATTCCTTGGGTTTTTATCAGTTTTAACCTCGCTCAAATCTTAACGCTGCCGGACAACACCTTCCCGAGGAGGAGGCACCGACAGGAGCCGGTGACGACCCGCCAGCCCTCACAGTTCTGGTGACATTCCCGGTCATTTCCCGCTCCCGTCGGGGCACGTGTCGGCCCCGGGGCCGGAGGCGCGGCAGCTCCGGCAAGGCGGAAGGCCACGAGGCGCCGCGGCCCGGACTCCGCACCGGGAGGGCTGCCCGCGCGCCCTGGCCCCGCGGCCGCCGCCCGCCCCCCCCCACCGTACCCCTCGTTCGACCTGCGGCCCGGGCCGGCCGGGGCTGCCGGGGGGGGGGGGCGCGGCGGCACCGCCTGAGGGGCCGCGCGGCGCAAGGGCCCGCGGCGGGCACACCCCCGGCACAATGCGGCCCGGCTGCGGCCCTCGGCGGCCGCGGGGCCCGGTCGTGCTCACCTGCGGCCGGCGCGGCGGCGGAGAAGCGCCGGTGCCCGTCCCGGAAGGGGCGCGTTCAGGCGGCCGCGGCCCCCACAGCCCCGCGGCGAGCGAGCGAGCGAGCGGCGCCGCGTCCCGCAGGCAACTTCGCCGCGCGCGCTCGCCGCACGCGCACGCGCTGCCCGCGGCCGCTCGGGCGCGCGCCCCGCCGGCTGCCACGCAGGCCGGGAGGGTCGGGAGCGCGCGGCGGGCGGGGGGCGGCGCCGCGCGGCGCTCTGCCCACCTGCCGGCCCGCGCGGCGGATTGCGCTGCGCTCCGCGGGGGAGGAGGGGGCGCCGGCGGGGCGATTTTTCCACGTCCCGCCGTACGTCAGCGCCGAGGCCCGGCGGCCCCGCCGAGCAGGGCGTGCGCGAAGTCCTCCCGCCGCGGCCCTTCCCCGGAAAGCGACGGCTGTCCCGGGTGTCGGAAGAATCGCCGGCGGCTCCCAGCGCCCTGCACACCGACAGGGCGCCTGCCGGCGGGGTTCCCCGCTCTCAGCAACAGCCTGGCGGTCCCGGGACTAGCTCTTTCCGCCGCCGCTTGTACGAACGCGGGCCGGCGGCGAAGCGCAGCCCTGCGCAACAGCGGAGCTGCCGCCGCCGCCTGCCTCGCTTCTCCTCCGCGGGTGCTTGGTTAAAGAAGGGCGGGTCGGGGGACGCTCGGCTCGGTGCTCGGGTCCTGCATCGCCGGTAGATCCGGTGCGTTTCGCGGCCGCACGCCTGAAGGGCCGCACGTAGGTGTTTTTGAGGAATGGGGGTCTAAACGGGCCCGGCTCTAAGATACATTCAGCATTTCTGATGGAGAAGCCTTCATTCACAAGCTGCTGTGTTTTGCAGATGAAGGCAAATGTTAGTGCTCAGTACGTTTTAAGTTGAATTTGAACTTGAATTTTAGCAGGATTTTTTACAAGTGAACAAAAGCCTTAAAGTGAAAAGTGAAGTTCACAATAAATCAAAACAAAAGTAGCAAGTCTCATCTAATTGTCTAAATGGGGCAAAAGGTGCAGGGTAGCAGCATATCTGGTGAGAAACGCAATCGCTCGTGTTTTGCCAACTTTCGTACTCCAAGGCCTAGCTCCATCAGAAGGTGTTTGCTGGTACGACGGGGAAGCTCCTCGTGCTGTCATAGCAGAAGGTGCTAATGCCAGCATGACTTAGAGCAGTTCAGCAAATGAAACAGGCGATGCAAGCAAGAGCACCTTTTGCCAGTGTAACTCAGCCCTTTGCCAGTTAATTTTTTTTTTTTTCCATCTATTCTCTAAGCAAGACTAGTTGAACTGCTGTAAGGAGTTAGTGTGGGGCTGATTACAGCTGTCACCTCAGCTGGGATGGAAAGGCAGGAATGAGGGAGGGAGTTCGGGTTGGCCCGGTTCATTAGGGCCAACGCCGGGCACCCTGAATGAACTGTGCGCACGCAGGGAGCCGCGTTCCTTGGGACATGACTGGTGGTTTCATTCTGTTTGTCCTGTGCCTTGGCCTTTGTGTTCCCAGATTCCTTCAGGTGTCCTGTGTCTAGACAGCGCTTGGCTGCCTAGAGAGGACAGTCGGACACCATGACGTCCTTCCCAACAGCACCGAGGGTTTGCTGTTTACCTTCCCTGGGAGCAGCGGGGAAAGGCCACGTTCTGCATCCTGTGTGTTACGTTCCTGAACACATGACTTCCAGGGAAACGCGTGCAGCCCGCGTGGAGTGTAACACTCGGCTGCTTTCCTCTCTCTCGACCGATTGCGTCACCTACACCTACACCAGAGCTGCGGGGAACCTGCTACTGAAGACATTTCGGTTTAAAGAAGTCACTTTTTCCAGCAGACTCCACTCATGTAGTTTAAGCTCCAAAGTGAGTCTCTCTTTTGCAGAACCTGAAAAATTGTGGCAGGTCTTTGCTCAAATGGCATCGTTTATTCATTGAAACTCCTACTCTTAGGAAAACATTCTTGCTAAAGCAATGCCATCTCTGGCATCCAGAGAGACAAGGAACTGCAGCAAATGTTTGTGGGATATTCAAGCGGTTTTGTAAGATTTGAACTGTTTCTTCTGGAAATGTCACTAGGTTTTGTTTTTGTTGTAAAGTTGTTTACACAAAGCTGATATAAATTCATTGCATTCAGTTTGGGTGAATATAAACATGATCCTTCCAGGGGCTCAAGTTTCTGATACATCTCACATTTAAGATACTGTAAAACTAGATTCTCTCTCCCTGAGCATTTCTGATAGTGTAGTTTTCTCTCAAGGGTACAGATGCCTGCACAGCTATGCAATGCTTCTCACTAGAGACAGAGCAATAGACACAACAGATGGAAACTAAGAGGCCACCTGGTTTTAAAGCAAATCATATCATCAATCTATCAGTACAAAATCTGAAACATGGGAAAGTGCTTAGAGAAACAAAATGAATTCAATTTTTTTCTCCAGACTCAATTTTCCTAAGGTCTGTTGATGTACCATTTGCAAAAATGCGTTTCTTTCTCTTAAAAAGAGGGTGTCAGTGGACTGAGGTATAAGAACTTAAGTGTTTTACATCAAAACGACGACAAAAAAAAGAGATCTTTGTTACGCTGCCATAAGTTACCATCTTTCTATTCAGAAAAGCTGTTTTTAAAAATCTGCCACGTTCTTGTGCACAGCTTCAAGATCCAGGTTTTTCATTGCTAAATTAGACAGACCAGACAGAATTACTTTAGATTATCAACAGCAATTCAGTTAGGAAAGAAAATTAAATTTCCTCAATTAAGTCTTGACAGAAATAGACTTCCTTTCATAGTCTATGCCATGGTTCTGTGTAAAATTCTCTTTATAAAGAACCCCCAAAGTGAGAACTTTCAGAAGATGTTTACTTTATTTCTGCCTTGTTTTACTCCCGGTAAGAACAGCCACGAATTGATCCTGCAGGCTGGCTCGCCCGGGCGGCGCTTAAGGCCAGGCACTGGTCACATCCCCCCGCACAGCCACACCTCCCTTTGGCCACGGCCGTCTGTGGATGGCAAGATGAGGCTTCAGGTCTCCAGATCGAGTCTCCTGGAGTGTAAGAAGTGTATTTTATATACATCCATCTCAACGGAGGTTGCACCATTCACAGATCTCAGATAGCCATTTTCATTTAATCAGTTTAATTATTTTGTGCAGTTCAAGATTGGGTTGATGTCCATTTTAATCTACAATATTTAAAATCCCAACAACTGTCAAAAGGAACTCTAAGTAGCTAGTGTAAGCCTGAAGATCAGCCTGTAAGGAATGGAGAACTACATAAATAGAAGTATTTTAAATAACCTAATTTTTAACCTAAAATATGAGGAAATAGTTGTGTATGCCTCTAAAGCTTTTATGGCTAATACTCACATGGTTGTAGAGCAACCACCACCTCCTCATTATTTACAGCCCAAATGTTTCAGTACTGACCCATGGCTTCTGAGGCCACTTTATTGTAATTGTTCAAACAGAACCAAGCACAGCAAGTAAGCACATAATATCAGCGGAGGCTGAGAAAATTAAACAGGAAATTTTCTACATTACTTGTGAGTATGAAGATTCCCAGTAACAAGTCTGTTTCAGGAAAACTAGAATGATCTTGACGCAAATCTTTACAGATTTTAAATCAACATACAGTCAATTTGATTGATTTACTTCATTCTGAGTGCTAAATGCAACTGTCACTGTATCCTTCATCCTCAGTCCACTATTGATAAAAACCTGGCCTTACTGACTTAATATATGCCTATTGACTTATTTGTTATTTTTGATTCTTAATAGCATACACTGAGGAGACTCTGCTAGCAGTTATTTTCAGGAAAAAAAAAAACACAAAAAAACCACCTTCCTCAAATAAAAGTTACAGAGTTTAAAGTGGGGCGATTTTCCAGCAGTAGCTTGAGAAGATAGGCTATGAATTTCTCTTTCCACAGACATAGCTGCAGCATGTCTTCTCCACACACACGCTACATGCGGGCTGACTTTCCTAGTGTGTCTGCAGCCTGCATGCTCGGTTCTCATATTTCTGTAAGGTTCGAGTCCCAGAGGAAGCATTAATGCTAAAGGAATGCATACCAGTGTGGAACTAGTCTAAAAGTCAGTACAAAATCTCTCCAACAGATTGCTCAGAGAAACACCTCTTTTTTACCATATTTAAGATCTGTAGATTGATCTCATGAGCATTTGTGCAGCAGTTTAGTCTCAAACTGATAAGAGTGCTGCAAAAAGAGAGAAATAGAATCAAAGGAGATTAAAAAGCGCTGGTCTTCAGGAAGATAAGGCAACCTAGAGCTGCCACGTGACCCAGCAAACGCTCCAGCTCAGCCGCCTGCGGATCTCATCAGGGAACCAGATGCGACCAGTGGCAGAATATCTTTCGCAGCGTGAGATCTGGAGTATGTGATTGCCAGCCAGGAAAGGGGAGATGGGAAACTATGATGGAGAAAATGTCCTTTTTCTACAGTTTAATTGCTTAGAAGAAAGGACACGTTTTCTTTTAAAGAAGAAGGGATGCTAGAAAGCAGGCTCAGGAAGGTGTCTGGAAGAAGGAGCAGAAGGATTTTTTACATGGGCAAAAAATTTAACATTGCATCCTCTTTTCTGGTGACTGTGTATTTTAAATGATTAAGTGGCAGCAGACAGTTCTCATTCATTTCTTTGGTCAGTTGAAAACAGGGCAGGGCGCTACAGAAAAAATAGAAGAGGCCTGTTGTCCCCCACTAGCAGGGCAGGAAATTGTGATTTTTCATTCATGAATTTGCGCATTCTCCCATGAGGGGGGGACAGCCAGGGAGAGGTGTTTCACCCCAGCAGAGTCCCTCCGCATAGCTAAGGGCCAGAGGGAAGGCCTCAGTGTCGGCCATAGCTCCCTCTCCTTCTTACAGCCAGGCTGTACCTACCGCCACCCCAAACTGTAAAGAGAGCTCATGGCATGAGCTCTGCATTGCCTAGCAGGGGCTGTGAGATGGCTGTTTCTGCTGCTTTTGTGGAAAGGCAAGTGGAAGATGGAGTTTTTCAGGCACACAGGCTTGTGGTTGCTGCTTTTTTGGGGGAGAGAGGGAGGAGGAGGGGGGTTGCTGTATAGGGTTGGAGCTGGGACATGGAGGGAGCTGTGTGTCCTGCACGCACAGATTTCACTCCCTGTGCTCTTGAGAGAGAAGGAGTTTTGGATGCCTTGTCTCGGCCCCTAGCAAAGAATTTGGAGATGAAGCCTGTGCCCTTGAATTTGTATTCGGACACAGAACAGAGAAGTAGTACAGGGAGTGGAGTGCTGGGGTGAGGCCCCCAGCAGCCTGTGTTGCCAAGCAGATGGGATGCCGTGTTCTCAATCAACTGTAGTTTTTAAGGTCATGCCTAGATAATGAGCATCACAGCACTCAACCCTACAGATCATGAATATATGGATGAATACTGACTCATGCATTTTCCTTGCTGCAGCTCTGTTCATGTAACTTGCCCTCTGCTCCAAAGCCAGCACATCCCCCATTTTGGTGTCTCTGCAGACTGTGCACCACCCTCTGCCCACTCACAACTCCCTGGCTTTCCAGGCAGCCCAGCTCTTGACAGTATGTGGTCACTATGATCTCCCCTGCAGCCAGCATCTCCCATGGTCCTCTTCTGGGAACTTCATAATATGGAAGGAGAAAGCAGATAGGACAAGTAATGTCAAGCAGTAAAAGGTTTTCTTGAGTTAGATTTGCAAGAGAAAGTCACACACAACAACAGCTGCAGCACCTGGTCCCTAGAAGTCCTTCATCACCACTAGAAGGTTGTAGCTGCCTTTGCAGATATAGCAGGACCTCAGCAACAAGCTGAACAACCAAGAGTCACGCTGCACTGTGAGAAGCGCTCTGTATGTCAGCGTAAGGACAATGCAAGAGGGAGTCAGAGGAGAAGCAAATATCTAAACTTGACATCACCACACACCAGCCAGCTGGTTGCTGCTGCTGCCACCACCCTGAGAGACTCCAACAATGGGGCAGAGAGAAGGAAGGACAGTGGTGGGAAGGAACCCAAAGGAGAGACCTGAACCGCATCCGGCACCATTGCTGCAGGCTGTAGCTAGACGGAGAGCGTATCCATGCAGTAGGGAGAAGGAGCCCCACAGACATCTCAGTAAGGAAATGTCTAGTGAGGAGAGACTTGGAGGGTTGGGAGCAGACCTTGTGGAATTGGAAAATTATCCAACCTCCTGTGATCAGAGGGCCAGAAATCTGAAACAGGCTGTGTGGCACAGAGCACAGGGAGACAGAAGCATGTTGCTTCAGTACTTTCTCTGATACATCCCATGGTGTGCAACAGTTTTCTTCTCTTAACTTGTTGGCAAGAAGTGTCTGTACTAAGTCAGCAGGTATCTAAGGCTTGCTTTGAGAAGCAAGATTGGCCACAGCACACATGGAGCAATAAAAATCAGAAGCAGCACTATTCTATTGCTGTTTGAGCTCTAAGCTATGTGCCACACTACTTGTGTTACAGCTTACACTGCTTATTTGTGCTGGAGTTTGAAGCACCTTAATTCTAACTAGTTGCCTCTTGCTTCTCTGGGTAAGGTTTGAATGTGGCTCATGGGCTGGAGGCACAGAGCGCACCGACACACAGGCAGTCTGGTAACTGGAGAGCTTGGGCTCAGATGTGAAGTCAAACCATATGTTAGGCTGATAGTAAAGATGCACCATTCAATCACTTTGTTATTGTGTTTGCAAAGGCAGAAGCTTTATTGCTCTGTCTCCTGTATTTTCTTCATGAACTGTCTTAAGTTCGCCCCTGTAGTGTCTCTGGTCATAGCAAGACTCGGACGCCTTCCCTTACTCAGCCATGCTGGAGTTCTCTCTTATTTTTGCTTTCTTACAGTTCCATGAGTGGAGAAAGAGAAAAAGGAAGAGACACAAGAGAAAGGGAGAAGGGAGAAGGGGGAAGGGGGAAGGGAAGCGGAAAGGGAATGAGAGAAAAGAGAGAAAAGAGAAGAAAAGGAAAAGAGAGAAGAGGAGAAGAGCGGAGAGAAGAGAAGAGCGGAGAGAAGAGAAGAGAAAGAAGAGAAAGAGAAAGAGGAAGAGGAAGAGGAAGAGGAAGAGGAAGAGGAAGAGGAGAGAGAAGAGAAGAGAAGAGAAGAGAAGAGAAGAGAAGAGAAGAGAAGAGAAGAGAAGAGAAGAGAAGAGAAGAGAAGAGAAGAGAAGAGAAGAGAAGAGAAGAGAAGAGAAGAGAAGAGAAGAGAAGAGAAGAGAAGAGAAGAGAAGAGAAGAGAAGAGAAGAGAAGAGAAGAGCAATTGAAGCCAGATTGAGCAGCTCTGGCGCTAACAGCCCTAAGCCCTTCCCCTATATTTTCCCTGACATTCCTCCTCGCGACCCCTTCCAAGTGTTCTGGGCGAGTTTCGCAGGAATGCGCAGTTACGCTCAGTCTCCGTGAGCACAGCCTGTTATTCAAAAGGAGTTGGCAGAGCTTTCCAGCTTTCACAGCCAGATGTTACAAGTGTGACCCTGCCAGAAGCTGCATGCATGCACCTTCCCATTCTTGGCCCCCTTCACACGAGATGGTTTCTGAAGAATCTATTCTGGGTAATACTTTTCTTTTGTGATTTGTTCTCCACTTCTAAGATGGATCTGTTTGTAGCACCAATGCTATATAATTTCACAGGTAGAGAAAATGGGATTAATTTTGCCATAAACTTCAATGGGAGCATGACAGATTAGTAACCTTGCAGGACTTTTGGGTCCTACTCATGAGTCAGGACCCAAGCTGTGCTTGGTGTTGTACAAAAAATAGAGAACAAAAGAAGACTCCTGCCAGAAAAGCTTGCAGGTAAGTTTTATATGTCCGACTAACCACATGGATACACAGAGACAAAAGAATGCAAATGAAAAATGAGGCAGTATTGGTTAGCATAACACATGGGCATCACACAATATCAACAGCTCTTCTTTCATCTTTTCCATATATTCCTCTAGCTTATTAACAATTATGGTGATGCATATACTGAGATGCACGGCCAGGATCCAGTTCTGTAGAAGTGCAGCAATATATCACTACACACTGAATGACAGCAGTACAATTTTATGATTATAACTTTGTGTCCCACGTGATGTACGCTTACAGGAGATCTGAACAGTCATGACTGGTCTTATCGAACCTACTCCTTTCTCTTCTACTGCTTTTCTTCATTTTGAACCAAACTATAAATTCCATGGGACAAAAACTTTGTCCATTGTAGTAGCACATGGGATTCCTGACCACTGTTACACTAAGAGCTATCGCACCACAAATACTGAACATGTGTCTCAGAACTAATGACTTGTCACTTCATTTAATTTATCAAGATGTCAAATGGAGATTATACCTTACCCCAAAATGAGCAGAGGTGGAAATCATGAGGTTTAAATTTAATACCATTTTATGATCCCAGGAAACAAATGACAAATTTAACCTTTAAAATAATATTTTGAAAGGAAGTTAAAATAATTGCATAGCATAGCTCTTAAAGTGTTTTTTGTCACTGCAGTGAAAGGTGCTGCAGAAATGCAGAGCATTATGTTTATTTATTAATAATCCCACAAAGAAATTTTCATGATCGCCACTGGGGACTGTCTGACAGGTGACACAGGCGACCTCCTGCCAGGAGTGACATCTCTCCCCTACAATTTACATTCTCTAAATGATTTGCGATCAAATTACTTAGAGCACAGATTAGCTTCTCCCCCCACTATTCACTCTCACAGCACCATGTTCAAGTGCTTGTTCCATAGGGCCATAAAAATAATAATATGGAAAGTCAGTGCCTCTGCTTCCAAGGTATTCCAACATGGAAACAGCACACTGGCCAGGAGATCGATTCCTGCACTCATTTTCTCAGGCACTGGGATTTGCATCTGGGGGAGATGCAGGTCATTGGCTTGAAAAGAGCATTTTGAGTTCACGTTTTGATTGCACAACCAGATAAACAAACTAAGTGTCCCAATTAGAGGGAAGAAAATAATCAGCCTGCAGTTTGGTGGTACAGGAACTGAGCGGACTAAGGAACAAACAGATTGGAACAGTCAAAGGACAAATCTCAGACATTTATTGGATGTTAGGGAGGCTGTAACCATCAGTGGCATGGAAATGGTTAAGAGAATATATTAAAGGTGCAAAGGGTCTCCCAACCTCTGCCACTGTCAGTTCCGTCAATGGGCCTACAGACACCAGTGGAATAATTATGGCCTATATTTAGATTACGGATGCATCGGGCAGGGTAAAGGTTGAACATGGGGAACATGGTTGTTTGCAGTTCATTAGCGATAGGAGCAGCCGAGGGTGGGAGGAGGGCACTGAACTGGATTCATCCCACCTGGAGTGCTTGTGCTGAGCTGCATAATGTCAGGGAAAGAGATCTGATTATATGTGGAAACAAAAGCAATAAACAACTGTGTTCAGACTGTCACACCCAGCGAGCTGAAGAAAGGAAGGAAGGAAAGAGGAGAAAGCAAGACCAGCCTCTGGCTCTCAGCCACAGTTTCTGTACGAATGAATGCAACGGCTGCTGAGAAACTGTCTGAGTGGAAAATGCAGAAGGGCCGATGAGAAGTCTGTGCCTGTGATTTTGGTGTGGAGAAGAGAGAAAGAATGAGGTCAAAATGGTTTTGTGGCACATAACACCACTGAATATGACCATGCCAACACTGGAAGTCCTTGGAGGTGCTGCTACACAGGTCTTCAACTACTGCTCCGTTGACACAGCTATTAGTGAACAGCAAGTCAGGTAAAGAGGTTGTAGAGAATGCAAAATGGCAACTAGATGCCACAGCATCACATTATTTCTTCAATGCAGACTAAAAATGACTGACAGCTTCCCATCATAACTGACTACACAGGGCCCCAGTCAAATGGCTGGCAAAGTTTCTTCACTCTAAGACGCTGGGGATAATGAATTCAGAAGTTTCTGAACAGCTGTTTTTCATGGATCATTCAGAATTTGTGATGCAAATATGAAAAATCCATGTTAAATGCCCTCAACTAATTGAGTGGAGTACAGTGAATACAAAAGAATAGATTGCTGACCTTGGTAAAAACAGCACAAAAGCCTTAATCTTCCCAGAGAGGCCAAGAAGCTAACTGACGAGTAGAAGAGAGCTGAAGCCTGTATACTTTCACTTAGGCTCCTAATTCTGCTTGCCAAGAGATAAATACAAGATTTTCCTTTTGGGAATATACAACAGCCCCTAACTCCCTTCCTTACAAACCACAATGGAGAAAGAGGTGGGTGGAACTAGGATTCTGCCAAATTGCTAGTGTCAAACTTGACAATTCGAGGCAGAATTTGACACTGGGAGAGAAGAGACAACAGTTAAGTGTACCTTTTAGGAAAGGTGGGGAGATGTTTTTTAATAGCTTAGAAGACACAAGATGAAAGGAGAAGAAAGGCAGGGATGGGTGGCAGTGGGGTGGGTGGGAAGCAGGACTGCTTGGACCACTGGGGTTGCAACACTGATGCTCCCATGCAAGTGAGAGATGGAAGATGCAATACCGGCAAAATTGAAAGCACAGGATAACTGTGGCTTTCCAGGCTGATGTGGCAGAGCTGTTCACCTTGGAAAAACGAGGAGTTCATGTTGCCTGGCTGTATATTGCAAGTCCCTAACATTCTTCCTTAGCTAGGTGTATGCTCCAAAGGTATTAATTGTTAACCATCAGCTGCCTGGACGAGGGGCTGTTACTGCTGAGTAGGCTGGACAGATAAGACACTGCACTCCCAAGGCTCCCTGTATGGAAAACAGTAGCAAGGTCCAGCAAGCGAGCAAGTCTCCCCAGTTGTAGTTTTCTAAAATTGGAGTGTCACGTCTGCTGGGCTGCACATACCAGCTCTGGTCCTGTCAGCTGTTCCTCACTTTATCATCATGTTCCTTCGAGGGAGACCAGATAACGGCTCTCTTGTTGCTACAGGCACCACCACACCTTTCCCAGGTTGTGTCTGAGGAGCAGCAAAACAGAAACACTGGAAACAGTAGAGGCCAATCTATTATTTATACCCAGCTACTCCCTTTGGGCCTGAACAAGCAAAAAGCTCTCTTTAAAAGCTTGTAATTCTTGGTCAGATTCCAAGAGAGACAAAGGGATGTTGTAAAAAGAGTTTCGTATGAGCTTGGTAAAACACTCTCCTAGGGAAGAGGCAGCAGGTTTCCTTTGTGTGGGAAGGCAGGAGGTAGACGATTATGTTTAAATTTACATTCACAATGAAGGATTTTCCTGTATGTGTTTCAATGGCACTCATTCAAATTTACATTTCTTTGAGCAGTTTTCTGCATTTGTAGGGTTTCAGTGCCATTTCTAAAGCAGAAGCCCTGATTCATGCCCTCTTCAGTCTGTATCACTCAGGAAGTTGAAAGTGCTGACTTAGCTCTCCAGAGAGCCCCATGAAGCATCTCTGTCCTCCCTGTTTGCAGTTCTCAGCTGTGAATAACCACGGAACAAAAATGTTTTGGTGCCCCTGGTTCAAATGCTGGGCAGATACGGGGCTTTCTTTTAAACAGGAAGGAAACAGGGAGGTACCACAGTGGTGCCATTGTCAGAAATAAGAGCAAAGACAACTGAAGCGACCAAGTATCGGGAGGAAAGCAGGGTCACAGCCAGGTGTTGTGCTAGAGGCTTGGGAAAACACTTGAAACGTGCTTTTGCTCCACTAGTTTCAGCCGAGTTTTAAATGCCCTGAAAGGATCTGGAAGGTTGCCAAGACAACAGCGTTCTGAAAACCGCAATGTTCAGGTTTGAGTGGGGATGAGGAACGTGTTCAAGTTACTCTGCAGTACCTGGAGTCACAAGCCAGCAAGAGAGTACATGCGGTTGGTAATGCCCAGCAGGAACCGACACAGCCGTCACAAAGTGCTATTATTCCTTTTACTCAGCACAAACCACATGTTTTTCATTAGGTCCAAATTGTAAAAGAAAATATATACATATTAAACAAAAATACCAGAGTTCTGTGAACGTGTGTTTCGCAGTTTGCGTTCAGGTTACAAATACTCACACTGTGTATTTTAGAAAAAAGCTGTTTTACAAGGTTGTGATCCACAGACAAATAATGCAAGACATGCCATATTCTCAGACATGGTTTCAGCCCACACGTCCTCAAAAAGCAAATAAACAAACCCAAGTAAACTAAATCATCCTGCACTTCAACAGCTTGGTTGGTTTGGGTAGATTAGTGCCTCGGAACAAAGGGGTTTATGGATCAGAGACCTCTTCAGTTTTCTGAACGTTTTAAGCCTGGTTTCCTGAGGATGCAAGACTTCTGCATTCAGACCATCCATCTGTCATCTCCCCCCACCTCCTCCACCCCCTATGTTTTTAACTCACTGGCCAATTTTAAATAATTTTATGTAATTTGGCAGGCAGTTGAAGGAGGCTCCAACACAGATTTCAGTTTGACAAAGTTTGTGAAAAAACAGTGGACTAGAAAGTGATCAAATGAGCGTCCGTGCTGGGGAGAGAAGCCCGACAGCTACCTCTGCCTGTGCTGCTGGCCAGCCGCGCGCACCGCCAGGAAGGCACGGTCCCTTGCCCCGTCCAGCCGGGGAACACGGGGGGGCCTGTTGTGCCCCAGCGGGGGCTGTGTCACATCCACACGTCAATGCACTTGTCACCGTAACTGCAGCTCATGCCGCTGGGGTTTGGATGTAAAATTCTGCTGCCCCTTTCTACAAGCACGTTGTTCACTGGATTTCACTGTTGAGAAATCTGCAAGAACAAGCCTTAACTGTTCAGCAGCAATGTGAGTTAAAGTAGTGTTTACACCATAGAAGTATGCTGTGCTGGTGAAGCATGTATAGAAGGAAGCAGTATCTGAGAAGGGATTGTTTTATGAGGGGCTGACTTTAAAATGACTCATTTAGCACAGAGCAGCAATTGTGACTTTATTAAAAATCACCACGTTCTGGAGTGAATTCCTTGGCTCAGCTACATGTCCTGCCAACTTCGATTTCATCAGAAAATAGGTCTTGCTGAATTCCCATGGAAAAGTTCTGGAGTGGGTCCCAACTCCATCTCCCTCCCCGGGGATGCTGCTGGCACCCCGTCTGCGGCTCGTTTCCTGCATGCGCGGCGGGGCCGGAGCCTGATCCCGCCGTGCTGCAGATCACATCTTCTGCTGCTTTTGTAACAACTTCCTGTTGTTATTTTTGTTCCTCCGCGTTCATTAGGTACATTTTGTGCAGTGCTCACACACTGCAAAGTGCTGGTATTAAATTAACCAAAATGCTCACTCGAGATAAAAATCAGACTTTTCAGAAAAGAGTTGCAAACTGCAGCCCCTTACCAGCCTCTGCCAGCGGAGCAGGTACCAACAACCGCTGCAGGCTCGGGGCGCAGGATGTTCAGTAGAAAGAGCACAGAACCAAGGAACAGCAAGTGTGCGAAAAGGAGGACTTCTTGTGTTTAAGTTTCTATAGCCTTTAAGAGGATCCAACAAATTCAGATATAAAACAGATTGCTTCATATTTTAACTTTTAAGTGTATGGACTTTACATGGCCAATTTAAAACTCTGCACCAAACTGCTTTCTTCTCTCCCTTCCCGCAAAAACAAGTTTTGGGGATGGAAATACTGATCTAAACTAAATCCCAGGAGCCTGACAATCCTTCTGCAGAACTTCCCTGAGACCCTGGGATATTGCCAGTTTTAAGCGATGGAAAGGAAGGCTGCCAGGTCACAGAGCATGCCACAGATGGGATTTGGCTTCTAAGCAGTCATTTAATTTAGGCCTGGAACAAGATTTATGGGACTCTATCTGAAATCACAGTGAAACAAAAAGATACAGATCTGGGGGGAAGAGACAGGTAGATGTGAATTCACATGAGACAAACTCGATCTGAAGGGCATAGAATATTCCTGTGAGGCTCCTAATTTCCATCTCTGTTTTACGGATGGGGAAGCTAATGCTTCAAGTAAAACAATCCATGGTAGCAGAGTGAATAATAGCAGAGGGAAGAATAAGGATGTACAAGTCCTGCCATCCAACTTTATTGTCTAACCCTCCTCCTTCTCCATGCACTCCCTCTGCAGGGAGGATGGGGTGAAAAGGAAGAAATTTTACATTATTTTCTGCTTGTACCAAACAAGGCGCATCCACAACTGGAGTTTTAAAATTGGGTTGGTCTTGTGGACACATTAGGCAGGAGACATCCAGCCAGCAGCCACAAAGAAGCTCCCCCAGCACAGTCCCCTTGCATGTGGTCCCAAGGCAAATGAAGCCTCAGCACAGCAAGAGGCACAGGTATTTCAGTCATGTTCCCTGGAACAGTTTCACCAGCTACCTCTGAGGCATTTTTTGTTGCTCCTACTGTGCAGCACCTGGCCCAGAACCAAGCTGGTCCTCCTGAGCACTTGTCATTTTCTCTCTTCCCTCTCCTCCCCGCTTAAACACAAAAAAAAAAAAAAAAAAAAGGGAAAAAAGAAAGCAAAACCGTTTCCCCACAGGCTGCAGACAGAAGTGAGATGCAGGTGCAGGCTGCACAAAGCTAATGAGTTCAAATCCCAGCTCCCCGCACACCCTTATACAAGATGCCCAGCCCTTTGACGAGTAAAAATGAAAAGAGAACAAGCACAAGTGTGTGCACCTCTAGGAGACGGCAGGCTGCTCCCTCCTCCCACCGGTGGTGCAGGTGGACAGGACCCCGCTCCAGGACGCCACACTCACTTTATAGTAATGCCTTTTCCCAAAGAGCTTAAAAGCATGACTTAAAGATCAGCCTTTGTAGCACCGCAGTGAAGCTGGTCGTTATTATCTCCATTTTATAAATGTAGAAACTGAGGTGCTGGGTAGAGCAGGGAACTCATTTGTCCAGATCATGCGGTTTGTCAGGGCAAAGACACAGGGTGACTGTGCCCACCCTGGTGTGCCAGCCCCTTCCCCAGCAGCCGTGGTCCTTGAGGTTTCAAAGCTCAACAAGGAACTCAGTTGCCTCCTGTTGGCAGTGACTGGCCACTGTGGCAAATTTAACGCAGAGGGAGGAAATGAAAACTGCTCCTTTCCATTTGGAATAGCAGGAGCCAGCTAAGACTCCAAATGTGTCTTAGCAATGTGCCACTACCTGTCCTGCGTACAGCCCAGCTTTCCAAACCAGGACCCACAAACCTCCCTGCAAGAGAGAAGCCTGAGTGAGGACCAACTGTGGATAGAGACAGGGACCAACGCCGCCTCTCCTGTCTCGCTTCAAATCGTTGTGAAGTCCTGTACCTCACCCTGTCCCACAGGGAAACCACCTAATAGTAGCCTTACTGAGGAGTCCTGGCAGTGATGTGTGTCTTAATCACTGCAAAGCTTTGCAAGTCAGTGGGAGGAGAAACGTGTTGCTACAGCTTTAGTCAGTGCTTTCCAGAACAGTCTCTTGCTTTTCTGCTGGCAGCTTAGGTTCCTGCTATTATTTTTCCTCTTTGCTACAAATGGAGGGAAAGGGAAGTTGCCTCCTTCCCCTGCTCTCGACCGGCCAAGCTGCTGACGAGCCCCTGCTGCAGAGCAAGCTCCCTCCGGGCCTGCAGCATTACACTGCCTGCACTGCCCTGTACATCACCGCACTGACCAGGAAAACAAGAGAGGCTTCAGCCCTGGCCTTGCAGAGACCCAGCATCACGTCCGTGCCATTCAGCTGTGCTCCCTGCCCTCCCAAGGGTCTGCCTTCCCTGCTGCCTCTGCCCAGCCTCACCTCTGCTCCTGCGGGCAGTGCTGTGAGCAGTCAGTCAGCCCTTGCTTGCACTGCGTTCCAGTCCTGGACCCCACCGCAGATCCTGACTCCGTGCTCTGTTGGATAAGCCTCGTCTCACTCTCCTCCCCGCTCTCCAGCCACCAGCCCTATGCACGTCACACTGCAACATGGCAAACTGTACTTAACCCTAGAACACCTCTCCTGTACCCCAGGCTGGTGGGCACACAGCCTTTCGCCAAGTGCCACTCGGTCACGTGCCTGCCTGCTCACAGGAAATCCCACAGAGCTGTGCTCATATCCAGACACTGTAAATATGAAAACCCCAGGAACAAGAATGCAACACCCACACCCATGTGCCAGTGTCGGGATCAAGACAGCAGCCATTAGATCCCATAGTCAAGAGCAGACAGGCGCTGCAATTCTTCAGAGCCCCATGCACCTCTTAAGAGGAAAAGGGCAGCCGCCAGCGCCCTTGCTCACCATGACCCAAGGCTGCGCGGGGCTGTATCAGCAGGCTTTGCTGTGCAGACCCAAGGCCAGCGGAAAGCCTCCCTGTCTGGCTGGAGGTCTGGGCTGCTCTGCAGTCAATCAGGATCACGCCCAGGTTTGCAAGTCACTCGCGGCAGCTCCTGCTGCTGTGTGGAGCTCCAGCACACGGGGCGGGGCAGGGCACGGCGTGCTGCCAGGCCGCTGGAGAAGCCCAAGGTGCCCAAGCTGATGGCAGCACCCAGCCTGGGGGTGCTGGGGGGAGAGACTCACACCCTCTTCCTCTCCCACAATTCCCTCTCTTGCCTCCTCCCATGCTGTATTAGCTGGTGGATACTTTCCTTTCTCTGTGGTGGGTTTTTTCTTTTGCAAATACCTGGTTTATTTAAAGCATGTGGTTCCAGAGCAGGCTGCATGGAGGGAAACGTGCTGGAACTGGGGAGTGGGCTCTGCCATGGCAGGTGACAGTGGGCTGGGAGCACGAGCAGGGGCCCCGAATCCTGTCCAGTTCCCCAGAAACTCTGCTTCAACAGCCCTGGGGATTGGGAGATCCAGTTACCCACTGGACAGATTCCTTTTGGCTGGTCTGCCCAGAAGACAGGACACTGCTCCTTGCTTCTTGCTGGGAGCAGCTGGTCCTGGTGGGAATTAACCCCTTCACCCGCGTCACATTTAGCGCCGCACTCTGCAGCTGTCTGGGCAGGTGGAGTCCCGCAGGCCGGGGCTCTCCACGTGGCTGGCAGGCTGGGGAAGCCCCTGCGGTGTGTCAGCCGAGCTGCGCTTCTCCGCAGCATTCCTGCCTGAGCAGCTTTCCCCACCTTGGCTGCTTTGCCTCACCAGGAAATGTTTCAACTTCACAGGGAGTTGCAAAGCACTTTCCTGCCTCTGGTTATTAACCTGCATGCAGGGCTGCAGGGGGTGGCAGAAAATAGGACAGGAAGCCAGAGGTGTGCTCAGCCCCAGTTCAGGCGGTCCTGTGCGCATCCAGCCTCAGCGCTGCAGCCGGTGACAAGGGCCTAAATCCATTCTTGGTGCAAACAAGCGTGACTCACAGCCCAACCCCAAAAGCCAGCATAAAACCAGGCCTAAGCTGGACCCTGTGGGGTGGCAGTACTCTCTGAGCCGAGACCAGCTGCTTGTTTCCTTGGGGAGCTGAGCCGGAGCTCTCGCCAACGTGCCTGATTTCCCTCTCATTTATTTTAGACTTTCAGCAAGACATTTCCACAGCTACTCCCGATTTACACCAGTGGGAATAAGCGATGGTCCAGGCCCCTCCTCCCAGAAGCCTGGCTGTGGTTCCTCGGTTTTCTTCCTCACAGAAAGCATTTAGCGTCCATTTTTTCCCTGTTAAATCATCTGATTTTTTTGGCTCCCCTTTCGATAGGAATTCTTTCTTTCTTTTGCATTAATTTTGCCCAGTTCCAGCACTGACCCATGTTTATGAAAGGGGCTTATGAGCTGTAATGTTAACTAGCCTCAGTTTGCTGATTCAGCAGCAGAATAAATAGGTAATTACACTCTGCCATATGTGTCTCTAATTCCAAATAGATGGTGTCCAAAAGGCGCTGTGCATTACCAGCGGATGACTGGAGTTGGGACTGTAAAAATGAGTAAATTGGTCCCCAAGGCCGGAAAAAGCTCTGTCAAATCCCACTGTTTATATCATACTGAGTGGCTGACTTGTGGTTATTTTGTAATTTAATACTGCTAAATGTCAACGGGAAATCCTTTCAACTACAGTTTGATACCTAGTGACAGAAAATCATTCAAGACTTAGACAAAGCAGCTAGCTCAGAGAGGTGCATTTTTTTCTTTTAATCTTTGCATAAAGAGTGATCTTGCAGCAGCTGCCCTGCCCTGGAGGGGAGAGGGCAAACAGACCGCTTGCGTCTTCTTCCCCCAAAGATGCACCCTTCCTATGCCATGACCGAGGCAGTGACTGTCAGGCGTTGGGCAGGGCTGCCTGTACCTCTCTTTCCTAGAGCAGGCCACGTTCCCTGTGCTTCCCCAGTCAAGCCTAGCTGGGCAAGTTCCTTCACTCCTTGTCCTAAGCAGCCCGGTGTATAAGACCAACTCTTTCACTTGCATATTTGTTTATAAGAAAACAGAAACCCCAGGATGGCCACATTCTCCATATGCTTCCTGTAAACAAATCCCAAAACTCCTGCACACACAAAGGCTGCTCGAGCGACACTGGGGAAGGAGTTGCAGAGAAGAGGTAGCAAGCAACTTTCCATGTGTCTCTTTGAAATGATGAACTGAATCTCATATCCTGTGTTAAATAAATATGTCTAAACTCGCCCAAAGCAGCCTGCTGCACTGCATTCAAGGTGCTGTCCTGCCCACCCAAAGAGCTCCTTGAAGGACTGTTGCTGAGGAGCCATTGAGACAGCAAACAGGAGGCATCTATTCTGGTGCTTACAGCTTCTGGCCACCTCCTCAGGCAGGGACAGTCATCCTCTTTTCCCTGGGATCAGAGCATCACCGTGGTGCATGTGGTGAGGAAGAGACTCAGCTGAGAGCTGGCAGTGCACAGGCCAGGGAGACCTGCCATAAGCTCTGCACTTGGGCAGGAAAATCGTGCCCAGCACTTGCCGTGGCAGGGCACTGGCCTGTGACACATGGCAGGGGGGACACTGACCGCAGCCCAGCCCAGACATGCAAGTGGGGAAGAGTTTTTTCTTCCTTACGTGCAAACACAGAGCTCTGCTCAGTACGGGTTCAGGCTACATTTTAACAGCTCTTTTTGCTGGGCAGCAGCAGCCACGTTTTCCAGGGCTGCTGTCCAAGCAGGGTCTATCGCACCTGATACGCTTTGCTCAGTCTGTCTCCAGCAGATCTCTCGTCTCTAGGGGCTGAACAGAATAATTAGAGGTCTGAGAGCTGGACAAAGCCTGTCTGGTGGATGGGGTAATTTACAAATGCTCAGACTGTCCACACTCCTAAGCCAAAGGAAAAGCTTAATTAGAGGAACAGAAGAAATTCATCTGGGAGAAAATTAGGGCAGAGAGAAGCCCCACCCCACCAGAGGCAGAAGGACACCCTCAGTGCAGCCTGCCCCTTCAGAGAATCCTCCTGCCTGCACAGGCCAGGGAGCAAGGGCTTTGCTTGGAAGCAATGGGCAAGTGGCGGCCCTGTGCCTAAGAGCTAAAAAGGTACAGTCATCTGCCCATTGACTCTGCTCCCTCCTGCTTTGGGAAACTCCGACAAGATGTGCCATACTAGCTCAAGCATCTCTCCCAGGGCTGCGTGGCCCAGCCTTATGTTGGCAATTGCCAGCTTGGGCTAATGGGGTCTGCGGGGAAGCTGTTTCACACTCAGTTCTTCTGTTATACACTGTTAGCTGCAAACTGGGGGGAGCTGCACAAGCTGCTCAGGCAATATGTCTGCACAGATCCCACAGGATCCTGTCTACTGCTCTTCAGTGATCCCTTAGGATCCAGTCTGCTTCCTCAGGTTTAGGCCAGGGGCTTCTAGAAAACGATGACTGAACAGCTCAAACCTTTCTTTGCCAGGCTGGGGGAAGAGGGGAGTCGCACAGCGGGAGCTGCCTGGTTCCACGCAGCATCGAGACAACGGGCACCAACATAAATTCAGATGAGGCTAGAGACTGTCACAGTACCAGAGCGTGAGCGGCTGGTGTCACAGCTTCTGGGGCTGTGCCAGTACTTACAAGAAACTACTTCAAAGGTTTGTTCCTTACAAACTCCTGTTGTTACAGACAAAAATCTGGAGAAGTCCTGTGATTTAGGAGACAATATTCTCCTCCCAGTGTCTCCTCTCCCAGTCTGGGGGATGGAGCTATTTTGTGGCTATGCAGCCAAAGGCTGGGGCACAGAGTCCTAGATCTGCTCCAGTGATTTGCTCTGGGGTTTTAAGCAAATCCTTTTTGGCACAGCTTCTTGCAGGCACCTGACAGAGACAGGAGCCAGTGTCTAAATGCATTCCTTCTCTCAGAGTCTTACTTTCCCCATTTGTAAGCTTGGTTAATACTATCTCACCCCTTTCTGGGATGGTGTTAGTCTTCATTAGTACATTTGAAGCATGCCGAGATCTGCAGATGAAATAAATACAATAATGCAATGATACTGTGTGATTATCTGTTGGACTTGGAGACTCAGCCCTCACCCTGTATCCAGACTTGGCAGCTCCTGGCATGCCCAGAAACACCCTTTAAACAGCTGGAGCACTGTAGGGAAAGACAGCAACATCCATATCATAGCTGTGGAGAGGTGGGCAGCTGCTGTCCTTGACAGCCCCAGTACAACTGTAAATATTTCCGTTTCCACAGGACTGTGAAATCCTAATTCCTACTACATGGAGCAAAGGCACCTGAATGCACTCTCTAATTCTGCAGCACAGTTTAAGGAGAGGAAAATGCCCATCCAACAGTAGTCACTGTGACCCCTGGAGCCACAGAGGAGTTCCCTCACACCTGTAGTGTTCTACAAGCTCTGGAAAAATGGGGAGTTTGTTTCCTTGTGGAGCCTAATCTGGCCCCTTGGCTCTTCTGATAAACAGCTCAAAGTAGGACTTATTGAGGGTAATTCAAAGCAATTCTCCTGCCCTCACCAGCACGACACAGAAAAGGCTGAGGGTGGGTCCCCTGCTGTGCCTGGTAGCCTGGGTGCAGCCTAAAGTGCTCTGTCAGATAATACTTATTTTTTCATCACAGTGAAGCTAGGTCCTGTGCAGGGCTCATCCCACCTATTGCTTTCTGAATTCAGAAATTCAAAAACTGCAACCAGGAAAATAAATTCAACTCACTGGCATAGATGAGCTGAAATAAACCCTGTGCTAGCCCAGCATGAGGAAGATGGGTCATCTTTAATGATGATTTGGGATGCTACAATATCACTTTGGCATGCTAAGTACTGCCTCTCACAAATTCACCACCAAAAACCACAGCTGGTTTGGGGGATTTGCGCACCTTGCAGGAAGGGTCAGTCTGGGAATGACAGTTGTTCCCACGCACAGACTGACTCCCACTCAAAAAGCAGTAACTTCCCCGGCTCGCACGGGCTGAGCCAGACATTTCCACAGCAAGCCAGGCGCTCAGGTTAGGACTGGCTCCAGCACAACCCACCACTGGCTTCTGCTGCTGCTGCCTGCAGCCAGAGAGGCGCAGGAGAAGCGTGGGATGTCTCTAGCCACTAGGAATTACTATTCATGTGATCTTTCTTTCCCCGTGGCCTCATTTGGCCCAAAACCCAAATTCCACAGCACCCACACTGCATTGCATCTTCACACTTTGCTCTGCCTGAGGCCGCTGGGATGCATGTTTCATGCACACAGCCTCCTGCAAGTGGAGATAAGGCTGAACTAAGATATGATGTGTAGGGGGATTTCCTAGCTTGTAACAATATCTCAGATTTCTACTTTTGAGATCAACATGGAGGGGAAAGTCTAGTTTGCACAATAGTCCCTGTAAAGCAAGGCAGGCGCTCCTGTACAGCAGAAACAGCTTCACTCTTATGCTCCCAAAGCAAAGTTAACTCCTGAATCACTTACCTTTAAAGCTCCCTACAGCAAGATCCAGCCCTCTGGGGTGCTGAGAGGACCCATAACACAGGGGTGTGTGGCTTCTCTGTGTTCTGAGAAATAACAGCTGAAGACACCCAGCCCTGGTTTGTTTGATGAGGTCTCTGGGCCAGCCATGCCTTCAGAAGTGAGGTCCATTTTTCCTTGCATCCCTGGCCCTTACACAAGAGACTGCTGACTCATGCATTTGGGGACCAAGTGCCATGAAGAGGATGCCTGGGCACATGTGGTGACACTGAGTCCTTCACACAGCATGGCTAGAAAAGAGGGCTCTGGCAGGCAGGTGCAGAAGAACAGCTTTGACAGAGTGACTGGCCAAGACAGCCGTTTGAGGAAAACCGCCCTGGCCAGGGAGGTGATGTGTCCTGGCTCCAGCCCAGCGGGAAGGCAGGGATGGGGAGAGATGAACTCCTCAGACCTGCAGGGCCGAACATGGAAACAGGGCTGCATGTGCTGTTTGCCCTCGGGTACGTCGTGTTTCCGGGGGAGGAGGGCTCGGTGAGGGGTTGTCAGACACGCGACTGTGCTTTGGCAAGCTAGATCTGCCCTGTCACCCCAGCCTGAAGTGACACCTGCCAAGCCCTTCCACTCTGGCTGGGAAAGATTAAAGGATGGAGTGGCTGGCAGTTAAGGCTCAGTTCATTAGAAAAAGTCCTGTTAATTGGGTATTAACTGGCCTCTGCTGGGGATCGGGGACACATGGGCTGGGAATACAGGAGCTGCAGTGTGATGCTTGTCAGACATTTGAACTTTGGCAGGCTGGTGTAGCTGGCATGGGGAGGGCAGCCCAGCCCTCAGCTGGCATGTCAGGCCATGCCCCTTAGAGATTCATGGCTGCTATTGTCTTGGCCAGACTAATCCCTCTTACCGGGATGCTGGTCTGGTTTTTCCTCCCCATCCCAGATTGTGTATCACACCTCTTGGGCTTTGCTCAGTTTAAAAATACATGTTTAGGGCTTAATCTGTGCTGCTCTAGGGCACAAAGACCAGGCTGGCCCTGAGATCACCTGACATTAAGTCCTGAAACAAAGCCCTTAGGGCAGAGTCCTCATACTCTGGCACTAAAGTCTCAATTCCTGTCGCCTGGAAACATAACAGGATTGTCTCCGTTTAGTGGGATTATGTCTGAAAAAGCCTTTTGTTACTGCCACTCTCTGCTCCAGGGTTGACAGCTGAATCAAACCAGATGGGAGTCCCACAGTCAGAGCGAGGAAATGGTGGAGGGCTCCTGGCTCTGACATGGGTTGACCTTGGACAACACTCCATTGCCCTACACTTGGCCTCTCCTCCCTGGGGCAGAGGCGAGGAACAGGCCTTCAGAGATCAAATGCCTTTTGCTCTAGACACGCCAGGAAACTGTGTGCAGCTTGAGTAGGGGCAGGGGTTATTGCCACTTCTGTCCCTCTTTGACCTGAGAAGCAAGTCTCACATATATGTCAGGAACAGCATCCCGCAGTGGATGCTGTTGGGGGACAAGCGTGTGACTTTTGGCAATACAGCAGGTCACATTCACAGGGGAATAAGGAAACATGGGGAGCATAGAGATGAAATGGGAAACATGAGGCTTCCCATAAATGATTCCTGTCTCCCCTTTATGTCAAACCACAGCAGTGTCCCCTTGCAATAGCACCCTGTGCTATAGGCTGGGCCTCAGCTTTCTTGGGGTTGGTGGTATGAAACTGCCCGGCCCAGAGCTCCCCCAGCTCTGCTCTGAGCCGCAGCCCAGGGAGGATGCTGCTTTAGGTGCCTTTCAACGCAGAGTTGCAACCAACCAGCTTCCCCTGACACTTGCAAAGCTGCAGTAACGACGGAAGCCTCTCTACCTTTAAGGCATGAGGTATGCTATACACAGCAAGAAGGTTTGCCTAATTAACTCCGATTGTATATGACATTGTCATGTTGATTTACTAAATATACACAGGAAATCTCTTTATTTCACCAGCTGATTGGTGACATAATCTGGGTCTATAAGGAGCAGCCTTGACACCAATTCCCTCTGGTTATGTTACCTGTCTTTTCCACCTGCAATCGCATCAATGAAGCCCGCAAGGAACTTCAATAACTAATTTATTCATTTTGCTTCTGATTTATAGTAAAAAGGAAAGGATGTCAGGATACACTTGTCTAGAATGACAATCAAGCCCAGAACCCTTCCAAGCTCGTGCCTTCTCAAGAAGTAGAAGGCTTCACCTTAGCAGCATGTGCATTGTGCAGATTGCAATTACCAACCACTTTGTGTTACTGTAGACTCACACCAGCTGGGAGAGTTTCCAGATAACGCAAGCCTGGAAAAGTCAATTACCTCGCTCTCTTATCTGCTAAAGATATGGGCATCCCTGACTGACACATGACATGTTCACTCATGCTTCTCATGTCCCCACTCGCCTCAGCATAATTACTCCATGTTTATCAGGCTGTGCTGATCCTGCTTTTATACTGTACTGTTATGGAAAGGGCACCGCAGACCTCTGGGATCACTTGTATGAGGAGCAGGCCCAGGATGAAGCCTCAGGTTGATGCAAATGAATCCACAACTGTCTGTGGATGAGCCCCAGTAAAACTGCAGTATGGCTCAGAGAGTTTCCACATTATTCAACCTTACACCAAGGTACAGATCTTCAAATCTGCATTTGCTATCTAAAGAAAATGGACTCCAACACAGCTCTGAAAATCTCATACTAAAACTTCGCTCCTCTTGTGCAACATGGGAAATTTTCAAAAGTTTGTTTTGGCAGCAAACTGTTTTCAGTACCTAACCATGTGCCAGAAGGTCAAGGCTTTCCTCCCCAGATGGAGAGCGGAGAAATAATTACTGATCTCCTCTTTAGAGGCCACAATGAAATCTCTTTCCGAAAGAGAATACAGTCCTACATGATTTGTTGAAAAGCATCTGTTGTTAGTTAGTGGTGCCTCTGGAGCACTGCTGCAGACTTCCACTTGCACAGGTTTGCAGTAACTGCTGGTCTGTGGTGTGTGCAGCTCCTGCAGAACCTGACATGCATTTTTCAGGGCTGAAAGAGACTAGGAGCCATGTTCCCTGCTCTCAGAACAGAGGTGGAAGGAGCATTGCTCTGCACCATTCATCCTGTCCCAGATCAGTGCATCACCATCCCAGGCCACCACAATGGCATTTCCCATTGACCACAACTCTGTTTGACATTCTTTCCCAAACTTGGAGCTTTTTTTTAAGGCCCAGCCCATCACTAAAGCGGTCGTTCTCAGGGGCCAGCAGTGTAAGTGGCCTTACACTGGCAGAGGCACCCTGGGAGACTAAGAATGCCTCCTTCAGCAGTTCTCTGAGCTGCTACAATTTCTGCCTGGAACAAATAAAGTTACAGACCAAAACCACTTCCTCCTGCACACGGACTGTCCTCATCAATGCAACACTCCTCATCGCAGTGAAACAAGAGCCTCATTTGGCAGAGCAATGCGGGGAGCAGGGTTAGCTACTCAAAGGGATGTGCAGATACTCTGTGTCAGGCGTGGAGCCTACGTCAGCAACAGAGAAAGCAGGGGACAGGGGAATATGCAACTCCATTGGATGAGAGCCTAGTTAAGGTCCGTTTGTGTCAGCCCAAAGCTTAATCTGGATTGATGCAAACTGCAGAAAGTATCATTAAGGACTGTCTGGGGAAGTCACAGAGCTTCTCTGCTCCCTTCTTGTCTTCCCCAATAATAGAGATATTTCTGTTTACAAAGGTGGACTTGATCCTCAGAACTTCCTCTGTAGATGTCTAGTATTTGCATGTGTCACCCTGTTTTCCCTGGCTCATTAATCACTCACTGTACTTGTCAAATTGGAGCAGTGCCTTCTGTGCTCCTGTAACCTGCTATAGGGGCCCCAGGCTGAGTGTTTCTACTGCTACTGTGTAGCTGCTTTATGGCACTTCAGAACGCAGCCCTCAGCGTGCCCAGCACGCACTATTGCAGCACACCCTAAGAGCCCCCACATCAGCACCGGAGCATTGCCCTGGCAGACCGCATGGCACACAGCTGGCTCGTTCCATAAAACAAAAAGCTGTTCTTAAATTACAAATAAAAGATCTTCCATCATCCCTGGGGTCAGTCTGGTGTCTCCCATACTCTGACACACATATACATGCCTGGCCTTTACCCAGAGAGCCGAGGTCCCCGTGCCTGGGACAGGAGAGCCTGTAGCTGGGTCCTGCTCACACAATACAAGTGCTGTCCTGCTCTAGACTTCAAACCTCTCTCTCCCATTACATTCTCACTCTTCCATTCATTTTCTTCCCCTTCAGCAAACAAGAGAAAAAGGAGAAAAAATACATCTGTACATGGCCTCATGTCCACTGGCTTTAAGGGCTCTTAAGTTCAGGCTAGGGCTGAGAACCACTTCCCAGGTGAAAGCCTGTTTTCTCCCTGCACAGCTCACCCGTAACATGATGCTAGCTTGTTTCTTCTCTTCACCGGTAGCAATGGCTTTTTACAACACAGTCCCTGTCTGATATGAGATGAAAGCATAGCTTGTCCAGCCACCCCAGGGAGTGGGAGAACTGTGGGGAGAGAACACGTTAACAGTATGTCAGGAGAGCTCCTGAGCAAAGACCTGTTTACAGCAGAGACAGCCTGGACCAGTGAGACAGGTCCAGGTACAATTTAAACAAGGTCTCTTGGAGCCGCAGTGTGGTTCAGGCCTGCCTCAAGCAAAGCAGGGTTTGTCTCTGCAGTGTGCAGTGTCTCTGGCTGATTAGGAGCAAAGCCCATCTCCTCCTTCCTGCCTTCCCTGTCGGCTGGAGCACATGGCTTACAGGAACAGCTCCCTTTCTGTCTTCTCTCCCATTTTTAATGACCAGTCTCTGTGATTGGCATGAGGAGCTGAGTCCTGGTAGGGCTGGGGAAATCCAATATTGCTAAGACCAGGACAGGAAACAGCAATGTGTTCCTGCAGTCACAACTCCACATTAAGTAATTTGTGTATTAAACTGAAGATGACACAATGAAATGCTTATATTATCTTGGTCTATCCCAGCTTACAGGGCAAAATGAACTTAAAAGGGTTCAATTTAGTCTTTCTAAGGCACCTATCACCTTGTTATCAAGCTTTGAAACATCTATTTAGGCATTTTTCAAAGCTGATCTATTAGGGTGGGAGCAGGACCAAAGCAGGCTCAGTCACAGAGCCTTGTGCAGAGCAAGGCACGTGCCGACAGCACCCCTGGTGAGCCCCGGGGCCACGGAACAGTGGGATCCCTGGTCCAACACTATTCTGCTATGCTCAGTGTTAACAATCTAAGCTGCAAGAACCATCATGTGATCCCAGACAAGGAAGCTCTGCAAGATCCCCATCCTACCGAGCAATCTAGGGATGCCAGGAGAGAGGAGATGTTTCCCTAGACACTGGGGGGAGAAAATCCCACGGGTTCAAGGTAGTTCTTTCCATTTTAAGATTTTTAACAAAAATGTCCATGACCTTCCTGGTCTGCAGAGCTAGATGAGAGACTTGAGGAAAGCCAGGTCTCTCAGGAGATTACCAAGACTGCCTATTTTTAGTCAAGTCAGAGGTGCTCCAAGGTAGAGACAGTCATAGCTGACTGACATCCACGTTAACCAGAGGGGCAGCTGGGCTCCAACTGAGGAATGGAAAAAGTTGACTCCATCTCATCTCCAATTGCAGAGACATGGAGCTGAGAGCTCCAGAAGCCAGGACTGACACATGGCTGCCTTTCTGCACATGCTGATTACTTTGCTCTGTATGAAAGTATCAAAGACTGGAAACCCAGGATGAAACGCAGATGCTTGCTCTTCAGTATGTCTGTGTCCATGCAGGGCTGTGAGACCAGCTGAGGCTCCTGTTTTACCTTTCCCTGTTTCAAGTTTTCACCAGTGAAAATCAGAGTTTGAAGGACATTCTGAAATTGAAGCTTAATGTAAAGTTACTTTTGAAGTCTGATTTGAATGCTAAAATGAAACCCTGTAAACCTCTAGTTAAAATCTATTAAATTTCCCAAAGGAGTTCATAACAAGTTATTGATTTGTACACTCAGCAGTTGAGCAATGAAAAGGAGAAACCAAGACCACAGAAATCTGGGAGGGTAATGCCAGAATCACACTTTGACACAAACAATTGCTGGAAAATATTTCACTTAAGGTTTTCCATATGACAAGTCAGAAGAGGGAATACAAAAATCGGTTGTCTTTAAATGTGAAGCTGAACTGCTGTAATCCTACAGATTGTTTCGGGTAGAATATATTGTAATTTCCACAGTGCCATGATAATTTCTTTCCTACTCTTCATGAGGAAATTTCAACAAGAGTCTTGAAAACACACACTTGTACACATCTGTGAAAGTGAAAAGTAGGCCAGCTGAGCAACACTCCCCCCCTCACTAACTCACTTAACGATGCGCTTAAATATAAGCTACTGCTTAGTCACATACTCACAGATACACGCACATTTACCTTCATATTTCATTCATCCCAAACTAAGTATTTCTACTAAAAATCTCTACAAATGCAGAAAGACATACCCCCAGTATTGAATGGCAATTAAGCAATTCACTTTCCTCTAAAACTCGTCTACTGTAATCTTCATCAAGAAAATCAAGCCAACCCAAAGCAAATTAATATAGATCTGCCTGCTCAAAATAAATAATTTAGAGCAATCTCTCTACTGGGGAGGGTTTAATTCACTTCTTTTCTTACTGTTTACAGAGTCACTGGCAAAGAAAGGACATGTTTCATTTTCTCCACTTCAGTGGGGTGATCTAATGGACTGGAGTGGACTCACTAAAGCTCTAGAGCATGGTATAAATGGGCAACAGCCATTAGACAATGCCGAAACAAGACAAATCAGCCCTTTTTAGCTTTAGGTCCTCTACATAGCCCATGGGATTGAGCTAATGCAAGAATTAGCCAAATAGAAAACCAACATTCAATCCCTTAATGACAGGAGTTGCCTTCCCTCAGGGACAGAATGCTTCCTGCAAGCAAGACAGAGGGACACTGGGATGAGACATGGTGGCAGAGTGCCACAATTAGGGCGCTTTGTGGTGAAGGTAGCAGGGGAAGGGGATTTTCCACATCGCATCTTATGGGGAAGGACTTTGAGAAGCCTGTGATACTGTTTGCCTGGCCCAGGTGCTGGGAACAGACAGGGCTGTGTTTTCAGCTGAGACTATAGGTGTACAGGCTGCCTGCCAGAGGGTGCCTGGCTTGAGAGACAGCTCCCGTTGCCCAGCCCCAGGTTGTTCTGTGCTGTCCTCCACAATACATTCACCAGTTAGAGCAGTCCAAATTCCCTTTGACTTGTCCCTGTGGGGCAGCTGTGCAGTTATTTGACTGACTTCTGAGAGCATTCCCTGGCATAAGTGATCAGGAAAAGAACTTTTCAAAGTCACCTGAGTCAGCATCATTCACAAGCCTAACCTGTACTTCACCCACACAGGCATTTGGACCAGAACTGTTTACAGGCTCTTCCAGTCTAGGCACCAGAAACAAGTCTGTGTCTGATCTCACCACTCACCCCAAAAGAGCAGAACTGCTGTCTGGAGTATCTGCGATCAATATATAGAATCAGAGAGTCTGAAATAGTTATTGTAGAACAGAAGTGCAAGTTGTGCTTCAGCACACCACCTTGTTCCTGGAACAGGCACAGAAGCAAAATGAACTGTAGAGATTAGTCACTGCTCTGACCTCCTGCTTTGGCCAGCATGGAGTCATAGGGCTGAAACAATGACGTTTTCCGTGAAAAATGAATCAGAAGTCTAATGCACACCCCACTTACCAGCCCAGTTTGGTGTCTCCTAATTTCACGCTATTTCTACCATTATTCAAATGCTATGTCCCATTGAAATCCTGTAAAGATACTTGTCTTTACTTGCCTGAGAGTTCAGTTCGTGCTTTTCTCCCACATACCTTTCTACAGCCTTCCTTGATTTCTCTGCTCCTGCTGTGAAAATGGCCAGCCTTGCTGCAATGTAAACGAAGAGAAGTAAGTGAGAAAGAACATTATCAGATGAAGATCCAAGAAGAAGGCAGGCCAGCACATCCAGCATTCCCAGGGTGCCCTAGAAGATGACTACAAAGGCCTGCAATGCACTTGTTGCTGTTGTACATATGCCTGGGCCTGTATGCGTGCTGACATTCTGACAGGACAAGAGAGATTTGCTCTTCCCACTGTTTGCTCCATTTGGTCTCAGCACCAGGAGTAGACTCAGATGACAGATCCATCCTGATCTGGTGCTGTCCTGATGCAGCACTGGGAAGAGCTTTATAAAGACAAGTGTGCTTTAGAGTGTGACCCTCTGAAAGGCACAGCTAATGGGGGAAGGCAGAGAGAGAATAAACATGCATTTTTCAAAATCCAGTGTAAAAATGGTGTAGAATTAAGCAAGCAGAACAGAAATTACAGCTGGAGCCTATGATCAGGCTGAATAACTGAACGGCTTGGAGGCCTTGTCCTTGAGGTGCTGGGGGGTGGCTTGTTCTTCAGAAAGGTATTTACCACTAGCACATTTCCAGATCTATTGGAAAGTCTTGTTACAGTTTCAAAACAAGGGTCCCCTCTCCTTACAACAAAATAAAAAAAAAAAAGAGGCTGATAAAATACAGAGTAGCCTCATAGGCAGTTGGAGGTACGGCAGCTCCTACCCACTGGGTATAATTTTTAACAACGCAAACCAGCTCCAGAATAAAGCACAGAAAATGTCAGCCCTTTGTATGAAAGGGCTTTTGAAAAAGCCAAGCTGATTCCAGTTTGCCGGAGGCATTAAGACAGCATATGTCACAGAGCCTGGGAACCGAGAGGCTAAGAGTTGGCTCCAATGTGCCGGATAATGGAGCTGCTACTACTAGTCCAGTGAGCTCCGGCTGCCACCCTGCTCCTGGTAGCAGTTTCCAGCATGCTGGCACTCGGTGCAGGCCACCTGCAAGCCAGATCTGCTTCGTCGGAGGAAACTGGGACCTATTTTAGTTGCCCAGCTGCAGCTCAGCTCATTTGCAAGAGGCAGCCTGCCACATCAGAACTCCTTTAGGAAGCACCAGGAGGCAAACCAATCTGCTGCCTCTGAAAACAAGATGGATAGGAGGGTGCGTCTCAGCCCCTGCTTAGATGGGGAGCAGAGGGGATTGCTGTGGGAGGCAGGAGGATGCAAGGGCTGTCTCCTCACTGAACACCCTCTGCTTTGCTTCAGGGAAGAGCTCTAACATCCCCAGGCTTAGACATAAAATCCCAGGGCAACTGAAGTTTGTGCCAACGTCGCCTGGAGACTGCTAGGGCCTGACACACAAGCTGTGGGTAGGGGCTTGTCAGGCCTTGCAGGGCAGGGAAACCCTCCCCAGCAATTACCTCTCCAACTCTGCTTTCCACTGGCTGCCCCGCTTCCTGGGCAGGGGCTGCACCTCACTGACTGCCGTTGTGAGCAACCCTCACAGCTGCTCTGGCCAGAGAGGATCTACTGTTGAAGAGGCCAGGCAGGTAATCTAGTCCCTTTTGGGGCCAGCCACAGACATATGTCACCCCATGGCAGTGACAAGGGATATCAGTATCCTCAAGAGTCAGCAACCAGCTGAGCAGAGGGAAGAGTGTCACGATGGGTCCCTGCAGGCCTTAGTGAAACAGGAGAGTTGAAGAGTTTGCCCTGAGTCTTAACCTTGGGATCTGCTGCGTGTGGGAGCCAGATAACTGGGTTGCACCAGGCCTCCATGCTGCTGCTCCAGACAAGGCTGCAGAGCCTGTGGGGCAGCCCTCTGCCTCTTCTCGCTGCCAGCAGGGACTGCCCCCGTGCTGTTCCCTGCCACGCGCTCAGCCTGGCCACGCAGCTCCCTTTGCAGACTGCATCATCTGATCAGCTGCAGAGCCGTGCTGGATCTGGGTCTGCACCCGCCGCCCGCGGCGGCTTCCTTCTGAAGCAGAGCTAGGTGAGCACGCAGCACACCAGAGAAGGTGCTAAGCTACGACAACAGTATTGGAAGCTGTGTCATGGCACTGGTAGGTGATATGTACCCAGGGAGCATGGAAAGAGCTAAGCCAGAGCAGAATAATGAAACATTGCCCCCTCTTCCCAGGTTTGGCCTTTTATCAGATACAATTTCCTTCTCTTTAGTCATACATTCCTGTTCTCCTGCCAGAACACAATCTCAGCCCTAAAAGCAGAAATTACTGAAATGCCCATGCTCACACATACCCCTGTATCCTCTTTCTTGCTCCAGCTGGAAGGTATCACCTGCTCAGCTACCTGAGGAGAAACAATAAATTGCCCCTCCAGTCAGCTGTCAGCCTCCAGGAGAGCAGTGCTGACACTGGCTATTTATGTTTCAATAAAAAGCAGTGGAAATAAATACAACCACAGAAAAGAACAAGAGACCCATGTCCTCTTGAGAGAAAAATCAGTCACTCCCACATCTATTGGTCTGTTTTCTTCCCAGAAGCTAGTGGCCAGGTGGTATGGACAGAAATGAGTCAGACACAGGACTAGTCATAAAGTGAGCAGGAAATGAGAAGTACTGTCTGTGCAAAATGTGCTTATCGGAGGGCTGGAATGAAAATGTTCATTTTCTTAGGGAATGTTTTTAGTGGAAATGTTCCAAGTATTTTTTTAAGAAAAAGGCCTAATGCTTCAAATTTTTAATTTTTATTTTTTCATTATAGAGAAAGGTTTTTAAGCCATGCTGAAGCTGTTATTATTTGTGGAATAAAATGTTCCACTGACATTAGCCTGCAGTGAACATCCCAGGAATGCCAGCCTAGTTGTAGGAATGATCACAAATCAGCAAATCCTAAACCACCTTGAAAGAATGTTCCATAAAGGGAATTATGGGCTCATAAACCAGCTTTTGTACCTGATGCCATGAGCTACACTTACCTGGTTTGGGAAGTGAAATGCTATCACATGACTACATGTCAAACCAGAGCAACGCAAACTTCAGTTGTACACGCTGGCAGTTTCCTGTCACAAACAAACTGCAGACCAAGAACTCATTACTACCTCAGTCATTGCAAAGCATAAATGTAATTATCATGATCTGATCAGGGACAAGAAAGAAGGAGGCATAATTTGCTGACAACAGTATTTGTAATAATTAATCTCCTAGATCTTGCCTTACAGGGTCATGGACGTCTTGAAATGGGAAATGGGATGTTTAAATCATTTGTGTCCCTTTAACCACCTGCACCAGCCGGGGTGACTCAGCGCCTCCTGCCCAGAGTCTGGTGGGTCCAGAGAGGACAGGTAGGGCTCGGGCACTACCTTAATCGCCTGTTCTTCCAGGGACCAGGACTCTGCAGGAGGAAAAGCCCCACTTTCAGTTAATGGAAGGCGCTGTAAAGCCTTTACAGACATCAGTTCAAACAGCCTTTATCAACACTGGAGTAGTTCAGCATGGAGGCTGCAAGGCCTAAACCGAAATGCCATCAAACTAAGCCCACAAGATCTGGGGTTTATCACAGGGTGAGTGTGGGGAAGTTTCAGCCATACCCATTAATAAAGAAGACACCCAGTTAAGATGGGTGTAAAATCAGTAAACAGACAGCCTGTCTCAAGCAGGCTTGCAGTCTAGCAGGGTGGGGAGGAGTCAGGCAGAGCAGACAGGGCATGGGGAGGGTTTAGAGGAGCCAAGTCAGGCATTAACCTTGCCCTGAAAGGTGCCAGGAGAGCCAGAGGAGCTCAGCATCTAAAGCCTCACTAGTCCTTGGCCTTGCTGACACTACCCACAACAAACCAGTTGGAAAATGTTGTCAGTTGGAAATGCTGGATGCTGTGTTGAAGACAATTCCACTCCTTCACAAAAATCAGGGACGTGTCCTACAACTTCCCTGTGCTCTGTCTGACCAAAAAGGGCTTCATTTCAGCCACCCAACTTGCCTCAGGAGAGACAGAATTACATGCGTGTCTCCAGGTCTGCCCACGTGCTGCTTGTCCTCACGGCATCCAGGCAGGCGGGTGGTGCAGTGTGAGATGGGAATTGGCCGATGCTGCTGTAGCAGCCATACGCTATAAAAATGAGCCTGAGAGAGTAATATTTATTTCATGGGGAAAAAAATCCTGCTCACTTGAAAGGCAGCTGAAGCAGAGATTAAAAAGGGTGCCTGAAAGAGGTAAATAGAGCCAGGATGCAAGCTGCATTTGGAGTCACCATTTCCAGTGTGGAGCTCTGGCCCCTGGGCTGAGATTGGCTCACTTTGCTCCCTGGAACAAGGCCTGTCAAAACTCTCCTACCTTTGATCACCTTTTGCAGGAAAATGCTGTACACATTAGATGCTCATTAACATTTATGTAAGTCAGTCATCTGGTGCAGCTTATCTTGTCTGCTATTTGCCTGTGGGAAAAAAGAAAACTCACAAAAGGCCTGCACAGAAAAGCCCCAGGACCACAGCACTGGAAAGTTGTTGCTGAAAAGTCCATCAGATCCCTCAGCACCAGTCTTACTTCTTGGTCCCATAGCAATTCCCACAGAGGCAGAAGCAGCTCAGCAGGGAGCTCTTAACCGTTGCTATACCAGGTTAAGTGGTTAACTGGATGTGCTCTGCTTTTAGAAGATGGTTCACTGAGCACAGCTGTCACCAAACAACAGCATAGCAGAGACTGAACAAATGCATTCAGGGGAAATCAGATAATAGAGGTGGAAAGTGTCCTGTGATCCATTTAACTGTGTCTGCTCCCATGAGAACACCACAGAGACTGCTGGATTTGGTAAACCAGCATGACTGCACACACACATGGTGGAACACACTCACACGCAGCAACCCTCGGGCAGGGTAGGGCAAAATGTGTGACCCTGCCAGCAGGCTGCTGGGACCAGCATGGACATCACTAATGGTCGCTGGAGGGAGGGATGGGCACTGTACTCCGGCCAGGACTAATCTCAGTGAGCTTGTTGCTTCACAGAGCCTGTTCAGCAGAAGAAATCTCATCAAAGCACTGTGTGGCATTTACACTGAGCCAGGTGAGTCTCACAGTCTCTCCTGCTCACCTGGCTCAGACAGACTCAGACCACTCTCCCCACTGTTGGCTTAATAATTAAGAAGTTGTTCTTGCCAGGTTAAGGACACATCTTTCTTTACAGAGCAGCCGGCTGTGTTTACCCCTAATTGCACTCTAGGTAAGAGGTTAAGAGGAGAAAGGATCTTATTATCTGGGTAAGCTGAAAAAAAAATCCCCAACCAGGAGGGCCAGCGCAGCTGTTCCGGCTTCTCCAAGGGCAGGACTCTGCCTCGGGAACCTCCCCAGAGCCTCATCCCTACCCTGGAGAATTAATTATCTGCTCCTTGTGCCTGGGCAGAGAGTGGAGAGAGACGATTCCTTTGTGTTATGAGAGGAATTGTGAGACAGACGAATTAGGTCTTGCTCAGTGTTCAAAGTCAGTTACAGCCGGGCCTGGAACAGCTCAGGTCAGCACAACACGCTGAACCTGGTGTATGGAGTCCTGCGTACGTCCAGATACGCTGAGCTGTGTTGAAGCAAGGAAGCGTTTCTTCTGCAAGGACCTGAGACTACTCAGACAAATCCTATCCATCAGCTGAGATCTACGGAATAAGACTCTCGTGACATTAGCCGTGCTCTGCAGTTCAGGGGACCAGCAATGTTACTATGACTGCCTGAAGTGCCAGCTGCCATGAGCCCCGTGTGAAGGTACTGGTTTCACAACACCCAACAATGACAGGCCCTGTAAAGTAGGCAGCAGTGGCTTAGCTCTCCATAGCTCTGCCCTAACAAAAAAGGAGCAAAAGGACTAGTATGCAATAAATGAACCCTGCAGCCCAACTGGTACGAGGTGGAGCTGTGAGTGCACAGCACAGGGATTATGTGGGGCAGCTGCCAGCACACCCAACTGGGATTCCAGCTGGACTTGGTAAATCAGAATTAAATGAAAAATGTACAGAAAGGTGCATACAAACCACCAGGACAATTCACCCACCTGGTAGAATGAGGTTTTAAGCACAGAGCATCAGAAAAAGCAGGTTCAAGAATGCTGAATTTCTCCAATTGTATTTAATCTGAAATGGACAGCAGAAGACACCCATCTCTCAATAGTAATTTATATTACAGGAATGTGGAGCGCATTTAGGAGGGCATGATTGTCTGAGTTCATTTCCATGCAGATGTACTTGCATTTCCCATGCAACTCAGAAAACATGCTTCTCTTTTCCAGGTAGGGATGCTTCTTGACATAGCTAAGAGATGCTGGAATACACTCTCTGTGTGAAGCACAGTGAATTCACAGCAGGAATTGCTTTCCCATCTCCTGAGCACACTAGTCAGTTCTGAACCAATTTCTCATTCTCTGTTAACAATGTAAAGCTTTGGCAGATTACCCAACTTAAAAAGTAATTTAAACTGCACTTATAAAATATTTCATGAAACATTTCTAAAAACATTGCCAGTTTCACTCCCCAGCCATGACAGTAGCAGTTGAAAGAAGGATAGTGCAGTGAAACCTCTCTCTTAAACTCAGATCTCTTGAAATTTCTGCTGCTTCAAACTGCTATTTCTATTCTGTATTCACTTAAAAGGTGTGGAAAATAGGCATATTCAATATCAGATTTTGTTGTTTTAAAACTCATGGAAGTAAATACTTTGATCTAATCACATGTAAATTATGTGTCACTGTTAAAATATGGGACTGCATGTAAATCTCAGATACAAAAGAAGTCATCACCATCTCCATGTAGAATGAAAAGAAATGTAGAATATTAAAATCAGGAGATTCAACTTTATTAGCATAACAGCTTCAGTTTATATTCATGTGCACCAAAAATGCATTCACAACAAAATAACTCAGAAAGAAGAAAAGCCCTGATTCAGCACAGTACTTTACTTTAACTCCTATTTAGCTTTAAGCATGTGCTTAAGTCCAGCTGGGCTTAAGTCCAGATGAAGAAAAGTGCTCTGATAGTCAAAACAAAGCCAGTAAAAATTGAACAAATGATTGCAGGCTGAACAAAAAAATCCAGAATAGTTTTTATCTGAGTTCAGTCTTTGTTTCAATTCACGTGTGTTCTGTTGTTACAAATCTCTTTGTCCGGGCCTAAACCAAGTCCTCTGAGGCTAATAAATTCACAATAAATTCACAACCCTTGCAGGATGGAGGACAAAAGCTTCCAGACTGCATCAATCTTCCATTGACAGCAAAAGAGAGAGATGGAGCAGCTACAGGTAACACCAGCAGAAGCCAAGTCGAGCATACTGATATAGGCAGGGAGCTGAACAGGACACTGTTCTTCCTCCATTTTGTATGAAAAAATGCAAGAGGCCATGAGTTCCCACCTGCTCCCTTCCCTGTCCTGAGCCGGGCGGCAGTCCAGAGCTTCATGGTGTCAGATTCCCTCTCCATCGTCCTAGCTGGGGGTACGCTGTCGTTGCTGGGACAGGTGGAGAAAGGTCTCCAGCTCTGCCACGCAAAGGAAGGCCTGGTGTCAGGGCTAGAGAAAGGACTTACACAAGCTGCAGGCAGCAGAGAGCTGTTTTCCTCCCCTAGATGCTATGGGGAAAGCACTCGCTTTGCAGGAGGTGATTTTCAGCGACAAATGCTGATGCAAAGGTGGTTGTGGCCCCCACGTACAGAGCTCCCTGACCTGGCAGGCTGCTGTGACTCCCTCCGAGAGTCGGCATCGCCTTGTCAGACTGCTCTCAGATTTCCCAGCTCACTGATCAGTGACAGCGCTGTTACAGACCATCACGGCAATGAAGCCATGGCTCAACTGCGTAAGGGGGGAGAACGGGGAGGGGGCTCCTCTCTCTGCCCATCCATCAGCACTTATGTGAGTCTCTGAGTCCGCATCCCATTCAGGCGTCAGCCCATGAAAACAGAGAAGAGCTTTGTGACTTGTCTTGGTGAAAGCATCACCCGTTAGCCACAGCAAAGAATACAAAGCAGGCTTGGGTTAGACAGGAGTATGTTAAAAGCAGAATAAGACAAAAATAATAGGGAATGGTTTTCAACCACTATTAAGCAGAGAAAACCCATGTAACCCTTCAAATAGCAGCACCTGGCACCCAAACAGAAAAGAAAGGAGTATCAGCTCACACATGTGCAAGAGGCTGAGATGCTAACAGATGCTAACAGACTCTCAGACTCCCTTGAGAGGGTGTTCTGGGGCTACCGGGCTGCAGTGGGAAATAATGGGAGAAGAGAGAGGAACTCTGCAGTGCCACCACTCAGACTGACCCTCTGCTGATGATAAGCAGAACTGCTCATTAAGACCATGAGCTTTTCAGGGCAACAGCAAATTCTTACTAAATATGTATACAACGCTTAGAGACGGAAAAGTACAGTGTCAGTAAAGCCAAAGATGTTAGCACAAAAATTGCAATGAAAAAGAATTGTTCTCAAATTGAGGAAGAAACACACCTGAATAATCTGGACAATGGGCCGTGCCTCCTGTGAGTACAGGTGTCAGCAGCAGGGTAAAACATTTTGTCATATTCCAAAAGGCTTGATGCCCTAAAAGCTTTAAACCTCCCAAAAACTCTTTGGTGACACATTTCCCAACAATCTTTTTCAGAGCAACAGTCAGACACCCACTTTCAAGGCAATGCAAAGCATCACCGGCCCCATGCACACAGGAGGAGATCACTGCTCTCCCTCTCTGCACATTAGGTGACTTCACTCTGTTTGCTGTGAGCTTTTGCAAAAGGTTCCTTTCATCAGCTGCCTTTGAGGTTCTTTGAAAAATGGAAATAATTAGGCACGTGTATTTTCATTGGCACAGAGAGGCTGAAGCCTGATCTGAAAGGCTTTGCCTTTGCAAGAAAATAATAGGTCCAATTAAATGTACTTTATTCTCTGAAGTTCAAACGCTATAGCTTTGGGGGCAAGAATTACATGCAGAACAGGGATATAGGTATATATAGGACTGGGCTTAAAGATAATCTGTTTGGGTTTACTAAACAACAACACTAACAATTAATGGAGAAGCAAAGGGTGGAAGTGTGACACTCTTGTCCAGAGGGACAACGAAAAAGCCCTGTGTCCACTGGCGCTTAGTCCACTGAGAACCAAGTGACTCCATTTGCATGTGTAATCATACACCAGACTGCTAAAATGATGGATGTAGCAGTGATAAAAACACACTGGCCCTGAAGGGAGCTGGATCAGACCCCTAATTATCACTCATGATTCCATGTTCAGTTAATACTTGCAAGAAGTTTCTAAAGTTTCAAAGGAATATAAATCTTATCAAAGTATTTCTCATTGCACGTAAATGACAGGTACAGTGTCATTTAGCTTGGGCTGCAGGGAAGGGGCAGCAGAGCTCTCCAAACCAGTGCAAAGGTCTAATACTGCATTCAAAACTCACAGAGAAATCAAACCCTCATACAAATGTTAACTGAAAGCAAAACTGCAGTTAAAAACCAGAGAGGATGCTCTAAAAATAATTAAAATCATGTGAGACAAATCAACATGCTCCTCTGCTTATGGGTCTTGGCTCTCGGGGGGCTAACGTCTGACTTTGCTGCCTTCAATGGCTTTCTTTCTGTACGCTTGGACAAAAGACACTTTATTACAGTAATTTATCACCCCATAAAAGTGGCTTTCTTGTATTGCTGAATAATTTTGAGAGAAATATGTTTTAAAAATTAAAAATGCAGTCAGTGTATGCACACTCAGGTCTGCTGGGAGACATTTCTGCAACTACTGTAACTGCCTGGGTAGTTTTAATACCTCTACCTTCTATTATTTAAAGTATGATGATATTTTTTCCTTCTCTGAGCTTTGTCAGCTATAAATAAAAGATAAGGGTTGAATTGTACAGGGTATCTGTAAGCACTTCCATTATTGATACTTAATGTTACTTGGAGGAGATGGTGAGACCATGGTGCTTCTCATTTGCACCTAAACCCTGGCCCAGCTGAGAAAAGTGGAAGGTGCATGAGAGGTCATTTTCTCTGTGCATGCTTCCATTTTTTGTCCTCCATGTGGCACTTTCCAGCATGAAAATGAGACCTACCCACAGATATTTAATGAAACAATAAACAAAGATGCTTGGGGAAACTGTGAAAACTGCTTGATGGGACCCAGGATAAACAGGAAAAGCTTCCTAGGATAATCTCAGGACTCAGAAGATGCTCAGACAAGGTGTAGAACTGTGTCCGTGATCCTGAAACAACAAAAACTTGTTTTGCACTTTATTCTCCTGGACCCAGAGGGTCCTTTGTCTGCTGAACTGGAGCTGCTTTCTCGCCAGCTCTGGAACAAAAGAAGATCCTTTTCTTGGCATTCTTGCCATTTAATGTGTTGCCCTTGTTTTTATCACCACATCAGTCAGTGGTTCCTCAAAAGCAGTAAATTGCAGAATGACCTAAGGAAAAAAACATGCTAAAATGGGATTAGTAACAAATACACTCATCAGACTGGTCCAGAATCAGAAGGGTTATTTGACCTGGGATCAGTTGGAAAGAAAAGAAATGTGTTAGTAAGGCTACTCTTAAGGCACACCTGTAATTTGGTTTTACAGGTTCCAGCATCCTTGATTCTCACTCTGCTGTCTCCAGCTCAGCATCCTTAGGCATTGGACTGAAGGCAGGACATTTGCCCCAGGGCTGAGGGTGCCTACAAGTCTTTTATTTATAGCTGACTCATGTCCTTGTTCCTCAGGAAAGTGTCACCACAAACAAACCTCTTGTACATTTTTTTGTTTACTGCTGTAGCTAAATTAAGAAAATTTTTGCTATTAAAACAGACAGGCTCTTTGACAGGGCGAGCACTACCCACTCCACAGGAATCTTCATCCCCACATCCCCACAACCCCTTGCATATGCAAAGCAGCAGGAAGTTCCTGGGCTTGGAACAAACACATGAGAGTAATCCTAAGGGATAAACAGGCATGAATCCTGCCCTCTGTGCCATTTCTTCAATGCTTTTAAAGTTCATGTGCCAAATTCCAGCCCATGCAGCCAGGTGAATGAGTGCAACATCAAAGCTGGGGCATAACTGGGTAAGTGGAGTCACTGTCAGACTCAGGCGTCCGCTTATCCACAGGCTCATATGGGGAAAGGAACCACTCAGAGCAACACTTCACTGGGAGTTTTCGTAAGAGCTAATGACCAGCTTTGGTTTTATTGTGGCCCAGTGAGATCACAGAGTAACTGGATTGCTAATCAGCCCCGAGAACACACCAGCATTTGCCTGATGAATCAATAAGCACACTGAGCTGAGTTTCCCCTTCATATTCTCTGTTTTCCATATTGCCTCAGAACCAGCAATGACTGCGTCAGATACCCTTTGCCAGCCGTACACTAATTACAGATCTGCAACCAGTCCTGATGCTTCTTCAAACCACAAGATGATAAAATTAGATCATTACTCACATCACCCTCTTTGCAGACAATTATGAGAGGGATGCAACAATATCTCCCCATTTCATTTTCTAAGAAGTGACTTCAAGACCCAGAGAGTGTGAGATAGTGAGTCATGCTCAGAGGTTTCTTCACCAGCTTTTATTTAATCAGTGTTAACAAAGAGAAAAGCTGCTCTCTGTACACGGATACCCAAAAACTGAACAAACATGGCAGCACTGCAAGAACAGCTACATGAACCTTGGGCAAATCCAAATCACTGGTCTACATTTTAAAACCAAAGGGGCTGCCAGGCAAATCATAGGCACCACTGAAAGCAGAAGGGTGGGAGCATGCATCCTACCATGAGCATAAGGGAGAGTCCCTAAGTTATCTCACTGACAGATGGAGTCCTTCTGTATCACACATCCTTGAACTGACATTTCAGTTGGAAACATGCAGCAAGCAGTCACACAGACACTGGGCAGGGCACTCAGAGGATTAGTGCTGTAGAAATGCCTAGACAGACAAGCACTTGTTGAGCTAGCAAGTTCTGGTACAGGTACAGAGCAATACTGGATCAGACCAGAGGTTTATCTAGCCAGTGCCTCCATCAGTGGCCAAAGGCAGATGACTAGAGCAGAGTTCAAAGTTAGGCCACTGTCTGTGAAGGCTGACCTGGTTTAGCTGTTCACTTATGAAGTAATTTGGGGAAAGACACACCGAGTTGAGCTGGGCATTTCCCACATAAGCATGGCAGCATTCCTGACTTCCTAAAGTGCTGCAAAAGCCACAGTCCCACTGCTAACACTCCCCTTGCAGTCAGCCGTGTGAGTTCCTGCTAAGCACAGTTACCCTTCTGGGCATTCCCAGCCAGTCCTGCAATATCACAGATACTTGCAGACCTGCCCTGCTTATGCTTCTTGTTATGGTACCAGTTTCATGCAGCTTAAAAGGCATTAATAAATAATGAATTGATGTTGTTGGCCTGTTATATATATAAGCAGCATGTGTCCAAAACGGTTACCCGCACATCAGTGGAAGTTACCATAGATAATGATAAGCTACAATTAAAAGCAATCTATTGCTCTGCTGGACTGTGCAACAGTATGTAATAAAAGATTAATCACTTATTAAAATAGCTACAAGTATTTAATTAACCTTTATGCATTATTTCTAATGGGGCTTGTCTACACTGCAGTCACTGCAGTGACTACGTGGACTAAGTGACAGAAGTACTGGACAGGATTTAAGCAGCCCTGTTCTGGCACCGCGTGCAGTGCAACTGCTGTGACTAAGTGGTGTTAGTGCTTAGCCCCAAGTATTTACCTAGCTCTTTGGGCTGGGTTTCTGGCCCTTGCTGAGCTCTGTGCTGTTGCAGCAACACAGTTAGCAGTATGCAAAGAACAGGTTTAAAGCTGAAGTCAGAGCTGCAGCTCCTGTGGGAACACATTCGGAGATGGCTCTTCACCACGGAGCCCTGCATGACACATCTCTGGCAGAGTCAGGCCACTCCCCGTGAAGCGCTGATTCCCAGTGCTGGCATCCCAAACTGAATCCCCCTGGCTGCCTTCCTGCACGCTGCAAAGACATTTTGCCTATGCATAGCGGCCGTTCCCCGTAACTCTCTAGTGACCAGTTGAACTCCTGCCACCTGGTTTCCTTCCCATAATAGAAATCAGACAGATCTGTTTTCTGAAAAGGAGCTCTCCAAAGAGCCCTGGATGTCTGTGCTCACCTTCATTTTGCGTGACTGTCACCTATGTTGGGAACACTCATACTGTATTGTACCATTTGCACCTGGGTGCTCACTCCATTTAGTGTGTTCATCTTCTGTTATCAGTTGGATCTGGATTTACATAGACATAGGGAAACTCAGGAAAAATTTTTCCTCTGAGCACATGTTATTAGCACTGCTGATTACTCCCAGCAGTACTTACCTCTGGGTAAGAGAGGCTTTCAGAACTGAAGTACTTCAAGGATTGTGTTTCCTTCACAGCAGCTAGTCTGCTGCTTCAACACCCTGCTACTTGAAGCTCTCTCTGCCCATGGCAGCCTATCACAAGCCTGCAGAAACTAAATCAACTCAAAAACGATGTGTGCAACTGAAAAGTGGTTTTCAGGAATGCTTTTTAAGTGTGTAAAATAACTCCATGGCTTGTTGAAAGCCATCAAGAGGTATGCTTGAGGAATAGTGTTTGGAGACAGCAGAAAATAGCTCTTCATTCCAAGGGATGGAAAAGCATCTTTAGTTCTCTATTCCTCTTCTATGCAAATGTTATCCTTTAATGTGGCTGGTCCTAGAGTGATAAAAGACACACCTTCTCCACCAGATGAAATTATGATCTCTTTTCTGTGTTCCTTACCACGCTTTCTCTGTGCAGGAGAGAGTCTGAATTCTTCCTTGAGTCCTCAGACTCTGCTGTGTTTAAGCCCCAGCATTACATCCTATTTGGCACCCCAGCCTTACCAGCTCTCAGACAGAATCATCTGAGACATTGCCTAGGCTGCAAGCCTCCTTTGCTCTCATATTAGTGGGACCTATTCATACGAAAGGGACTTCCATCATGCTTGATCTGAAAGATATGTGACATGCGGAAGCAACATACTTTGAAACATTCATGCAGCAGTTCCGTAACCTCAGCCAGAGTTCACAAGTTGTACATAGATTCCCTAAATAACTACACTGAAACATACTGCTCTCCACCAAAGCCACTTCTCCTGTGCCTAGATGCAGCTCCTGCCTGTTCATACCTTTTGCTTTTGAAGGTTGGAATTTGTCTGATATGCCAAGGCTAGGAGAGGAAGAAGTATTTTCCTCACAAAGGTTTGAAATCCCTGTCAGTTTGCACCTGTGACTTTCAAACCAAACAAAGCTCTTGTATTGCTAGATGTTACAACGGCAACGTAAAGGGTTGCTTAAGTGTATAGTATCATTCCTTCCCCAAAGCATCAAACAGCCAGGTCTAAGCAGAGGGTTTGGGAACCTCTTTGAGAACCTGGGATAAGTTTTCAGCTTGTAGAGCTGAGGAGTTTCTTTTTACACAAATCTACCTTAGGTGATATATAATGTATTAGGACCATGTGCACCTTATTTCCACTGGGGTATGAGAGTGCTGGAGCTTGTATGGCAGAGGAATCCTTCCCTGATCCTCTAATACTAAGGGCACATTCAAAAGCACCAAGCACAGAAGCACAAATTTTGAGAAGCAGCGTGACTCGCCACACGAGATAAAATATCAGCCTCACAGGAATGGGTCCAGGAGCACAGGAACTACTCCAACAGTTGCGCCAAGTGGTCTGTCTGCCCCAGGGTCCTGCATCCCACAATCGCCAGCAGCAGCTGTTAGAGAAAAGTGCAAAATGTGCTGCCTGCAGTGCAAGTTTCTCTCTGACCCCCTGCAGCAGAGAGAAGTTTGTGCTCTGAAGCAGCAAGATTTAGATAGCCAGTCCTGAATGGTGTGATGTTTATAAACTCATTATTACATCTCAGTAATGAGACAATCCAGAGATGCCCAATAGCTCTTTTGCCCTGATAAGTTTTTGACCCAGAAAATAATTTTTCTGAATTCGAAGTATAATTTGTATAAAAAAAGATTCTCTTTTTTTGTTAATCTGAGGGTTCCTGCTTTGCATGGTCTCTCTGCAAGACTTGTCACAGTAGTGGAAATTGCCCTGGTGCAGAAATGGTGACAGGTTAAGAAAGATGCAGCAGGTAGCAATGGTTCTTTAAAACTTTTCTTTGGCGTATGTCTCCTTTGGCATTGAAAAAGGGGTTATCTACTGTGGACATTATATACAAGGCGTGGAGCACAAGGAAGTTTATGAACTGTGTGCTGGAGAGCAAGTGCCTTTTAGTTATGGTATGTACAAACTTACGTCTTATGCTCAACTTGACAAGAAAGCAGTTGCACTAAATTGTCCTTGCATTTGCTCCATCCCACTTGCTGCTTTCAAATGCAGAAAGCATTCTTGTCCTTTTCAAAGATGCAAAGAAGACAAGTCTCAGAAGAGAGCATTCCTGCCCAGGGTTGGATCCAGAGCTCTGCACTTGATTCAGTTAATAATGGGTGTCCCTGAACTCACTATTTACAGGATGAATTAAATATTTTTCACCCTTTGTTTGCCTCAGTTCTTGGCACCTCTGCAAACTATGAAAAGCTGAAAAAACTGGAGCTTGCCAAGAACTGTTAATATGAAAACTTAATCTTTCCTCTCTGGTCGGGCAGTCAGATGTGTCAAACAATACCTCACATCTTGATCTTGGGCAACACCTGAGCTTTTTCATACAAAATGGTGCAGAGCTGGGGCTCCACATACATGTTGTACAGGTCTCCTTTCTTCTTGTGTAATGTCAGGAGCACTCAGGCGCAGCTCAGTCTACTGCCTATTCCCTCTTCCAAAAGCACACATTTTTAAAAACCAAATCCTTGGCTGTTTTCATCCTTCCAGCCCATTTTCCAGTTCATTTCATCCACTGAAGTAATCGTGGTTATGTCAAATGTCTGTAAGTATCTGAAATATCTTTTGTGACTTCCTGCTGCCAGAGCTGGCTTTGGAAGCAGGCAAGCAGGGAAATTGCCCAGGGCTTAAGATCCTAGGCAGGGCCCGTTAAGCTAATACAGGTAGTAGTTGAAGCCCCACTGTATGTAAGTGTAAAGGAGGAGTCCATCCCTTGGCCTGTGCTTGAGTGTAACAGCCATTCTGCGTGCTGCTTTCACTCCTACATAGTTTGTCCTGTGCTGCAAAGTGGTCTGTCTTGACAATGCAATTTTCTTCCTAATGTTAAATATTTTGGCTCTCTTCAGCCATGTCAAAGTTGAGTGCAGTTTCCCACAGAGCAGGTCACAATACTGCATGTGTATGTTAAGCCAGATACCAGGTCCGGTTTTTAGAAGTGCTGAGCACTCACAACTCCTATCAGTCAGGAGGTGCTTCATGTACCCTGAAACCACAAGCCCTGCAGGTACAGCTCTCCATATTGCCATTCCCCAGTACTGAAGTCAAACCCACTGTCTTCCCAAGTACTCCAGTACTTTCAGCTGATGTAAATTAGCTAAATTCCACTGAAGTCAGATGGACCACATAGACTTGCACTGGCACTCTGATCCCACCTTTGCCAAGGACACTGTGGGGTTGTTTAAGTGGGTAGCCACTGTCTGACTCATATTAGTGTATCAAATATATAAAATACTGCATGCAAGCCGAGATGAGATTGCTTGAATGGGATAGGGATTATCAGGAAGCCAGGCTGGGCAATCAATTGCGTGATGCGCACGCCTTGTCCCATACCCTGAAACACGGCACCAGCCACTTTATATTCCTGTTCAAGCATCCAAACGGTCCATCAGTGGTAATGAGCAGAGTGGGGCTGGAACAGACCAGCCTTGACAGGCTGTAACGGGAGTTGTGGACCCAGCTGCATGTGCTGTAAAACTCTCCTTGACACCACCACAGTCTGCTCTCTTGAAGCCCTGGAACGGTTTCAGCATTTCTCAGACAGTATCATATCAAATTACTGAAAGTATTTTCAAAGACGTGTTTGCTTCCCTAAATTTTGTTTGAGTTAATAAAAAGTGACAGAGTTGGAGAGAAAGCAAAGCACATGTGTTCCTGGAAAGAAAAAAAGGCCAGTCAACAAAAATGTGACCAACTGGAGAACAGTGCAATCAGGATGGCTTTGAAACATCTGCAGCCAGAGAATGAGGGAAGGGCACGGGGAAAAAGGCACAAGGAGGGGAGAAGACAGCTCTGCAAATCTCAGGCTATCCTCAATGTCTTCCACTCACCGCCTTCTCTTACAGATGCTTATTTACACGCAGTTGAGCACAACAGCCAGGTGGGGCCAGCACGGAACAGAGACCTGGTGCACTTCCAGCACTAGCACTTTCTTCCTTATGAACAGATATGGTCTCGTGTCTAGGGAGAAGAATTAGTCTCCAAGGCTGACATTCTGGTATCTTACCAGCGCTAAATAAAAGTTGGTGGCAGGAGGAGAAGAGGACTATTTTATTTGCTCGTAAGTGCCAGAAAACAATTTTTTATTTCTTTCTCAGGTCAGGCATGTGTTTATAGCTTAGAGCTAGTTAAAATGCTAAATTACCTGCAGCAACTGCAGAGAAAAACTGTAATTTAATTACTTGCAAGAAAAACTTTTAAGTTTCATAGTTCATTTTGAGATAAACAAATGAAACCACTAAGATTTGTTGCTTTGGTGGCTTCTCATAACAGGAAATGGTAATAACACATTTCTCTCTGTAGGAACTTCCTCTGGTTCCCTTCTTGGCACTAAGGGAACTTTGGGAAGCTGCCTGAAACAGGCACGAAACCTTTGCTGTGGCAGGAAGCCAGTTCCATTCACTTTCTGTCTCCTGCTGAAGTTGTTGGGAACCCCTGAAAGGCTGCCTGGCACTTGGCTGAAACAGGAAAGTCAAGGTCTGTGTCCTGCAGTTCTGCACTCTTAACTTAGATGCACAAGGGAATTAAAAGAGGAAAAGTAACGCCCTGATTTCCTCTTCTAAGCTCTGTTTCACACAAGGCAATGCAGACAATCTTACTCCAGGACCAGAGTAAGACAGTCTGATCCTAGATGAAACCTGTCTGCACACAGGAACAGGTACTTCGCTCTGCATTCATGGGCAGCCTTCTTGCAAACTAACATTGAAAGGCAGACAACACCTGTGGCAACAAAATGAAAGCTGAATTCATTGGAAAATGTGGCCTTTGGCAGCACACATAAGGCCACATTAAAGTGTCCACATCCCAGCCATGAGCACCCCTGCCTGAAGTTCCAGCCACCACCATTGCCATACTGCCAATGGCCTGCGAACGTGGCTCAGCTGCAGGCATGGAGCAGGGTCTGCTGCATACCAAGTTTCCCCCTTCTTTTAAGAAGCCCATGGCTTACTGCTGCTGAAATGCTGTCTCCAAGTCATCATACTGCCTTTTATTATATAGAGCTTTACATGCACTATAACTGCATTGTATAGGGTCAGAGCTGCTTAAGCGCATATAATGGGTCCTACAGTGCAAAGAGCAGGCAAGGATTACATTCTAGATCCCGTGCTCAGTGTGCCGGGAGCGGCAGGATCTGGACAACCGCCTGCCGAGACTGTGCCCCTCCAAGGGGCTCGCTGTGTGGCAGAGCAATAGGGAGGTCCCTGAATGGTCACTATTAGCAACTGTGAAGTACATATCTCAGACACACTGTTAAAATACATCTTTCTGATTTGGAAAAGCAGATTTTTCCATCCTCCCCCACCCTTTCAAGCTCAGAAACGTTAACAAACATTACAGTTCAGAGGTATGAACAAGGCTGTCCTAATAATGTGTCTCTCTAGATTCTTGTCATGCTGCCCTGGTGATATTCAGTGTGATAATGAAGGCAGCAGGGAAGGAAGAACAGAGAAAATAGCAAACAACGTGGGAATAATGTGGAGTTGCCATGAAGAGTCACAGATTCGCTTACTGGAATTTAGAGCAGTTTGATTTTTTCTCTGAAGTCCAGCTTGTTGTAGCAGAAGCCAGTACCTAGCAGCAGAACCACTCAATGGGGCTCAACACTGCAGGGACAGCTGAGGTACAGATGAAAAGATTTGTCCTGGGCACTTTGTCAGCTGAAAGATGCTCTTCGTCTACAAGATCCAGGTGGCAGAAGAGGGCACAAACAGCCCCAGGGCTGACATCACCTCACAGCCTCGAGACATTCCTACTTGGGCTTATCTTAGCACTGAAAACGCAAGAATGACTTCTCCTTTCCAGCCGTCCCTGGACAAGCACTTGGCCTGCCAGTCACAGAAGAGATCAAGAGTCAAGAGAGAAGAGAAAAAAAATAGCTGCCTCTAGTTTGCTGCAGGACCTCAGGAGATCATTGCAGTTGGGAGTGAAAGACAGGAAAGTGAGAGGGCCTGGAGCAAAAGAGAGAGGGAGGATCTGCACAGAGCAGAAGGTGCAGAGAGAGAAGAAAGGCCAGGAACGACTCCATTCCTCCGCTCTGGCCTCACCCTTCATCCTCTCATTCCTGCTGCCACATGCCTGCACTCACTCAGCACCCCCAGCACTCCCAGCAGGCTCCCGGCATGATCCCCTGAAAACCCAGCCCTACGCTCTCACCATTGCTCCTCAGCTGCGTGGATTTCTACTGAACAATTCATAGCTGCTATAAAACACATGTGCTTCATAGAACAAGCTATGAAATGAGGCACATGGAAAAGGCATGTGGTCCTAAACCTGCAGCCAGGGGGGCAGGATCCCTAGACATCAGGTGCCCCAGGACAAAGCGTGAACTTAGGAAAGAGTCTGGAGGAAAGACTTCAGAAAGAAAGACTGAGTGTTGCCTGCTTTGGAAGCAAGTAAAAGGTAATTTGCCAGGACGATCATTAAGAGGGAGTGTGAGATTTAGGAGAACTGCCTGAGCTGCTCTTTCTTGCGTCCTGTCATAAAACAAAATGATGGGGTAGGTCAGAGTCTGGCACTGTGGTTTGGACCTGAGAAGAGCTGATGTATTGTTCTGGTTAGATTCCTTTTACACCCAGACTGCAGCGTGTAGCAAATATGAAGAACAGAACAGCAGACACTGCTGCTATTAAACCTGCTGGGTTTAATATCATCTTCAACCTTAGGATGCTGTGACAAGAACTGAAGTGAGACCAGCAAGGGATTCAGACTTCTCTGTTCCTCCAAAACTTCAATGCATTGGAATGAAGTTAGCTTTTTGTTTTCTGCTGATTTATCTGATGACTTTAATGATATGCTCTTGGTCACAGAATTCACTTCATCAGGTCAAGATGGCAAAACTTCATTGTTTAACTGAGCTCAAAGAAGTAAGAGCCTTTTGCTAGTTTCTGCAGAGCTCTGTAGATATAGAATTATTGATTTGTAAGATAATTTTTTCATCTTGGCATTTTTTTTAATCTTTCTTAATAGACACAATGTTTAATTCACTGTAACTAAAGATACTGGGATTTTAGTGAGCTTTCTGTCAGTTCCCATAACTCATTTTGATGGGAACCCATTGGATTTTAATGGAAACCTATTAGGTGAACATATTGTGATCATTAATGAAGTTGATGTGCAATTATATGGGGAACCACCTAAAGATAATTAAAACCTATCAAGACCACTAGGGAATAAAGAGAAAGGAAGTTAGTCTTGTTTAAGACAATTAGTGTAGACAATGATCTGAGAACAAAATAAATGATCCCTGATGAAGAAAAGCTGTGTAGATGGCTACCGCAGAAGATATAGGCCATGCAAACAAGTGCTTCTTTAGAAAATCAACAATTATGGTAGTCTTATTTTTTCTATTGCAAATGGTGCTTTAACAGGGAAGTTCAGCCTTTTCCCTCCTATTGCCTAACTCTTTCATATTTTGCTAATTCTCTGGCTCTTTGGGCAGAAGAGCACAGAATATCCTGGCACCTCTGTGCTTGTAGATCCAGGCAGAGGGAAGCAAAGGAGTGTTAATCCCTGTTGTTTCAGGAGTATCTGCTGGGTAACATTACGCCTGGATTGTGCACACACACAATTTTCACTGTGTGTTCAGCGTAGCTGGAGAGGTTGCATGTGGCTAATGGAGCACAGAAATGGCAGTACCCTAAAGGATGAATGCCAGTCATGGCAGGGAGCAGAGCTGTGTTCCATCCTTATTCCAGGGACTCAATGCAATGTAAATTTTCCTTTAGCCTAGTACTGTTCTTCCCTATTGAAATGATGCTTGGTGCCAGGGATTTATCCCCATAACAGTGAAAGGCCAGCATCTCAAAAGAGCAAGCAAGCTGCAGGCTCAGAAACTGCCTCAAAATCACTGATAATTCCTCAAAATCACAAGAAATCCTATTCCTTGCCAACCACTAGACAATTAAGGGGTCCCCCACTCCATTGTCATTGATCTGCTCTGTGTGCTTTTGGTGCAGAAGGCAAGGAACGTAACATAATTAGCTGGCGGGTGATGTCCACCAAATGTCATTCCTGAACGCATTTGCTTTAGTCCCTATTCACCAGCGTCAACAGCAACGCTGCTTCCCAATCCACTGGCAAGGGCTTTCGCCAAGATTTTAGAATTCAACAATGAAACAGGCCTGCAACTAAAACATTTATCTGGCAGTTTTCCCTCTTTAAGTCAAAGTGTTATGTTGGCACACTGCGCTGTGGGTGGCGATTTGCCAGAGAAAAGCATGTGTTGGAAAACCTTGCTCAATATTATAGCAATCTCATGCTCGCAAGCCTCGTACGACTTGAGGAGGAGATTGCCAGCAGGGCTCACAGCCGTCCTCCCCTCTTCCCAGGGCAGGCACGGAGCAAAGCTCGACAGTCACCCAGAGCAATCGAAAAATGAGGTGTTGCTGGACACAGCATAGCATGTTACATGTTGGGTTGAGAAGGAATCGGAAAGGGGGGCGGTTGTACAGTCACTGCCATTAGCATATGTCAGTTGGTCAGCAGAAGGAAGCGTTGCGGAGGATAGCATAGAAAGACATTGTTTTATATTTTTGAAACATTTCCCTGAGGGTCCTTAAGTTTCTTTGGGACTAACGCAAATGTTGGACAGCTCTGGTGGGCTTTTTGTGTGGGGCAGATAATCCTCACTAAAACAGAAAGACTATAGGGACTTGCCTGTAGTACAGAAAAACATATTGAGGAGGCAGCAGTAACTTAATACGCAAGAGAGGCCTGGATTCAGAAGTCAGTTGCATCATTCATTTAGCAACACTCAAGCCACAGAGCAAGAGCTGGGCCGCCAAGTGTGCGCTGGGCATTGTGCTCCTGCCAAGTTACATCTTAGGGGAGCCAAGGAATGAGCCAGGACAAGAACAAGAGGATGACATGGAGCACTACAGAGCCAAACAAAATCAGGACTCTCTTCCCCCTCTGTTCAGCTGACCAAGTACCTGGCCAATGAATAGGACCAGGAGAACACGGACTGTGAACAGCTCTGCCAATCCTGCTTTCCTTGTGCCCTGTGCTACACGTGGCAGAGGTGCAGTCCGTAGGGCAGACCCTGCTGCCACAGCTGAGCTCAGCACCAGTGGAGCCATTGCTCCTGCATACACAGCCAAGCACTTCAACTAAAACGTCCCTCTGGCCAGCCAGTTGAGGTTCAGCCTTTTGGGGCACTTCTAAGCAGGAGGTCTCTCAGACACAGAAGCCTGCTGCTGAAAGAAGGGCTCTAACTCAGCTGTAACTTCAGAGGCTGGGGGTCACTGGGTGAGACAGGGGCCTCTGCTTTTTTAGACAGGATGGTCCGAGCAAGCCCTCTTGCCATTGAGCTGGAGGTGTCTCCAGAAACTTTCCAGTCAGAGTGCAGGCATGACACTGCAAATAACATACCTTCTGTTCTAAAATAGCTATCTACAAAGTTGTTATCAGAAATGACAGCTAAGCTAGACATCAAAAGAGCCATGAAATAGGTTATCATTCCTTCTGCTTTTTCACCATTATAGACACCCATAGCTCAAGGTCTTCAGACATATCCTGATCCTGCTGTCCCATTTCACTTCCCTCCCGCTCCCTCCTCTATCCCAGCAACAGCCTCCAAGCCAGATGTTCACCGAGTGAGTGGCACAGGGGCTCTATGAATCCCACCAGACAATGGCAAACCACATCTCCTCTGTATAACCCAATTTTTCTCCCTCAGCTATAGTGAGGGACAAATAATCTTTTTCACATCAATCTATTTAACACAAAGTTGTGCAATACCTTCAGGGTCTGTTTGTTGTGCTGGGGAAAGAGTTACTGCTGTGATGACTAGGAGTTACAGTCCCACTTGAAAAGAGCAGCTTCATCTTTTAATTCCTTAGTTTGGATTGTGGTTTCTCATTCCACAATTAAAGCAACATACATTCATCCCTCTCCTATATTCATGCAGCTGCAAGACCTTAATTTGCTTTGAATCACCTGGATATAGAAGATATGGCATAGATAAATGTTAATGGTTCTTGGTGCAGTCTCACAAAGACAGATGCAGCATTATAAACTTTTTAGCTAAGCCGAGCTCCTAATAGCGGTATAGCTACAGGAAGTGAACAGTCCAACCTGCTACAGTTACCACGAAGTGTGGTTAGAGCAAAAGCAATTTCATTTCTATTTAATGAGGTTTCCAAGTAAAGACATTCTGGGTTTTCTAGGATCTTCATCTTGCTCTATTTAAAACTACCAGCAGGGCAGATGTCACACAGGAAATAACACCGCTGGGCAGCTAACGATCCTGCAACAGCAGAGCCGCTGCTCTCCTGAGTTGCACTGAGCAAATACTGGAATCTAGCACACCTCAGTGGAAGTCAGTAGAAGAGCCCCCTTGTCAGGGCTCCCACGCTTGGTGCACTTACTGCTCCAGCTATCAGGCAGAGGATGAGCCTTTCAGACTAGGAGATATTAGAAAGCAATCACCCTGGAAGAAAGGGTCAGAAAATAAAACTGCAGTGCAGCAGGTACTCTCAAAGTTTCTGTGTAACCAGAGGCACACCTCACTTCCTCTGAAAAAAAGATAAAAGGGAAAAAAATAAATCATGTGTAGAGCAGGAGGGGAAAAACATGTGGCTGTGATTAATACCTCAACCTTTTATTAATACACCTTTATAATTCTATCTGCTCTACCTCACTGATGTCAGGAGCTTCTGTGCTTTCATATGTCTCCCAATGCATACAGTTTGCTTTGAAAAAAAATAAAGATAATACATTAATATTGTGTGTGTGCCAGTAGCACAAGCTATCCTTCAAAATGCTCCCCTCCTGACAGAAGCGCATGCAATGTATGTGCCTGAAAACCTCCTTAGGAATCCTAGCCTGTTTCCTATTTACCCTCCATTTGAACTTACGCAGGAGATGGGAGAAAAATCCTTTCCTTTTCTGCAGTTTGCTTTTTACCTTTTGTCTCCGTGGTGCAGTTGGCCTTGCCCCTGCTGCAGCTGAGCAGATTCCTTTGCTGCACATTCCAGTTGGAATTTTTGACCTTTGCAAGAAAATAGCAGTTCCACCAACGGCAGGTTCTCAGTTCACAAATACTTCTATGGGAGACACCACTCCAGTCTCCTTTCCTCTTTCCCCAAACCACCAACAAAAGCTTGTATTACCTTTTCTTACCACCCTTGCAAGCCATTTAACCCTCCTATCCCCAGGCAAGCTCAGTAACTAATTTGCCATGGCTTTGTGCCTGTGGTCTCCTCAGATACCTGAAGTGCCACAGATCAGAGAGGCAGACACACAGCAAAATTTGAGGTAGGAGGTGGGATCTGGAATGGTTTTACATTTTTGCCTTTGTTTTGTATGTCTCTCTTCAGCCCAGCTGCTGCTGCTGGAGGCCATGAGAAGGACTTGAAAATGTGTGTGGAAGCGAGTGGATAGCATGGGATCCAGGGTGTAATTTTGTATTCATTGTTCCAATCTAACATATCTAAATATTAATATTGTCCTTGGATAGATTTATTTGATATTTGGTGTTTGCATTCACTAAAATTAATAGAACCATTTCAAACCTGTCAGTCACTCTAGGCTGTCACAGAGCCTTCCCATACAGTGGGTATCAAACCCCCTAATTCTGTCTCCCTACAGTCACCTAGACTAGGCCCACACCGAGTCCCTGCTGTCCCAAGACACACAACTTTCCTGCACCAATATAATACATGAATCGCACCTGTATATCACATTAGCACTGTGATAGCCTATTTTCATCCTGATCCTCGCACTTACTCCTGGCTCTAAATTGTTCTTTATAAAGAGGTCTGCAGGGACCTTGTTATTTTTATTGCTGTAATAAGGCAGCTCTACAGGAGAGAAGGAAAGTGTTTAGAAAGATAGCAAAGGCCCCGAGGCTGTCTGAATGTCAGGGAAGGCCTGTTGCAGAGGCCAAGCAACTTTGGCTCTTGCCTTGGTGAGCACTAATCAGTTTGGCTTGCAAATGTGTACCAGGCAATGAAATATAAAGGGTGAAGCTGCCCAACTCAAGGATTAACCTGCACCAGGATCCCTGACCAAGAAAGGAGGTAAAGCAGAGATATAACACCTCCTTAGAGGGTGCTTTGAGGTGGTGCTCCTCCTTTCATCCTCAGGGAGCAGGCACCTTCAGCAGCAATGATCTGAACACTAGGGAAATGCTCAGCAAAAGCAAATTACCAGCAACACATTTATGCATTTCAAGTAATTCAAAGCACAGGCTCATCAGGCAGGTAACAGGTGACGAATGGTGTTACCCAAGCTCTGTGCTCAGCAGGCACAAATGCTCTGCAGCCCTGTTAGAGGACGTGTGGAGGCAACGCTGCCAGCTGGCAGAGCTGGCTGGAGCACCTTTCCCTCCCTGTTCCAAAGGCCCTGCCCAGGGACCTTTTGGGGCATTCCTAGGAGTTTGTGCATCTGTCAGGATGATTCTCATGCCACTTATATGTGACAGCTTCATCGTAGCTTTTCCCATGCAAATCCCATCAGAGCTTGAATAGAATGGAAGAGGTCTTCTGCTGAGCATGTACATAAATCCCTAGCTGAAGAGCATGTACAGCACAGCCTCGGACCATGATGGCAAGTTTCTCTGTAAAGTGAAAGAGTTTGCTAGAAAGATTTTGAAAAGGACACACCACACAAGTCTTGCTCTGCACTTGCCGCTGTGGGTGATATGAAATCTCTATCACCATTACCTGCAGATTGAGTAGTTTATTGTGGCAGATCTGTTCCCAGGATGGGGATTGACTGGGTAAATCTGCTGATGGCTGAGCAAACAATGACGCATCATCATATTTGTCTCTTAAGACTCCAACAGAACAGGTTTTCAAAAAAGGTGGAGAGAGAAGTGTCCTGGTGGACCTAGAGGAGATAAAGTAGCACATTGGCATGTGAAAAGTGCCTGTCAGTAAAGAGATTCAGTGCATTGTCTGAAATAGCTATTGATCCCATTAGTGCTTTTGTCTAATCTGAAAGCAAGTCCTCCAACATGCATGACAGAAGATCACAGCCTGGATTTAATTCCCAAATCATGCAGTAATAATACAGAGAGAGATAATGCTAAAGGTAGAGCAAGTGTAAGATACTTCCAGGGTTACAGCTGAAGCAAAAACAAACATTAAATAAATTGGGTAACAAGAGCTGTGCCCATCCTTGCTGCAGCCACTCTCGCTGAGCAGAGATGCTCAGAATGCTTTTGACCAAATGTCAAAAATCAGAAAATGCTGTTTCATCAAGAACAGAAGTGCTCCCTGGGAACATGGGCAGTTCAACAAAGCTTGAAATAGGAATATTTCTGAACAATTTGTTCCTACATTCTCAAGTCTATATCCCTATATACTTTATTGTTATATATCATCTCTGACACTTTGAAATTATTGCACAGAAATGCTTCAGTATTAGAGAAAGGTAATGTTTTCATAATGTTATTTTGCAGTTTTTTTCCCAACTGAAATATTTCAGATGTTTTTTCCCAATGTAGCATTTAAACTTTTAGATCTTTATTTATAGAATTTAGGACAACAAAAACCCAAATTCTGAAATATCAGAATTTCTTGTGGGACCAATATTTTGTTTTCCGAAAAGCCTTATTGCTGAGAAACTAAAAAGTTAGTGTCTTGGGAAGTGATTCAGTGCTGCAGCAGCATCTCAGACATGAGACTACACTGTACTAATAGATGAGGCTGTTGTATGATGCTAATATGGAAACTAGAGCTCCAGCAAACCGTTCATCTCCCTGGTGAACAACTGAGCTCAGTAGCTCACAACTGTTTGCTTTATACGCTCCCTTGTTGTTGCCATGAGGCCAAGCACACATATTCAGTTCCCTCAGCATTCCTGCAAGACTTAATACTCGTTCCAGGTTCCCTTTTGGCACAGAGAATTTGCTGGCTTGATCCAAAAGTGAAAGCAGCTTTTCTTGTCTCAATCCCATTGCTTTCAGCAAAGTGGCAACTCATTTTTCTGAGTCTGCTGGGATTGAAAGAAAGAGCTCTCCACTACATACCTGTGCAACCCACAAAGGCTTGGCCTGGAAGACTTGGAGTGAGCGCCATTCTGCCACCATTATCTCAGAGTTCCTTTTAAGATCTTACAAGGCAGTGATTGATCTGCCCATTGCAATGGGTTTGACTAACATTTCATTACCTATCCCCACTGAAAATGTTGTTTGATTTAGGTTCAAAGAGCTCATTATGTAGGACTTTTTTTTCCTCAGGAAAAAAAATGAAATGCAGAATAAGAAAGTATCAAATACTGAGCTAATTACAATTTGCCAGGGTTTGGTTGGTGTATGACTGTATCTGAGATTTTCCTCATTACCAGGTACATAATATAATTTCTACTGCACAGTTAATTAGTACCCAAAAAATAACCTAAGGAATTTACACAAGCCTAGTTGGAGGACAAGAAATAAATCACTGAGGAGTAGGTCTGGGGAAAACCAGAAAACCATTTTCACTATTGATGTAAAACACTCAGAGGTTTAACTTTCAAAACAGACATTTTGGGAGAAGCTCAGAAGCATTTGAAGGACAGCCTCTGTGCCATATTCAGACAGTTAAACTCCATCTCATTCCACAAGCTAAGTGCCATTATCTAGTTGATGTCAGCAGATCTCCAAACAGGACCCAGCTCAGGCTTGGGAGTCATGCTTTCCATTGACTTGGCGGAAGCACCGAAGTGACATTCAGCCTTTCATCGCAGTACTTCACTTCCAAGACTCCCCTTCTTTTGATGGTTCATTCCAAACACCTGAAGCTGACTTAGAGAAAAATCACCTAAGCACTATGACAGATACCCCTTCCTTCCACCACCACAGTATTCATCCCAAGACAGTGGAAAATATCATCGATCCTTTGAAGTCAAGAAAGCTATGATAGATCAGTTGACAGATCTGCTTTCTCACAGTCAACCAGGCTCCCTTAGGTTATGTATAGCCACATGAATTACCTTCCCAGCTGTGCAGTGTGACTGAGAAACAATCATCTTACTTCTAAAAAGGCTTCATCTAGGCTATCGTTGTTCACCACTGCAGGAATGGAACATACGGAAAAGATGACGCTTCAATTTTGAGGCAGATGGGTTTTACTACATATGTGGGTTTTGTAGATTCAGTTTGTGCTCCAAGTCAGTTGAGCTATTCTGAACTTTGGACTGAATCTGAAAGGAACAGCCCTCTGTATATTTTTGCTAAACTAGTTCATTCATTCCTATTTTCTGCCCTTTTCCATTCAGATGCTTTTGCCCTTTGAAACATGTCCAATTGTTCTACCCCAAGCAAAAGAGAAAATAAAATTTACAATGTACATAAGCATACTCTCTCCGAGGCTCTTCCAGGAGCTCAGCGAGAAATAAAGCCTGCTGGGATGTATTAAATGATGACCATCATCAATGACCATCCCAGACTGTTTAAAAAGAAGTTAGATACCAGTAACCAAATATGTTGCAGTAAAATGTATTGCTCTGTCTGGGTCTGTGTTTGCCATCACATCAAAGCCTAGAAGTGGTCTCCAGTTTGCCTGTATTGGAATTCTTCACTATTCACCACTCCTCCCAAATCTGATGTGATCTGCAAACTAGGAAATCTTGCTTTCTATGTCCTCAGCCAAGTCTTTCATACACTGTAACTATCAGAAAGACCAGGATCCGCCAGTGCAGTCTCCTACAGTACACGCTCCTTTATTAACTTGTCTTTCATCTTGAAAGGCTTCTATTTATGCCTCCTTTCCCCACTCTGCTCCTGTCCTCTGGCCAATTTTCAATCAGTGAGCCAATTCTTCCCCTTTCCAACTCCCCACCTTTAGACATTAACCTCCGACGTTGGACCCTGTTAAACACTGTCTGAAGATCCAAGCCTCTCCTGACTGCTGCTTAGCCTCTTGTCTATGCCGACAGGAGCGTATGTTCTAAAAAAAGAAATTTCCAAAAGTTAGCGAGGCAGAAAAGGTCCTTTCCGGAAACCACACTGGCTATCTTTGGTCAAGCTGTGCGTTTCTCAACAGGCCACCTTTCATCTATTAACACATTTTCTAAGACTTGTCTTCACCTGAAGGGAAACGAACTTCCCTGCAAGACCCTGGTGCACATCTGGGTCGTTCCTTAAATAATGGTGGGAGGCTGTCCGCCTTCCACCTTTGAGGAATCTCCTGCAAAACACTTCAGCTCTGTGAAGTGCCTGTGAAATCCTTTCCAATTTAGACCCACAGTTCCTTTAACCTCTTTAATAAGAGAGCCATAGAGTAGGGGGTTTGGTACGAACCATCCACTTCACACCCTCCAGCTCCCTGAAAGCTTCGTTTTCTGTGCTCTCTTTTCCTTTGAGGAATAAAGTCTGGTTTCCACCTTTCTACTTACAACTTTGGTCCAGGCGGCTCCTCTCTGACTCAGGTGTATTCTCCCTGCCAGTAGCCAAACCAGATATTTCTACTTGCCTCTTTGCTACTCCACAACCAATAGATTAAACCAAAATTAGCTTCCATCTTTGCAGCCAGCCCTTTTCTTCCTGCTGACATGCAGACTCTGCCAGCTTGTTCTCACCCTGCTCAGCTCCAATGCCAAAACGTCCCCAATTACCAAAGAATCCCATATATCCTGCTCTGTATGTGATCACTCCTACACCATTATCTTGCTGCTCAATTCATAGCCTCTGCCTAGAAGCAGCAGTAAACCTGTCTCAATGTGCCACTTTACATCCACATTGAGTTTCCTTGGTCTCCAGAGGAGTGTCTCCTTTCTGCTATGCCATTTATAGAGATACGTGTGTGCACAAGCAGCTTCCTTCCTTGCATGCCAGATGAGGAGATGAATATCCTATGTTGCTTACATAGCCACATAAACAGGTATTTTCCCAGGCCACTATGTTATTTTGCATGATTAGAAAGAGCTGACTTAAATACAGTCAAATGATTGCATGGGCTAGTTACAGTACATTGTGTGGAGTGGTCATCATTTTTATTCTCTGTATATTCGCAGTGCCCTAGTTAAAGGTGCTACATATGTACAGTGAAAAGTAGCAAAATAAAAACTTATTTTGGGCAGAAGTTCTTGGTTTTGAGTCATTGTTGGGGCTTAGTGGGGAAGAGATAAGAAGATCAGCCCTAAATAATTTATGTGTCCAGCGCAAAGACTGAATTGCTCACAGCCTTCCCAGTTCATCCAGAATGTACCAATGTCGGGAGAAGTAGAAATTATTCTGCTCTATCTGCCCTACTTCAATGTTCTTCGCACTAGTTAAGGCAAGCCAACTCTTCATGTTGGCTTGAGCTGTTTCATTGTCCTGGTTTTAGGTCATCCAAGGCAGTGACAGAAACTCTTTCAATCTCCTGGAAAAATGGTGGTAGAACAGCAATTCTTCTGGCAGCTGGTGGAGCAGAGGACTGAGAACCAAGCTGATAGCTCTTCATGGCATTGTCCCAGGCAGACATACCAGCTGATAAAGCTCTACACTGCAGGCCACTGGGAGCAGCAGCTATGTCAAGAGGAAACAGCTGCTCCTCTGGGTTTTCCTGAATTCCTCTGAGTCCGAGGGCTCCCCAGCCCCAGCTGCACCCACCTGGCCAGGCATGGCCTATGGGAAGGTTCATTCTGTGTGGGAAGAAAGTCGGTTGGCCCTCTCACCGATGCTTGCTTGGCTGCCTCTTATGGCCTTGCCAGGATCTTAACACATTAGCTTAGCAAAAGTGGCAGGAAATGCCAGAAAGGCAGACTGGCACTGCCTGGCACTGCGCTGGCAGCCAGTGGTGAAGACAGGGACAAGACAACGCATCTCGCCTGCTCTGGCCTTCTGGCTGCAAGGTCATCTGCCACTTCCAGCTCCAAACCCTTACTGCAGCAAACTCCCTCCTTGTCCTCCGAACTACACGTCCCCCGCCTCCACCCCAAAGATGGCCAAGGTCACTCTGGCTGAGTTACAGGCTCCAGAGAAGCTTTGGTTTTTTTCAGACAAGCCAGGGGGAGCAGGCAAGAGAGAGTCAGTCAGTGTTACCACAACTAATGCAGCTCATTAGAATTGTTTTAAACTCTGAAAGCAAATGAATACCTAATGAGATTTCCCCCCAGGTGTAATTAGCAATAAGCTTTACATTGCTCTAAAAATACCCTCCAATTTTTTTAAAAACTAAATGCAGATTACTGGAAGCTCTAGTTGCACTTAATGAACTGAACAAAGCATATTGAAAACTAAGAATATTTTAATTGTGTTTATTTAGCCTTCAGCAAAGGATCCAAGACATTTTCATAATCATCAAATTAATTCCAAAATGCTTCTTTGTAAGTTGTCCAGCTAGCAGTGTCGATGTTCATCATATACAGTGGACTATTTCCTGATCGGACAGTCAATTTACTAAAAAATACATTATTAAAGAAACTGAAGCCATCTCTTCACCAAGCTTTCCCTTCCCTTTCTACCTCCCATGGGCTGTTTAGTGTATAAAAAGCATTTATCAACTCAAGAAGAAACACTGCTGTTCTGATTAGTGAAAATAATTATGATTAGATATCTTCTTTCTCCATATTTGCCCCAAAAATAATGGTGAGGAAAATACTCACTTTAAAATTCTCAAGAATTACTTTCACATTCACATCGAATCAATTGGTAAGTTGACTTCATATCACCGAGTGTCCCAGATGGCCCATTTATTTTGGCAACTATCAGCCAGAGCTGTCTAAAACTCTGACCTTTGAAAGAAAAGAAGCTACAGCTTGATATGTGTATCATCTTTCCCTGGAAGTATTTAGGACTCAGTCCTGGTTTTGATTAAATCAACAAAATATCAGCAAGATACTGTGTCACAGTTTCTCTGCTTCTGGTGATCGCTGCCAGACTTTTGAGATGTAGCATGAGGTGGCCCCTATTTTGAGTGACACTTTCAATTGGATACCTCAAACCTGCCTTTGTCCGAGGCTGATGCTAACACGTAACAAAAAAAAATCACAGGACAGGATGGAAATAAGACAACCGGTCCATGCTGCAGCACAGAGCGACAGGGCCCAGTCCTGCAGCCGCTCCCACACACTGCTCCAAGGGAACATCTCAGAGCAGCATCCACGGAGAGTGCACATCTTGTGGACAATGGGCAGGGCACAGCTTCCTGCTTTATCTTCGTCAGCCAGGAAGGGCAGTTCAGGAGCACTGCATACCAGTTAACAATCTGAAATCAAGCGGTTAATCGTTTTGTTACAGGCACAGATCCTTGCTTCTCAGTCAGGCAGAGGGGCCTTCCTGGGCCTGCTCACTCGGGCCATCCTGACACAGAGCACTGGTATGTCATTACGCCATTGCAAGTCAGAAAAGCAAGTGCAGAGGAAGAGCAGGGACTACTGTCTCCTTCCTGAACATTCATACTGCTGTGAGGTTTTTTTAATTCAATACTGATCACTAGAAGGAGGAGCAAGCAGAATAATGCAAACAAAGCTTGAGTCAAAGAAAGAAATTCATAGAATAGAAGCTGTGATGACATCTTTCCTGTGAATTGTCAGTGTCATTCCACTAGAAAATTCCAAATCCCACCAATAACTCAGTCCCTTAGACTCCCCTACACTTCCATCGCAGATAACAGGACTGCTGCGTCTTCATAGACAGTGTTCACAGCTTCATCCACATGTCCCTGAATAAACATGAAAGAGCAGGACACAAGAAGGGACCATGGCAACTCTCCCTTCTGCTTCTGCTAATTGTACCCCATGAGTAGCCCCTGAGCCCAGGCTTGGGCCAGAGCACAGCCTTCCTGCACTGCTTCACACGGTCCAGGTAGTCAGATCCCATTGATGTCCTTTGTGTCCCCATGCCTAGCTTGACGGCTTCCTCTGAAGCATTGCAAAGGAGAGTTAATTAATTCTGATCACTCCTAATAGTCTTCTAGGTCACAAATTGGTGATTCAGCTTCATTAATTTGATTTCTAACATTTCATCCTTTGCACTCTCTGCCCGATTAGCTTCTTGAAATTTAGTTTCAGTAAATGGGATGAGCAAGGCAGAAACTTCCAAAGAGATTTTCCTCACTGGCATTTGGAGGACAAACCACAGCGCAAAACTCCTGGACTTGCAGCCAGGGTGCGGTCAGATTGATTTTGCAAACTTCTTGATGACAGGGTTAGTGTGGCCAGGCTGCAGTCTGAGTCACTTTGCAAAGGAAGCATTGATTCTCCTTTCACTCAGGCCTAAATCAAGAAAAGCACCAGTGCAAATTGCACTAGAGAAAGACTAGCACAGGAGAAAAATCAGACCATAGAATACCTGAAAATAACAAAGAATTAATTTTTCTGACAGTATTTTTAAATAAAAGCTGACATTGATTTGTAGGTGTATGTAAGCAGAGATTATATATACTGAAAAGTTCTCTGTTCTTTCAGGCATCTATACATGCAATGTCGGGACACAAAGCAAATCGTATCAGCTGCAGTTCAGGGGAGTAAGAATACTGTGGGTCACCAAATGCTGTTCCTTTGTCTTACATCATTTTCAGACAGGTCATTGCTATAAGACCCCCTAAAAAGTGAATATTGCAGGTGGAGGAAGCAAATACATTATTCTTTATTTGGGATCTGTGTGGGGTTTAGAACTAAAAGACATTTTTCAAATTGACCCAAAAATCATTATGGCTATATTTCTGTTTTTCAGATGAGACGTTTGTAACATGACATGTTCATATTTGTCTCTCTGTGATAAGAGTCTTTATTGTATTCCACTGTACAGCATACTTTTTCCAATGGGAGACCAAACCCACTTCCTCCTTGGTAGGACCTAGTCCTTCTTCCCAATGAAAAAAATCTTCAGTATGCTTACACATGCCTGAAAATCAATGCTGTACTCACAAAAATCATTATTTCAGCTGGGGAGGGAAGAAAGCAGGAATAGTATCAGTCATATTCAAAAAGCAGCATGTAATTCTGTGGCACTGAAAGTTCCACCAGAAGATCAGAGAAAAAACTAGAAAATGTTCTGTGGTCCCTGGCGGTCTAGGCAGAAAATTGGACCTTTTGTCTCCATACAGATTACTGAGGGACATCTTCTTCTGGCTGAATTAACCCCAAAGTTCATTGTGAACCTCAGCCCAAGCCATGGCTTTTCAGCCAGGTTGAATCAGAGAGGTGCACCTGGTTTTGCCACAAAACCACAAGGCAATACAAGTTTGGGGATATTCTATCAAACCTAAGCCAAAGTTTATCACAGCAGAGAAATGTGAAAGCAGGCTGGTCCCACCTGGCTTGCGGGTTTCACTGCAAACACATCACAGAGCTCAAGCTGCAAAAGGAAACAGATTTCCGAGGCCAAAGGAAATCTTGGGGTGAAAATATCTTCTAGGAAATGAGTCGAAACATGCAGATGTACACTCAGAGCAGTTCAACCTGAGAGAGAAAACAAACCCACAGCTGTGGCTGGAAAATAAACCTGCCCTGTCGGCAGCACAGCTTTTCACATCACAGGAGCCAATGAAAAAGTGCTCAAGTGTTCTCACTGCTCAGACATGTGCAACCTGGACCCTTTGCTGGGCTTATTGTTCCTTTGCAAAAGGCCCATTTATAGCAAGCCCAGCAAGCCTGAGAGGGGAAGGAGGACAATGGCAATCTCTCCCATTCAGCAGCAGAGGCCTAGGAAATATTTGCTACTCCAGGAGAGCAGCAGAGGCGCCTTTTCAAAGCTCCCTTTGCTGGGAGCTGAGTGACAGCTGAATCACAGTGCTGCTTTCCAAGAGCCAGACCTCAGTAGCACTGCCAAGAGTGGCCCGCTGTATTCAGAGCCCCGACACAGCTGCAGTTACTGGGAGGTCCTGCCATTGTCCTCCCCCCGCCGAAAGATGTTTCTGTCCCCCCTTTATAGACCTCCATCGCTGCCCAGTACAGGCAGGCTGAATGAAAATGTCAGCAGCAAGCATCAAGCAGATGTGAAGGGACCATGCTCTCTGACCTGGATTCACCCATCACGTGGGCCAACGCTGCTAGATTGAGAATAGCTTCATAACACAACTTCAGGGGGATGGGATGCTGCCATTTGAAACAGCGTGAATGTGGGGCACAGATCTGACTAACTCAGGAACAGTACTTCAACGGAGGCTGAGAGAAATTCTTCCCGGGAGACATCCAGGAAGACATCAGCACTGTAAGAGTTTTGCAGGATTTGTGCAAATTTGTGCTGAAACTCTCCCCATCTATTCCCACTCTTAATTTCTGCATAGTGCACACTGGTCACAATTAATACTTCACTTCCGAATGGTGGCTGTAGGCGTCAAGTCCAAGCTTTTGTAGAAATAAAACCAATACAAAGTTTTTAGAAGCATTAATAACATAATGTCTCCAGGAAGTAAACGAAACAGTCTGTGGGATCATTCCATCTGCAGGATAGCAAAATGAAATGTATTCAAAACAAATAAAAGTGAAAATAACTAGGGTAGTTTCACAACCTAAAGTAAATAAAATGCCAAAAAAAACAGAACGAGTCAACTAAGAGAAAAGTGCAATACATGTTCAAAACAAACTTTAAGCAAATTTCGTCCCTATTACGTTTGTGACACTTCTGCAGTGAATGCTAGAACTGCAATTCATTAGCCCAGTGCTTACATCGAGATCTTAAATATTCATCCAAAGTGCATCCAACTGCCTGATTATACAAAGCCTCAGAATCTGCCGTGTCTCCGTGCATGCGCTGCCCCACCAGCAGGCACACACCGCCACGTGACTTACGTGACTACCCGTGGCTGCAGCTAGCATATGGGCACAGATTTGCAGCATCTGAAGAAAGGACCAAACAACACGATTGATAGTTGGGCAAGAAAAGGAAAGGAAGGTGGAAAGACTTGGGAGGTCTGTCAACAGGGCAAGCAGTGTGGTCCAGGGGGGATTTTACTTCATTTGGGAAACAACGGGACACTTACGGAAGGGACTGTGCTCCTGGGGATAGTACAGAAGAGCAGCTGCTTTACACTGTCAGACAGATCAGAGACAACTCTGCATCCAAGGGCTGGATGTGAGCCAGGTGTACTAAATAACTACAGAGATACCTAAGATACAGGGATGGTAATCTCTCACCAGGTTTGAAATGCAGATGAGGGTCTGCAGAAAGGGCAGCAACACAAATATCTTGGAGCTGAGAAAAGCCAACTTTGAAGGGAAATGAGACAAAGCTGAAGGAAATTGGCTAGGATTCAATAAAGTCTGAGAAATGCACAATGGAAAGGGCTTAATGCAGTCAGAAAGTAATTACATTAGAATAATTCTACTTTACAGCATTTTTGCATCATCAGAATTATTTTCATGTTCTCTCTCAATCAGTGGCAGAAGCCAAAATTTCACAAGGAAAAAGTCCTGATAGAAATCTCATGTGCCAAAGTACTAAAGACACAGGATCCGCAGGATCCACGATCCTCTCAGCCAAGAAAGAAGCACTAGACTAAGGCAAAGCAGGCACAGCGGTGCGAGAGCGGGTGTTAACGGGACTGCAGAAGAGCTTCGTGGCAGTTTGTACCTGCCACTTCGAGTGCTGTCAGGTGTGCAGGCAGAGAAATAGCCACTCCATTCAAAGAGCTCCTGGGTAGGAGGTCAGTGCTGTGAGTGACAGAATAAAACTAGAGGGATGGAGCAACTTCTTACCCACACTTCAAACCAAGCAACGTGCCAGTACAGACAGTACAATGGGGCCATTGAAACCGGAGAGTGATAATAGGAGAGGAGGCGGCACCATACAGCTTAAAACCAAAGCAGATTCTTCCCAGAACTCACTCCCAGAGGCATTACAAATCAAAGGGAAAAACAAGAGGGTAAAAATAGATTCAACTCTGGCCCACAGTAATTGCACAACAGGGATAAGAGGGATCTCAGAGGTGGAAATCATAAAGTCACAGTTTTAAAAGTTAAAACTGTGAGCACCAAGAATTAAAGCAGAAGTTGATGAATCTAGAAACTACAACCTAAAATGCTGCTTCAGCTCTGGGCTGGCTGAGACCTTTCTCTGAGACCAAGAAAGAGTCCTCCAAGGATTCCTGCCACCTTAACAAACAGGGCCCCTTGCTAGGGAAGTGGGGTACGTGCAGCCTATACAGCCACTAAACCCCAAGGAGAGGGAAAAACTTTCTGCTCCTGACCCTGGCTGTAAACAGAGCAGATCTGAAGCCTCCACCTCTGTCTTCTCACCATCTGCGTAGTTATACTGATGAACTGCAGTGCTTTCCAGCCCAGCAGGATTTTTCCATCTCTCAGTTCTAGGGGGAGCTTGCACTGAACAAACGACTTGAGCTCTGACTTTAAAAGCTTGCTCTTCCCATTTATCTGTCTTTGTTCTGATTTTATCTGCGTGAGAAGGCAGATTTTTTGACTAACACAGAGTAATTAAAATGAGAGACCTGAGTCTTAAACTACTAACACTAACATTTCTTCCAAGTCACTGATTCCTAAATGTTAGACACATTGAGAAGGAGGCATGGGGTTCAGCATGTGCACATGTAGGCACACAGAAGGGATGCAGAGCGATTAGCACCGTTCTGCAGATGAGGAGTGTCCATCTAACTCCAGCCCGAGGGACAGGCGCCACAGCCAGTGCAGTTCCTGGTCGTGTTCTCTTCTCCCACCTCTCACCAAAAAACTGCCAGTGCCTTCAGCCTCCCGGTGGAGGGCAGATCAGTGCCACAGAGCCTGGGCAAGTGCTAAGTGTAGCTCGTTTTATCTGTGCATATAAGCAGGCTTGTCACGGGGGTAATCACAGTGTGCATTGCCAATTTCATGTGCTAAAAAATAATGACTCATTCTTCCTCCCCAAAAGAATCATGTGATAAAGAGGAGAGATACACTTTCATTTCTCTTTCTTTGCTTTCTGGTTTTGGATCCATTAGGCTGCATTCATTTCATGTTTTAAAAAGTTCTCTCATAACCAAAAAAATTAGAAATATCTTCTACAATGAGAGTTCAAATTGCACAAAAATCCATTTCTTTCAGCATCTGGAAGAAAAAGTCCCACTAAATATTGCAGGACTTAGACACACTACCAACAAGACATCAGTGAGCTCTCTTCCAGCAAGCACAGCCTGATCTGAGAGCCTTGTTCCCAAGAACAGTTCTGCCTCGGGAATAATTACGCAAAGTCAGAGAGCAAGCCTGCCTCCTGCTCTCACTGCTGCCTCTACCCAAAACCTTGAAGAACAGAAGCATGTCTTCAAGACTGACAGATCTCTCACACCTTTAAGAAAATATTTCAAGTATTACATGTAATTGTACCAACTGGTGATGCCTTCTATATCAAACAGTCCTCGGTTCATGATCATGCCACACTTCAGGAACAGCTTAGAAAACTTGTTCCAACATCACTCTTCCTCTTGCCGGGGGGGGGAAGCAAGTTGAGCTTTCCCTCGTAATAGGAGTATTAACTATTGTTTCCACGTAATAAAGCCAAGTAAATGAAACAACACCTACTAATGCAACAGCTATAGGGCTAGGAAACTATGCTAGCCATTGTTTGAGGTTATCACCAGAGTCCTGGTAACTGAAGAGAATCTCAAATCTCCCTTCATTTACAGCAGGAGCACAGGCTTTCTGCTGAAGAATGGAGCATTGGGTCTCTCTCAATGTCACGCTAATTTTAGTGTACCTCAGAGTAGAGGCATATGTCATTTTTCTCTGATTAACACATTTCTAATGGGATCCAGACAAGTCTGACAGGGAGACAAGGTTTGGAGGGAAATGAAGTGGTTTTGATTCAAACCCTGGCTTCCATCAAAATGCTGTGGTCTGCTTAGAATGTCTGCGGACATCACTTTACAACACACACTCACATGCACAAAAAAAATCAGTGCGGGTTTTAAACCCTGATTTGCAGCAGGACCCAAACTAGAAACTTGTGTAACCAGACTGCAAGGGACAAGTAGGCACCTCTACAATGACAGCTTTAGTGGCTGCATAAGACAGGACAGAGGTGTGCTACTGGAATGGGGTGCAGATTTGACTACCTCTCACAGTTGTGGCTCTTTGTCCTTGCTGTCCTGGGAAGTTGCATGCAGCAGAAATGGCCGAGCCACTTCCTGAGTCACCCACTACTACTGCCTGCATGAGCTAAATGTGTCTTGGAAGCCTCTCACTTCAGTGCTTACCCCAGTCAGCCATCAGCCCTGCCTTGCTGCCATCTGATGGGCTCCCAGCACTAGGTGGTCTGGCTGTAGGCACAAACACAACCATAAAGACAGTAAAATGCATGCACAGACACATGTTTTTTTTCATGTCCACCAGATTATAACCAAAAATGTTTCAACAGCTTTCTTTTTGCTGCAGGGGAAGGCAGGGAAAGGGAAGCACATGGCCCAAGTTATTATCTCAAGGATACTTGCCTTTATGTTGTTATTAAAAGGAACAGACATTAACTGTATAGTCAAAAATCTATGTCCTGCTGTGGACTGAAAACTGGGAAGTTCTCCCTCCCACCTACAAGTAATTCTCAAGCAGTCATCTCGTGATAGAGACTTTGAGGGCACCTGAACAGTCATTCTGCTGTCCAGCATCATGGGTGAATTAATAGTTCATGGCAGGTTCTTTTCTCATCCTCAAAAGCACACGTTACTGAAAAGGTACTACCAGGAGGGAAGGTCCAGAGCCCCTGCCTCCACCTCCCAGAAGATGCCGAGATGAAGTGCCCCCTCACATTGCATTTGCTGCACTACACCGTGTAGGCTCCTGGCAAGAGCAGGCACTGACATCTCTGTGCCCAGAAGTGCCCTTTGGGCCTTTGTATTTCCTCTACAAAGATCAGACGATGGGTATTTGTTCTTCCAGGAGATTTTACAGGTGCTTTAGGTGCCTCCTGAAAGCAAACCCTTGGCCTTGCTGCTTGGTTTAAGCTCCACTGCAGCTACCCTGGAGGCAATGTTTCCTTCATGCAGATTCCTGGTGTGATGACTGATATGGCAAGGCAGCATCCCCTGTATTTTAACTATCTAGTAAATATTTCAAATGCTTCTGGCTCGCAGTTCAAGCATTAGAAACAGCTTTGTCCCAGGATAACAGCTACCCCCACCTATAAAAAGCAATGGTTTATGCCTTTCTATCTGAGCACCCAAGAGAACAGTAGCAGTGTCACCATTCTAAGCTAACTTGGCACTTCAAGCAAGAACAGGGCTTTTATCTCTTCCTTTTCATTATAACATGGTGAGACAAACATTAGATATCAATAAGTAACTAAGGTGGCTTCAGAGGACAAACAAATAATTGCAGACTGTTGCCTGGTAAGTGTTATGCCTTTTTGGGCTCGATCACCACCTGTAGGCAGGCTTTGATTCATACATGAGATCATGGAAGAGAAAGGCAGGCACAAAGCAGACATGCACAAGAGAGTAGCACCTAATTTCTTCTGGTACCTGGGACAGCAAACACAAGCAAGTGCAACTCCTGTAAAACCCCAGTGGGGAGAAAGACAGAGGAGATTACACCAATGCTTTTCTTTTTTCTACACAAATTAGTATCTATTCTTTGCACATGTGCTCCTCCCTATTCCCACCCAAGTAGACACACTACACTGTGCGATGATATCTCCAGTGCAATGGCTGCTTCAACTACAGAGTCTCATGTTACCTCCCCCTTAAGAAGGAACTACAGATAAGGTCTTCCTCACTTGTCTGTACACACAAGAACATACCAAAGCACCAGCCTGAGAAGCATTTCCTTGGGGCAGGAAATACAACAGCCAGGTCAAAACAGAGAAAAATAATTTGAACCATAACCTGCTGAATATGTACAATGCGGAGAATTTGGTTCAGCTTCAGGAAAGTGCAGCCAGGCTGAGATGCTGCTACGGCCAGGAAGAAAACCTCAGTGCTTCAGCCCTTGCACAGCAGGACTGTGTATGGAGCTGCCTCCTATTTCTAGCGGGCTGAACCTGACACAAATGCTTCCAAACTCCAGACTCGAGCCTGGGACCTCTTTGGCCTGACAGCATCCTGCACCTTTAAGCAAAGCTTAAATGTCAGAATGGCTGCTACGTCAAAGGGCAGCGGAGCTGTGAACTGCACTCAGCACAGCAGAAGATGAAGTCAGGGAGATGTCTGTCGGCTTTTACTGCCACTGTCTTCCGTCCACTGTGAGCAACAGGAGAACCTAAAACGCAGAGAGTTTTAACAAGGGGCTTCTTCGGACTTTGTTAACAAACATAGTAGCCACTAGATGGCAAACTCACAGACAAAACTGAATAGTGACCGTAACGGACTCCTCAAATGTTGTAAAATCAAGGGTGCAAAAAGCCAACGGAGCGGGGAGGGTGGTGGGGTAGGACACATACCAAACACAGCTAGTTCCTTCACCAGGTTGAGTTTCTCTGTGTATTTCTGTCCCATCACTATACTGCACAAAGATGACCCATAAACAGTGTGCTGACAGTTACTGTGTAAACCACCTCCTGGTATTAATGTGCAGTTCCAAACATCCCAGGCACCGTTATGGCAGAAGGGACAAAATTCCAACACATCTACTAAAAAACATATTGCTTAAGTGAGAAAAAAACTTCAGCCTGCAAATAACATGGCTAATGGAGCCCAGATTGCAGATTATGTATTATTCATTGCTATCATCACTGTAAGCCTCCAGACAATCTAGCTTTTCCAGTGTGGGCTGCAGGAAAGGTGGAGCCACTATGTAAATCAGAAATATCTTGCAAATGACTCTTGCATATTAGCTGCATGTCTGTGAAAAGAAATTAACTGCACGGTAGCCAAAGCTCTACACAAGCAATCATCTTTGTCTTGCAAAGTGGCCATTCGTATTTTATGTCAGCCTGTTATCATCTTGAATCAGTTCTTGAGCAAGATCAAAGCTATTCTGGGTAAAGCAGTCCTCCCTCATTACATGCTGATAATTTTTCTAAGTAGGAGTCCTTTCCAGGAGCTGGAGTCACAGCAATGGGCACTGTTATGTGCACAGATTCTGTAAAAAAGCTGGGTCACACTGAGCCAAAATTTCAGCAAAGTTGCTGAGGGCAGCTGCCTGCCTCCACATCCAGAGAGACTGGATGTTTAAAATTGCTGTGTATCTGTAAAAATACAAGGGCAGAAAATGTGATGGTAATTTTACAGAAAGCTCTAAACATCATTTACCTACAAGGGGAAACATCCCTTACTTCAAGAATAATAGGAAAGAGATACATTTTTATTTAGTGTCCAAATGTACAAATCACTAGTGATTTTACCATACAGGGCAAGATAAACTCTCAGGCAGTTAACTTCTCTTGCACGACTATAACAAAGAGTTCATCAAAACAATTTTCATTTTTACACCGATTTCAGAAGTTCATTTTCCCCATAGTAGGGTAGTTTGCTGCACTCAAAGGAGCAGCAATGCTGTGTACCCAGACTCAAATACTCCCTTCATCCACAATTACTTAATGAATGTCGGGAAAGAATAAACTCACAATCCTGCAAGCATTACTGAAAATATTTGTCTCACCTGATGATACTATTTCATGCCCCTCAGCAAAGTGAGCCTAAATGTGTAAGTATAGTGGATCCTACTGATCCCTGTTTTTATATGTGCACAGCCATTCAACAGAAGAACTTGTTTCCCAGATTACACTTTCATACATTTTATCAATAAATTTTGCACCCTCAGTTCTGAATTGCAGTAACTCCATTAGATCTGTGGATCACCAAAGTCAGGGTGTATCTTGCTCATGAAACTCACAATAACCTTGCAACTGTAAACCTCAGCTCCAGAAAAAGATATTTTCATTGACCCACTTTCCAAGAATCCAAACTGAGGTACTTGAGGTCCATTCATATGGCTCATCCATATATACCCTCTCTGTTCTGCCTTTTTCAATTCCATGGATTTACACAAGCCAGACAAATTTTTCCTGAAAGGGTACTGTGCAACCTGAAGCAACAACACATCACTCCCTTTTGCTATTCTGGTTCTGCTGTTTCCCTGCTTTTGCACCCACTCCTTTGAATTGTTGACACATCTCATAAGCATGTCTGTTATGACCAATGTGTTTGATCAGCATGTTTTGAACCTGAGCACTGCACTTGCCCATTTAATGAGCAATATTTTAAACATTTTCCAAACTTCCTGTCACCAGCATTAGCTAACACAAGAGCGATCCAGACAGACTCTTTTGTTCTGAGCAGCTGTGCTGTAAAACAGGCTGAGTATCTTTGTGGCCACAAACTGCTCTCCAAGGTCTCCCCATCCCCAGTCTGCCATATGTTGCCCCTGTAGTTTGTACAAACTCTTTCATTTCCTCCCTATCCTGTTGCATTTCATCACGTTAAACTAAAAGCACACACTGGCATCCAAAAGCCCGGTTGTTTGCAAAGTTCTGTGTGCTCTGCTCTATTTTGCAGAGGGCACACAGCCTTTCAGTGAAGTTCCTTACATGGTCTCTCACTAAGCTCTCTGATTTTTAGGCTTCTCAGCCTTGCAGCTCTTCTACTTCCAAGGAACACTTCTGTGAGCATTGGAGCCTGCTCCACTGGAGCACTGTGAGCACTGGAGGTGTCACATTCAAAGCAGTCCATGGCAAAGATAGTGCTAGATGGTCATGCTGCAGTGGGGCTATCTGTCTCAGGTCAAAATCGAGAAGTCAAAGAAACTTAGGTAAGGAAAACCAGCAAAGAATTTTGAAACCATCCACTGAGGTTGGAGAGAGACAGGGAGACTCATGGGCCAAAGCACTGGAACAAGGCTTAGCTCGCTGTTATTCTGCTGACATACTGCACAGCCTGGAATTCATCATGACTTCCTACCTACTTCTGCTCTCCCTCCACCCCACTATGGATTGCTCCCATACTGGGGTCAATTAGTCAAATGAACATTGGTGCCACTAAAGATAAAAAGCAAGTAGAAGATGAAGGGCTGATCAAAATGAAATGCTGATTAAAATACAATCCTTTGATCACTGGTTGGGACTTCAAGTTTCAAGAATCCACAGCCCAATCTAAAAACCCAACATGATGAACAGCCAAAACTGGCACTGGATGCAGCTCCACAATGAATTCAGTGAAGGAGACCTCTTCCACATTCCCATGTGGGGGCCATGTGACAGAGGCATGCAGCACAGACAGGCCCATGATGTCAGCTCCTGCCAGGGACAGAGCCATTAAATGGCTTCCCTCTGCACCCAACAACTATCATCTCTGCCTCTCTGTCTAGTACCAACAGGGCTGTGTGTGCTCTTCAGTGCTGTTCCTCCCCTCCAGCAGCCTCACTGCATCACTCAAAGCATGTAGCAACAAGACCAGTTACACATGTGCACAGAAAACAGTGTCCTGGTTTGGAGGGGAAAGTTACTTCAGATGGGCGAATACCAGTTCAGCAACAGTAAAGGAACTATCTCATACCACACTATCAGGCTGCCAAACAAACACAGAGTATCTAGCTCATCCGTAACTACTGAGATAAAGGCTTGTGTCAACAGCAGATTTTGAGAAAAGCAGAGAGAACTATAGTTAGGAGGCAGCCACTTGGAAAGGCAGAGGCTGCGCTGTACAGAGACAAGCTGTACTTCACAAGGGGGGAGTTTGTGTCCTCGGTGCTTTACTGGAGGATCCTGTGGGGCCTCGCTAACATGACAAGTAGCAGTGGTGAGAGTGAAGAAACATTCACAATCTCTTGAGCTCCAAATACCAAGAGAAGCCTCTTCAGTTCTTCTCAGTTTCATCTTTGGAGGCCGACGAGACATGATTATGTGTCAAGCTTAGTGTCACAAGGATGCTAATGTATATGTACAACCCAGCCTGACAGGCAGCCCCACTATCTGCAGATTTTCTCAACTCTGAACAGGCTCTCGCCATCCAGAAATCCTGCACCAACAGCGACTGTAGTAAGCTCACTGCAGAGGCACAGAGCATTTGATGGGCAGCACTGCACTTTCTGCACTTGCATTGTGCAGCACATGCACATATATTTCTGTCTGGATGGGGCTGTATGAGAGCCATACCCCTGGCCATGACCCAGCTGGCTGCACTCTGCACTAACTGGGATCTAGGAAACTCTGTTCCTGCTCCAGGAGACACAGCTACACTGAAGTCAGTGGAGCTCAATGGAAATGCCACTTCTCCCGTGATCACAGGGACTCACACGCCCTCCCACTGGGGGACAGCACATTTTCCATTTCTCTGAGCAATCTTACCAAGCTGCAAGCATCAGCAGCACTAAATTCTGCTCTCTTTTGGGAAGGAGCCAAGGCTGTGTATATAAAGCACAGGATGTGATTTCCTGCCCCTCCTGGAAAAGGAAGCTACAGTCCAAAAGGTAGAGAAAGAACTATTAATCCTAGAACAACCATTTTAATGATGATCACATGATGCAGCTGCAGAAATACCAATTCAATTCAAACAGAACTTGTAATGTGCTAAACATGCAGGACTCATGATACAGAAAAGGAGATAACCAGATCTGGGTGCTAAGAAGAGGAATTACTATTCACAGTCCCCTGAGGAAGATGCCTCTAGGACCATTGCTCTTCTGACAGAACTCTGTAATCAAGAAAATACTAGAAAACCATAAAAAAACTAATGGCAGATTCTCTACAGAATCTCCTACAGTTCTACTTTATACTGTATATATGAGCCGATTAGCAGCAAGGTGCTGGGCTTCTTGGGAAAGGAACAGCTTATGGATTGAAAACTAATGTACAACCCCAGCAGGTTTACTTTTGCACAGGCTTTAAAAAGAGATGGAGAAATAAGCAGTGCTATTGAGTTAGTTCAGAGATGGGCTGTACAATTCCAGTAGCTATTGCCAGCTTAAGCACAATGAAATAGGATGAATAGAAGCCCTAATGTGGCTGACTCACTCTCATTACTCAACAGCCTAAAATGGGGGGGGTCTTCTGAGGAGATCAGAAAATAAATTTTTAGATGTCTTAAGATGTGAGTCTGTTCGGATTATGCAGCCCAAGCCGCAAGTGCCTGTTCTTTTCACTGGATTGAACCTGTATGATTGTAAGAACTCTCCCGTGTGCAGAGCTCAACAACTACGTTTGTTTTCAGAGTGTCTGCAACCATTTGCAAAAGACTGAGACACATGCATGCACAGACATACACACCGTGCTGTCATGAGGACTTGCCTTCTGTTCTTTCTTACTACAGTTTTCCTCAGCCTAAAATAAAAGCATGTTATGCTGTGCCCTTTGTGCAAGAAAACATAACACAAGAGTGTTTATTTGCCTATGAACACTATAATCTTCATAGATCGATATTAAAACCCTTCACACTTATTTTCACCGCCTCCTTCAATTGAACTTAGAAATTCCAGTGTATCTTGAGAGAGTGCTGAACAGCTGCAAACTAGCCAAGGGATCACATTCCCACAGATGGTATTAGAGTCCAAAGCCCTTCATGTTTGACTGTGGGATATGTACAGGTCAAATGAGAAGTTACACTGTCTGGGAACAAAGTTTCACAATCCTTGCAGACAGTGTTATTTGTTTTTACAGTTCTTTGATTTAATACGTTCACTCGGAAACTGCTATTTTACAGTGAGGGGTTCTGCAGAGGTAATTCAAGGCCAATTAGCTTTCACTGGAGGATCTTCTATGTAAATTCTAGCATGTCCAAACTTTGTAACTTCTCCACTAACTGACTGATTAAACCTAAGGTTTGAAGTAGTGTTTTCAGCACTAATCTGACAGGTGTCCAGAGAAATGCATTAGGCTAGGCAGTGGTCGAAGGAGGGGATTAGGAGCTAGGACCCTTAAACTCCAAATCTGCTTAGTATTGTTAATTATGCTTTGCCAAATTTCCTACCCTTATTTACAATCTGTCAGAGACATGCAGTGAATTTACTGGATGGGGAAGGAGGAGGATGTACATGATTATTTGGCTCTTGCAGGCATTATCTGCTATGGTCTGTGCTCAGCCTCATGCAGCGAAGGTAAGACTGTCAGCCCTGCACCCATCATCACCCCCTGCAGCTGCCTCCAGCTCACAGCTCAGCGCTGGTGTGAGTGGCCAGTCCAAGAACGGCCAGTAACGACAGAGTTTGCTCATGAAAAGGCAAATGGATGATGATGAACATAGCAGCTTGCTCTTGTTTGTGATTAGTAGCACCAGAAAGGATGCTATTAAGTCCAAAAAGATCAAAAAGCATAAAACCACAGCATCCATCTGACCAGAAACTGTGTCCATGTACTTACTGCTATGCTCAGTAACGATCCAGAATTCCGGAGTTTCAGAACATGTGTTTCAGAGGCAGTGACCTTTCAAATGCTGCAATCAGAAGAAGGACAAAACTTAGCAAAAGCAGATCTTTTCTTGATGGCTATTTCAGAAAGCAGGTGAACAAGAGACCCCAGGTACGCAGACTTTGGACAGTCCAGGCACAATTGTATGTTCAGAAGCAGTAGCAGCTTGTTCCCAACCTCTGCCTGAAGAGATGAACTCTGGAGTCATCTTTCATTATTTTTAACCAAAGCTCAAGAGCTGCTTGGCAGACACAAGCTCTGGATTGCTAGGCAAGCACAAGGTTTTATTGTCTGTGTGACTCAGAGGCTAGCCTGACTCCATAGGATCTTTGTTTCCTGACCTCATGTATTCAGCAAACGCTGTAAAGGGCACAATGGTCAATGTGGCAGCCTATTTGCAACAGCCAGAGCAATAGGCAATTATGCTTTGGAGACAAAATGATTGTATGCATGTATATATAAGACTAAGAGAGAAAGAGAGAAACAAGGGGGAGAATAACTGGTGGGAGCACCAGGCAATTGCTCAAATGCCCTGCCTTCCACAGGCAGAGCACTGGGCCACCCCTCCTCAAACTGCCAAAGCAGTCATGGCCTCCAATGAAAGTGTCACCTTCAAAACTGGAGGAAAGAGGTAAGCACAGATGCAGAACGAGATCGACTGCTGATTGAGTTCTACAGCCTTCCTCTACACCTGCAATCCACCCATCCTATGTTGGCCTGTCCTGGACACCTACAGTCCAGAACCCATCTGAGTGGATTCCCACTCAGGGCTGTCTGCAGAATGCAGAAAGACAATTATCTAATCACATCTGGATAGAATATATCAGCACTGTAGCAGAATGGGCGATCTCAGAGATTTCCAGTGGTATTCACAGTGTCTTCAGTCATGTGAGCTTCCAGAATTAATCACCAGTGTATGAATTTGGCTTCCCATCCCTTTCCCCAGCTGACAGGAATTGATGGCACCAACTGCCATCACCACGAGAAATAAGTGATTCCTTCACTAGCATGGCAGACATATGCCAGCTAGGAAGAGAAGATCTGATCATCAGACTTGCTTGTTTTGGCTTTTCAATGCACAAAAGGCTGTTTTTCTCAGAATTAGGGTGACTGCAACAATCTGTTTTTAGACAGAGTTAGAACCACAAGATAAAAGAGGCAGAAATCTTCTCATCTGCATATTTATCATCAAAATGCAGCAACTGCATAATTTAAGCTTAGTGTTAAAAATATTGTATGTGTATTTTAAGTTTTTTCTACTCAGGTGAAAAGGAGACATGCTTTCACTACCGAGGTTAATTATTTCCTAATGGTGTGAAAACAACAGAAAAAAAAAGGAATCAAAAGGAATTTTCTTACCCTTCCCCCTACCCTGAGGCACAGCAGAGACATCTCCATCCATATCCTTCACAGACACATACAGTAAAATGACTCAGAACAATAGAGTGGAAGCATGCGCTGGTAACTGGGGTCCCACCGAGCCACACGAGGGTCTGGACAGTTGCAAAAAGGTGCCAGTTACAGGAGATTAGTAGAGAGAGCAGGAGCATCCTCTCGGCTCATTAAACTGTTCATCTGAGAAGGGAAGCACTCCCGTACACAGGGAATGGGCACAGGCATTAACTGCCTGGTGGGCTCTGCCAGAGAAGGTTCTCCGATACCACCGCTGATGGTGCCACCCAGCTGGGTGAGCACTGCACCCAGCCCTCTCCAGCACTGAGATGCCAGCAGCTGCCACCTCTGCGGTCCTGAGCAGACCACAGGTGGGCTCTGGCTACCCTGTGTCATCTTCCCCACCCCATGCACCCTCAGGGGGAGGAGAGAGGTGCTCTTCGCTAGGCCAAGCTCTGTAGGGAAGAATGAACTAAACACAGGCTGCCTCTGTGGTACTGAACTGCGACTGAGCTCTGTCAGTGGTACCATGGAGGTTTCCTCATTATCCCTCCCTGCTACACCTATGCAGCCTTTATACTCTGCAGACCTGAAGTGACTAGCTAGCTGTACAGGAGATTCAACTTCTTAGCAAGAGGACTTGTTCACCCAGAGGTGTCCTGGTTTATTGTTGTCTTTCCCACTGGCTGCTTCCTTAATAGAGCCAGTTTTTATGTGACTTCTGCTGCTGTTCATGCAGACATGCGATGTTCCAGACAGGACCTTGCTTTCATGCTAGGAAGCATTCTTTCCTCTCCAGCACTGCCCAGGAGCCCTGCGGCATGATCAGTCACTGCTCAGAAATGTCCCTGCAAGCTTGGCGTGCCCCGTGAGGGCTGCAGAGCAGGCTGGCCAGCTGGCCACGGCCAGCTGGTGCTCCCCCAGCTGACACAGCTTTCCCGTGCTCTCTGCTGGCTGCCTTTGCATCCTCACATGGCCACACAATCCACTCTGCTTTGGCAGCCTCATCCCTCAGACCCTAGTCTCTATCACTACCTGATATGCACATGTGCTTCTGTTTAAAGAGACAAGTTAGAAGGGCAATGCATGACAATATACCGCAATCTGAAGACAGCCAATCAAACCAATAAATCCCCACTCGCTCCCCAACAGCTGTAGCCCAATTAAACTCAAGAGTTCACAGGTGTTCATGTAATGACTTTAACACAAAAAAGCACCGCTCCCTTTAGGGGCCTTTAAAAAAATTTAGAGCTCTTTAAATTTTATATACCAACAACATCAAACCAAAGTAGGAAATAATAAAGAAGGAAAGGAGATAGAGCAAAGAAAATACACACAGTGTCAGCATCAGCAACAGCCTAATTAAACAATAGCCAACAGGAAAATGCACATTCTGCTCACCCAGCCATGGCCCTTCTTGAGTTCTATGTGCTGGATGCAAAAGCAGTCTTCTGTACAGTCTTTTCAGCATCGTTGCACCAGCCACGCTTTCATTCATGAAGTTCCTCAGAACAAAGCTGTGAATGAACTCACACCAGCAAAGGAAAGGCCTGCATCTATCATTTCTCTCCAACTCTTTGACTCCCTCCCTACCATGAGGTCGAGACTGGGCTGGTCTCCATGGCGTGCTGGGGAGGCAGAGCTGTACACCTCTGGAAGTGACTAATGACCCCACCATTTTCTGTGGCCTTGCAGCACATGTTAGTTGATCCAGGGAGCCTTGGTGAAGCTGACACCCTTGCTGTTCAGGTTGTCTGCACCATCTGTTTGCTGTGTGCCAGCAGCAGGCTCTTGCTAGGTGCCTTCTTATTCTTGGGTTCTGTTACACCTTGCTAGCAGTTCTGGCTACAACATCATTATTTTCTTTTGTAGTTTTCCCACTGATTGCAGGTTTTACCTCTCCTTCTAACTCACCTTCATCTCATTCCCACAGACCTGCATACATGAGCCCCTAGCAATGTCAGGATCACAGCTAGGAGCTGCCACGTCTACTCATTGCGGGAGGGATGAGGAGACAGGGAACACAATTCTCATAAACCTAAAGAAGGAAGCACTGGGCTGGAGAAGAACAGATACTTTTGGGACCCTACAGGGCCCTGAAGGGGCAAAGAATTTGCAATACCTCAACCTTGGGGGAAACTCAGCCCGAGGCTTCTTCGTTACTGCCCTTGGTTGATCATGTGTTTGTAGCTCCTGACTGCCCCACGGTGAGATACTAAAGCCAACGTGGATCTGAAACTTCTGCTTTGAAGCAATCCTGGCTTCAGCTTTTCATTCTTATAAAGAAACGTGAAGTGTTCTTATAAAGAAATGGTTTTGTCCAAAAGATTTTTTAAGAGGGGCAGTGAAAAGATGCTGCTCTGTTGCAAGTCAGAAGGTTCTGGGAGGGGAAATCAGTTTCTCTCCATCTTACTAAAAACCAAGAGCCTAAGAAACTGAAACATTTTGAGGCTTCAGAAATCAAGTTACAATGCCAAAACAGTGCGAAAGAAGGCTTTTCCAGAGTCCCTAAAAAGGGAAAAGACCACCTTGCCAGGCCTGTGAAGCCAGGAATTTGCACAGGAACAAACCATGCAGCTCTGGATCCTGAAGTCCATTTTTTCATTAGCAGTAAAAGCAAAGCACAGACAGCAGCGGTAAAATCCCTGGCCCCAGTCTGCCTTTCCCAGAACACGAATCTTAAATCGCTTTCTACAAGCAAAAAGATGCGGGATTCCAGACTTCATCCATCCTCTGTCCTCTCTGCTTAGAGGGATTGCAAAATGTCATCTCTCTGCAAAAGGCAGATTCATAGAGCAGTATGGAGGTCTTCACAGCTGCGTATCTTATTCATGCGCCTACAACACCTAGCACACTGGCCCCAACCTGGGAGATTCCTTTAGGAATTACTGTAATATAAATAGTAAATAAATATGAGTAATTATCTGAGGATGATAACCAGTGATTTAGATATGAAAAGGCCTCAGGATGCAAGTGCTAATCTCCCAAGATACTCAGCCATCCTTTCAAGATGCATGAAGATGTATAAGTAGACTAATTACAAAGGAAAATGTCTGTTGTATATGAATCTCATCAAATTCAGAAATTATGCAAAAACAAATTGAGAAGAAACCCAGGAAAAGTTCAATAATGTTGCTGAGAAAGTTTAATTTTTAGAGATTTTTTAAAGATAACCCAGAAGATCCTTAAATACAAAAATAGTTAAACCTTAAATGGCAACTGCAAGTGCACCAGAAAGGCACTCTAAAATGAATAGAACTATTGAACTGTGGAAGCATCATGGCAAAACCCACAACAATTTCATTTTCTTAGTTTAGTTTCAATTTATAATTCACACAAGTAGCTTAAACACGTTGATTTGAGATCAAAACAGAACTGCAGGTTACATAGCATCTGTTCTATAGGAGGGTGCTGTGTGCACTGAGATAATTTTAGATGAATGTGTTATAAACAAGATCTGTGGAACGTTGCAAAGTAGCAAGTTTTGAGAGAGAAAAACATACAGTTTAAATGCATAAATTGTTTAGAATGTTTAGCATGTGGTTGTAAAGCGATCAACCAAGTAATCTGTTTTCCTGAGTAGGACAGCTCACACAGATGAAACAATAGCTTCCTCTGTATTTAATGTAAGATTCATTCAACATTCACAGAAGTATCTTCTTACTCTGTGAAAACTTGGTAATCATAAAGCCACAGCTTTTAGCCACTGCCTTTATTCTTTTCCAACCCCTCCCCAAGCTGCTGCTGCAGTATCAAGCCTGCACACACGATGTATTCTGGCTGGGAAAGGTACACTGATGACCACACTAGACCTCTCCTGGGACATACTGGTCAATGTAGACCTACACTTTGATGTTATTTATATATACTGTTGTATATCTATATTATATATAGATATTATATATAAATATATATATTTATATATGTGATGCTATTTATATATATTTATATACAGTCACTTTTGCTGTGAATTTCTGAGGCTATAGCTGGGTAGCAAAATAAACACATTTTTATTCCGTCTTGGGGAAGACAATTTTGGAGATACCCAGGAACCAAGCTACACCACTGAGATGCCTTTCCAGATTAATTTATCCACACATTCTAAGGACATCAGGACATCAGGCTGTTCTGCCTACATCAAGGCAAACGCTTACAGGTGCCACACTGTCCCCTCAACTCACAGGACTGGTTTCTAACAGGTTTTCCTATTCTAGTCTAGACTAGACGATTCTCCAGCACTCCAGTGCTGGGCCATCCCTCAGCATACCTTAACAATCCCACAAGTCATCTAAATAAACTCAGATGAGAATTAAAAATTTTAATCTAGAAATGCAAGTTAGATAAACACTGTATATTTCTTTATAGTTCTTTTTTCTGCTATGTGAAAAAGAACAGGGGTGTGTGCACGTAACACAGGAATTTCTGACATACTATGCATCAATTCATGGATACAAAAGTATTCTGCATTTCAACTCCTCCTTTAGTCAAACCTAAAAGCGAGTTCATGATAAAGGTGTAGTTCAGGTCAGAAAAAGGCATTTCATATGTGAATGCAAATGAAGATGCATTAAAATGTTTTTCCTTTTAGGAAAAAAAAAAGAGATCTAAAAAATAGTGTGAAATGACCCACAAAATATAAGACAAAAATCAGTTCAGTTGGTTGATAATCCTGTTTGGGCTGCAGTGGAACATCTCCCCTGAAATGCTTCCTCCTTTGCTAGGATATTTATGGTTTGCTTTCTAGCCTGACTGCAGCAACTGACACCCTGTGAAGAAGCAGAATGAGAAGGGAAAGCAGCTAGCACCAACTCCCTCTGAGATACTCTAACCTTCTGGCTCCAAGGCAGACGCATCTCTTATCGAGCCATCACCACAGCTCACTACAGAAGCAACGTACTGTTGAGGTGCTCATGACCAACTCCACAGTCACACTGCGTTGCTGAACACAGAGCACCCAGGGACTCAAACTGCAGGGAAGAGCTTGCACGGTGGACTAGTTCAGCTCAACAGTGGAGTTTAGGTGATCCGCTCTGGAGATCTGCTGAGGTCTGCAGCACTGTACGAGTTCTCGCCTGAGTGAAACCTATGCTGAACCATAACATTCTCCATCATCTAGAGCAAGGGCTAAGTATAACCTGCTGCCCTAGTAACCGCCCACTCCTGCTAAAGCACAGTAGCACAGTAGCTGCTAAGTCCTTCCTTCTTCTACATCAGCTTTTCCTGCCAAACCTGGGCCTGCTGAACTGATGTGAGACACAACCACATCAGGCACACTTCCTTCAGTGTATGAAGCTGGCTCTGTTTTGCTGCTACAAAGACCAGCAAGAGATTGCAGCAGCTCTATTCTGCCCTATGGACTGGAGACAAATGGGTCTGACTGTCTCCGTAGCATGGTTGTCCTCTCATTGTGACCTCTGAAAATTCTCTGCTACCACTACACAAGAGAGCAGAGTGCAAGGGAGCATCAGACATGAGCACAGAGCCTGAGCAGCATTAACAGGGACACATATGCCTGCCTCAGATAGGTAGAACTACCCAACAGTAGCACCTCTGAGGGGAAGCTGCTGCAGCCTTGCTTCAGCAGAGCCCTTCTGCAGAGACCTGAGGTGAAAGGGAGATTACTGGGTGTGATGTGAAAAAACCCTCCTTGCATTTGGCGCTGGTCTCCTGCAGTGCTCTGCGAAGGGAAAAATCACACCTATGCTCCAAACCAGCACAAAACTGCAAGCAGACTACCGGACGTAGTCTAGCTACTCTCATGAGGACAAGGCTCTGGGTATGGGGTAGAGCAAGGCAGTGAAGTCTCTTGGCTAGACAGACTCTCCACTCACTCTGCTCACGTGTTTGCAGCTACCCACTGGCTCAGAGACCAGGCTCTGGTGAGGGTAAGGTACCCATCTGCTGTTTGCACTGGTTGCTCACAGGGCATGCTGTGACCTCCGCCCACCCTTCTCCAGACACCAGCCGCTTCCACACATTCATCTTCTTGCATATTGAGCCAATGCGCTGTCACTCACAAAGTTTATATTTAAATAAGCCCTTCTGTTGAACTCAAATTAAATATAGCTCGGTTGAATCTGATACCATGAGAGAACCAAGGCTGGAGGCAAGACAGAGAATGAGGAGGAGATCACAACTGAACAAATACATTTAAAGCTGCGAAGTTAACACCAGGCTGTACATCTGGCTCTGGTACACGCTGGGTTTGTTTCTTTTCAGCTCAGCTCTAGTATTAGTTGCAGCGAGGTCATCCTCACATGTCTTTCTGCTTTATGTCTCTTACTAGACAGACACACACAAATCTTGAAATTTTACAGACAGAATGAAAATTCAGACAAACATTTGTCTCCCTGACCTGTCAGCACTTACAGAAGTGCCTGACTGACAGAGGCACGAGAGGGGAAGTCAGAACCTCTGAAAAGGCAGGTATCTCAGGACTAATTTTGGAGTCTACCGACAACAATAACAGTCAGCTCTTAGCTAATGTCACAGTGCAACAACAAAGCCTGCAGCAGAGCGTGCTGCAATTCAGGGCAAGGACTCTCTCCTGATGTAGGTTGCCCTGCCAGCCATTTTTCAAGCAGTGCTTAAAATCTGATTGGGGAGAGTGGCCTGAGTGGCTAGATCTGAAAAGGACCAGAGCTGAATGTGTGGTTATTAGCAAAGATGTAATTAAGGAGCCCAGGCGTAAAAAGCCAGACCAGAAAGTGTGACCATTGCAGTAAGGGAGGTAAGGGAGGAAAGTTGTACCATTGTGGTAAGAGAGATCACAAGAAGTAATACAATAAAGCTAAAAAACAGATCATCAGGCCTGTGGGACTCAGGTGTTCAAATCCACTGAGCTGTGTGCTTAGTACCCAAAATCTTTCATTAGGCTTCAGGATGAACAGCTTCTAGCAGCAGAACAGATTTCATCCAGGTCAGTCAGCCACATCAGTCATCCCATTATAACCTTGACTGAGTCATCCACATATATGTAAGAAACCAGTCCCATTAGTTGCACTGTAAGGAGCCAAGCCAAGTTGTTCCTATTTCTGTTCCGGTGTCCTAAAAGCTGATCCTAAAAGCTAGGACCGGTCTGCTTTGCTCTGGCTGGCTGATTTCCTTCATGCCTACTTGTTGTCTTTGACAGCTGTGAAATCCACTATGTTTAGTTACAAACTGGGCCAGGGCAAGGAGAAGCAGAGGACAAGGGAAAAGCAGGCTGAGCAAACTTGTTGGGCTTGCAAGGGTTAAAGATGCTGTGTGTACCAGTGCCTATAGACTGTCTCCAGTACCGAAAAATCAGCGTGCACTGAAACATATGGTAGGCAAGCCCTCCTTTGTCCTGCTGCAATCTCTTCAATTATTTTTTGTGTTGTATATTTTACAAAAGATAAAGCAGGGAACATTTCAAGAAATGTTTTCTCATTCTAAAACTTATCAAAATATTGCTGACACTGATCCATGGCTGGGAATGTCATTCCTGAATAAACATGATGTCATTCTCATTCCATTCATACTTCTCCTGGACAGCTGCTGTCAGCCTCAGTGAGCAAAAATGCCACCTCACTGGTGACAGCTGCCACTTGAGGTACTTTGTATATCAGCCTCCATAGGAAAAAAAAAAAGAAAGAGCCAGTCATGCAGATGCTATTTAAAGTATGTTGCATCTTGATGAAAAATGGAAAAGTTAATATGGGGCAGGTTTCTCTGTGTCAAAAGTCTGGACAATGAAGAATAAGGAACTTTTCTGGTCTCACTTTCCTAAGAAGCAAGGCTCAGACAAGGCCCTCACTGCTGCACTGTATTTGCTTTAAAAACAAAAGAAGTGCTGGCTAAGACGTGCTTTCATTGCTTTACTTTTCATTATTTTAACCCAGACCTGGGAAGTCTTCTGGAGCTTACAACTTACAGGGGAACAAAGAAGTGCATGAGCAGACCCAGTACAGATGCTCACTGTGACTTTATACCTTCTGTGTCCCAGAAAATACCCTATGGGTGACACTTCCAGTCTGGTGTCATCTGCAAACCTGCTGAGAGTGCATCCTGATAAGAACTTGTAACTTCACAAAGCAGGTAACCGTCAGGGAGCAGACCCGGCCCTCCACACCCGGTCATGTTTAGAGGAAACTGTTCATGCCAAGGGCTTCAGTCAGATTCCGAAGGGAAAGCACCAGCTTGCCAGCAAAGCTGCGGTCTGGTCTACAACAGACAGGCACATGCAATACTTTGCAGCCACACTTAGAAGGCTCTAGGAGAGTTCAGAAGGACACAGGTAAATGACAAATCAGACCAGACCAAAGAATATTTTTACTTCCGATGACAGTTTTTATTAAGTACCTAGGCCACAAAGAAACTCAAAACCTAATCCTTTAGTTTCCTCCACCACCAGTAGAGAGGAAAATGAACAATTTAAATACCATAAAACCCTGATATTCATTGATGGAAATTTTTTTGAGGCAGTTCTAATTGCAGCCTTTGCTCTGACTCATTTTGCCTCATTCTATGAACGCATGACATGCACTTCTGATCCATGGGCAGAATCCTGCCCGGGAATATAAATTTGCTTCTTTTCTTACAAATCATATCACAACAAAACTAATGAAACAATCAAAAACTAGATCCTCTTGCTTTGGAGCCTCGCATATTAACTGTGATGGAAATGCAGATATTTCCCAGTCGTATGTCAAAAGCAATTCGCCTCCACCCTTACATGACTGCTTCCCTCATTGTGAATTCTGGTGAGACCTTTCCCATCACAATCATTTTTTGTATCAGGGTGCCTCAGACCACTCCCCATTGCAGTAGATGCTGTAGAAAACCCACAGCTGAAAAGTGGTCTGTGTCCCAAAGAACATGCAAAGTATCCTCATCTCTACCCTATCATGCAAGGAAAGAGAAAGCACACCTCATAGAAGAGAAATGTCTACAATTTCTCATCACATGTGGCGTCAACTGATTAATTTTATTTAGAAAATATGTGGTATTTTCCAGCTCGGACAGAAGGTGATAAGGCGGCAAATAGCAAGGACTGTCACTGGGAACACAGTTGGGCAACTTTCAATTTACCTGCCACACAGGGATAGTACAACACAGAGATTTATAACAAATCACTGCTTTTGCCAGTACCTCAATTAAATTTGCAATTTGTTGACGCCCAGATCTCCTGCAATTGCTGTAGGTATTGTTCTGGCCTAGTGTAGCTCTCCAGTTTCTTTCCAAGCATGGAGACAGACAATCCTTGCCCCAAAGAACAGCCCAGACTAAATCTCTTTTCTGCTCCTTCTGGCCTCCAACTTCCACTGCTGCTTCAGTGTCAAAGGGGCAGATGTATAATCTGGGAAGTTGTCCAGATGCATCTTGAGCAAAGCAAAGCATTGTGAATCATTGGTACTAAGCAGGATCTTTCAATCTGGCACAGTACCACTGGCAGCACTCAGTATGTACTCACAGTACACCCAGGATGGCAAGCACCTCATGGAGGGGACATCAGTATTCACCAGAGCCAGATTTTCAACGAACAAATAAATAAGTTATCTTCCCTTGCGCACTGCGGTGTTTCATCATGCAGACTGTGCCCCAGCAGCACTGCTCTGGCTGCAGTAGAATGACAACAAGCCCATGCTAGGAATGAGCTCCTTTGTAGCCATAAATGTTGCATTAATAGGTTTCTTGCTAATACTGGGCCATCACTTTATTACTTCTCCTGTCCCATAAATGCTCTCAGGTGAGAGCATCTCCTCCTCTTTGAAGAAGTCTGTGCATATTGCCGAACAGAGAAGAAGAATGACAATGTCATTCTGGCTCTCCCCTGAAACAGCAGCTTTTCTGTCATCCCCTGAAAGTGCTCCAGTTTCTTTACAGCTCTGGAAACGTGGCTCAAGCAAGGCTGCCAACACATGTTCCTCTGTGTCAGACACTATGATTCTGGAGCCTGCGAGGAGCCTGTCAGCTATCATTCTGCCAGGAATACCCCAGCCCTGGCTCCTCTGCTTTCATATTCAGTCTGTGTTAGGTTGAGTAAGAGGAGCTGTCAGGTATCTGGAAAAACAATACCAGCTCTTGCTTTAATTTGCATGCCCAGCATTGAAATCTTTTGTCACTAACTCAAGTGGGCAGTGGATAAAAACGAAGTGAAATATCATGATGCAATTCACATAAATGTGTGAACGGAGCATCTCTGCACCTAACGTCATGCTTGCCAATGTTCTGGTGCAGATTTGTTGTGTCAAAGCATCAGAAAATAAGTGGATATCCAGCATGCTAGAGTCCCCTGATGAAAATTATGTTTATATCAAGTCTCCTCACAGGCTGCCCAGTCTCCTGATTTCAGGGGAGTAACAAGTTACCAGTTCTTTAACCTGCTCTCCTCCAACACCTAAGTACCCCCTTGACCCTCTGCTGGGACTGCCCTCCAGGCATGTCCCATACCAGGTTGCTCTAGCATTTGAAAGAGAGAAAGAAAACCGCTGTGCAGATCTTTTATGTATGTTGTCTTTGCCCGGCCATTTTGACACAAAGATCCTCTGCTGCTTCACCATTTCTTCGTGCTAGCCTGTGTGTGCAGCCTTATTCCCTTCCCGGGCTTCCACTGTGGCCTGCACAGCAGGTAAGCACCCACACATCTCGGGCAGCTGAAACCCCAGGCACCCTCCAGCACTGTCAGCCCCTGACACTGTGAGGCAGGAGGAGAATAAGGAAGCTCCAGCACCTCAACATTAAAGAAAGCCAAAGCACAGAGCAGTCGCCTTTCACAAGGTGAAGACTTTCACAAAACTTCATTTTAAATCGGCACTAACAGAAGTAAAGCTAAACCTTTGTCCATCTGAAAGCCCTCCCCTGTCTCACAGCCATGCTCCCCACTGCTGTTTGTCTCACTGGCAGCCACAGATCTCCACGGTACTCAGATGTGACACACACCAAAGCCCCAGTCCCACTTTCAGTTAAGGACCGTACCCCTTCCAACACCTTTTTTCAGGAGACTGTGCACTCCGCACTGACAGGCCCCACTGGCACCCGGGCCTCAGCCTGCTCTGTGCAGGGACGCGGCCCTCCGGCTGGCCACTCGCCGACACAGACACCATGCATCGTTTGTAGCAGAGGGGATGTGACAGAGGGAACCAGGCCCCACGCTTAGTCTAGTGCATGGCATCATTGAACTGCTGTGATCCTGCTGCAAACATCTTCTGAGGGGGGAAAATGGCGGCTCCACATGCTCCAAGCCCCAAATGCCCCAGACCTCCAGCCTGTCTCCTCTCCCGCCTTACCTAGTGCTGTCTTCTGGGTGATGTTTCCTCACATGGCGCCCACAGATGACTGCCTGCTCCAAAGAGTCCTCTGCCAGCACCGTCTGCCCTTCCCTTCATGGGCATTCACGTCAGGGGACACCAGCAGCAAAAGGCCATTTCCTCAGAGAGGTTCCTGCCATCCCCAGCAGTGGGTCTCCAGCTTGGCAAGGTGTCACTGTGCTTAAGCAAATTCTGTGATTTCCTCCACTTTTGAGGAAAAAACACTCCCTTTATGGAGGCCATCATCTCACTGAAAGCACCTGGTACCTGAGGAGTGCCCCAGCTTCCTCCCAGCAGCCACTGAGGTACCGAAACACCACAGTTCTGTGAAATGTTGTTTCTCGGAACATGGCCACCTCAGAAAAACCCATCGTTTGCCTCAGAAACGGCACCTACACACACCTGCCTGCTCCCGTGCGCTGCGGCCAGGTCTGTGGCAGGCGGGCAGCTGCCGACCGAGGCTGCCGCTTCTCAGAGCAGGAACCCACCTGTGCAGCTCCGGAACCTTCTGGCGCCTTCCCTCAGGGTGAGGCAGCTGCAGCAGGGCCTTGCCGGGCTGGGCCGGGGAAGGCAGCAGCAGCCATGGAGGAACCCCCGCCCTCACAAGGCCTGGTGGGGCTTTCTGAAGAAGGGGGCACCGCCAGCCACGGAGCACACTGACCGTTTGTAATGGAGTATGAGAGTTTGCAGGGGTGCTGTGGGAGGCAAAGGAGGGGACAGGAGCTCCTGCTGAAGCTGAGCAAACGTTAGCACAGTTGCCGGTGGCAGCACCAACCTCCCTGAGGGACGCCCAAAACGTCCGTCCCAGCACGTTGGCACAGTCCTGAGGAAGGGACAGGCTTTCCTCCACCAGCCAAGCAAGACAGAGCCTGCAAACCGCAACAAAGCAAAGCTCTAGAGAGGAGTTAATTAAAGAGTTCCAGTTCCCTCCAACGCAGACCCCAGTCCTTTGTGAGCACAAAAGTAAGCCCAAGCATACCCACTGCTAATTTTGATTAAGTTGAGGAGCTCTTTGATTTTACTGCTGTGGTTCATGCTGTTGCCACATAGCGCAGACAACACCCCCACAAAACCACGAGTGTGTTGGCTGCAGCCGCTCCCCTCCCTTGTTTTGTTCATTTACGTTGCTTGCAAGCTTTAGCAGCAGTCCGTGTATCTCTGGAACTAAAGCTGTAACTGCTTTCTCCAGGAAATTCTCAAAATTGCACCATGTGAACCTCGCCCTGTAATGGTGACAGGGAAATTTCAAAGACTTTTTTTTTATAAAAGGTTCCTGTATTTTTCTCCTAAACGAGTGAGTCCACAGGTGGAAAAACAGAGCATGCAAATACATGTAAAGCCGTGGTTGCAGCATGCGTTCCCTCTTTCGCCAAAGTTTGTCAGAGGCTCTCACAGCTCCCGGCTGTTTCACTGTGGAGCGGAGTTTTGTGAGCAGATACGTGGCGATTTCCCACAAGGAAAGTGGCTGCAAAGCTTAGAAACACATACTGTATTTCCAGAGACTGCCTCTGCTCGAGGGCTCACTGAGTCACGCACCAAATGCTGAAATATGTGGTCGCCCGCTAGCTCAGCTACTGCAAAAATGGTGGTAAGGTGATAGCAGTTCACACTCTAATGCTTCCTCTCACTGCTCAGTGCCAGGTCATCCAACATTGTTTGCTAATGCCAGGTCCATATGGGATGTTGAGTTAGGACATGGTGTCTGTGGCCTGAACTGGCAGCACAGCTTTCTGCTGGAGGTGCAGCTCAGTACACCATTAGCATCACACAAAAAAAGAATTCTGGACTTTAGTTGGACTAAATGTTGCAAGCACATGATAACCATCAACTTCTCCACTGACTGCATGGAACAGCATGCAATAAAACAAAGCATGTCACAAACATGAATACCTGGAGCTGTTTCCTCATGTACCATCACACCCCAGAACTCTCTCTTTGCAAACAGGCTACTTGCCATTTGCTGTGACGAGACATCTCCTTGCAGCGTTTGGTTAGGTTAAGCACAAGCGCCAGCATGTACTCGCGTTCAGCATTGATTCTCCCTCAAAATCCCCCATGAGAACCCTAGGAGTGTTCTTGTCTCCCTCAAGTCTGCTCCAGAGAGGTGATACCGGCTCCCTATCTGTCCAGTCCAATAGACAACACTGGACTTGGCCTTCCAAGCTCAGCTAATCGTGGCCAGCTGCCAAGACCCCATAAGAGGCGCATCTCACTGGAGCATTATTAGGAAGCAGAGAGTGTTATCTGTGCAAGGGAATGACTGCTTCAAACAAGGACAAAATCAGAAAGCAGAAAATTAGAGCTTCAACCATAAAGTTCAAAGAACATGGGAAAAAAGCACAAAAAATAATTTTGACACTTTGAAGTAGAACTCAATTGTTCCATTAAACTGTATTTTTAATAAAAAATAACAATAACAGCATTCCAAATATCTATTTTATAAGCTTTACTAATGTATATTTTTTTAATACATGTCAGAAATTCTTACTTGAGGCAAATGCAATATTTATAGAAAGCAAGAGACTTCAAAACAGCTCCAGAGACTTTAAGCTCTCTATTTATTCACAGATTTAGAATAACTCAGGAATACAAAATGACAAAATGTACATTTTTTATATTGTTTACTAATGTATTGTCTCTTGTCCCTGATCCGTCATTTTCCTGACTGCAGGAAACACATTCAGCTTCTTCACTCCCTTTAATGCTACACACTTCTGGAGGGAAATATTCCCATTTGGTGAAAATCTATCACAATTCTGTCTTGCAGAATATCACTCCTAGAGAATTATGTGAAGATCATTAATAAATACATTTTTGCAATGACAGTCATTTCTTCTTTGGTCATGATTTGTACCTATTGTTTGCCTCAGCCTCTCCAGTTCCCAGAAAAACTGCTGGTGAGAGTGAAGAAGAGGCAGTGCAGCTTCAGACCAAAATCAGAACGGAGGTTTGCCCGTGGCTATAAAGGCTACCAAGATGTTGGAAGTTGGTTAACCCCTAGTTAGACATGTCACTGGGTGTGGAAAGATGCCCTCGCTGTCCGTGAAAGACCACCTCCACGATGTGTTGGTTGTCTTGAGAGGCCGGGAGCAGGCTTTCTGGAGGATGGCTCCAGGAGCCGGGAGGTCCACGGCTCTCCTCCCAGCTCAGAGGCTGCGTGGCCTCGTGCAGGTCGCAGGGCCGTGCTGTGCCTGAGGCTCGGCCTCAGTGGAAGAAAGGGCCCTTCCTCTGCCAGGGCCTGGGCACAGCCCCTGGGCCCAAGCCGGTCAGGCGTTCCGGTGAGAGATGCCGTAAATAGCTGACAAGCAGAGAAGGGGTAAGAAGATAGGAAAACAGTCAAAATATTCTTTTGGTTAGCATCACAAACCTTTAGTTTTCAAAAACCATTATTCTAGTCCCACAGCAGTGCATTGTTTAAAAATTACCAAATATCGGCTCTTTTTATATATTAAGTCCGTTTGACATTCTTCAATCTGGAGGCGCCTCTGAAACAGCAGAATTTCTGCTATTTCTTTCTGCCTTTTCAATAGCAGGTGAGCATGTTTCTCTTTTGCTGGCAGTGTTGCACCCAGGCAGTTTTCATTCTCACGTGTTTTTTCATTATATTACGGTGCAGCTATGTTTTTACAGCCATACCTAAACACTGCTATAACTGAACACTGAGAAATTTTGCAGTTGCCAGTCTATAACACCTCACCTATGGCACAGGCACAACATTGCTCCCAAAAAGGATGAAGGTGAAGCAGCGAAAAGCCCAAGAGAACAAGAAAGCCTTACAGCGTGAGCTGAAGTCTGCTATCCTGGGCTCTGGTAGAGCAAAGTTGCAATATTTGGTTGCAAGTATCTGAGCACATCAATGAACATTCCAGACATACCACGTTTTGCTAAGAAACCATAAACACTTTTGTACTCGCTTCTCCTTTTTGTTTCAGCACCATGTAAATTTTGGAGTGAAAATTGTCTGACGTTCTTCAAAAAAGTAATCTATCCTCAGATTTTGGGATGTAAATTTATTCCACATACTTTGCTATGTGCCTAGCAGAGGACACTGGGAAGCAAAGGAATCTGTGACCCACATAGACAAATAACTGTAAGTGCAGCATGGTACAGATCTGGGCAGACACAGGGTTATTTTTCTTTTCCAAGAAAATCCTGGATCAGAATTAGTCAAAAAACATGTTACCCTGGCAAAAGATAAGTCCAGAGCTCTCCCAAGTGTACTGCTGATGAATCAACAGCTACAGCACTCAGCCAGCTCAGTGTTGTGCTAGAAATACAGCAATAAATGATGTACTTTTGCTACACAAATTGCAGCAGCAAAGATATGCCATGAAATGCGTAACTGTTGAAAGATGATTAGCACACCAGATCACTGTACTACTACAGAGTCTGTCTTTTCTCACTAGACTTTCCCTGATGTTTCCAACTTCTACCGAAGTCCTGCTCAGCCAAAAGACCACAAATTTTGCCTACTCAGTTTCCTGAGAGAGAAGCAGCAAATTGGAGGTTACGCTTCCGGCTGGACCCACGTGGGCTCTGCAAAGACACACTGTCTGCCCAAGTTCTGTCCAAGAGCTACAGACCTCAACTGTCTCTATGTAGCGTGTTGAACTACAGGTTTAATCTGGGCTACATTTCTTGTAGAAGCAACCTGCACGCAGATGAGCTTGTTGATGGCTACCAATGCTTAGAACAATTGTAATATTTTGGCAAGAATAATTTTGCAGACCACAGAAAATTAACATTGCTAGGCTCAGCCTTAATTCACAGGAGTGTCTGAAGGTAAGATGAAAATGTGCCCTTTCTTCTTCCAAGCCAGCAGCTGCACTGGTCACAAGCTGTAAGTGAACTGTGTTTTGTAGCTGTGCATTCTCTCTAAAAAGTTGGTGAACTTACCAGAGGCATGGTGCAGCCTGTGCTCTTCTTCAAACCATCTCTGAGAGTTTTTTGCTATTATAAATAAGTGCTTTTAGAACTGATGCATTTGCAGTCATTTCAATCACTAGCATCCAAAAGTGTAACTCAGGGCACTAAACAACAATTTAAATGTGAGAATAAGTGCTGGGATCTTTTTTTCCCCTGGTATTTCAAGTTCAGACTATGATTCCTCACATAGTGCCTTGACTCCAGCATATGGGCTTTAAGAAAAAACAGTAATTGTCCAAACAGATGTGACAAAATCATGCAAGTTGGTTAAAGCAGAGCCAGAGGGGTGGAAGAAACCAGTGAGTCAGCTTGTCACAGAAACATATTTAAAGCTTAACTGGCTGTAAAACTCAATAGGGGCTATGTGTTCTGAGGCACCAGGCCACAATATGCCCAAGAGCCTCCAGCTCTGTATGACCGAAGTAGCTCTATCATGCAAACAAACACTTTTCTGAGCAAAGGATTTTAGTTGAGAGAGCAAACAGGTCTTTGTGAGCCTTTCACCACAGACGGCTTTGTGCTGCCAAAATCCGGATCCTTCAGACAGAGACGATTTTCCTCCCTGCCAATTCCCCTTCCCTAAAGGACCGGGAAGCAGTTCCCAACGCACCATGTACTTAGGGAACAGGGGATTGCGTTGCTCACTCACCAAGTGGACACGCACTCACGTTCACGACCTGTCCAGCCCTGTACCCCTGCACCTCCTGTGCCCTCTGCACGTGCACTAGATGTTCCTCCAAAGACAAGACATAACATTAACGGCCAGTTTTCTGCCTCCCATACAGACACCAGCAGGTACCGCATCACACCAGACCCGTGCAGCAGACCCCATCGTCAGCAGGGACAGCCCAGGCCAGTCACCCAACGTGAGAGGCACTCTCCCATCAGTCAGTTGCTGCAGACACTGGTCCCCTCGTACCCTCCTCTGTCTGCCTCAGCTGCTGGCTAGTTTCTTTTCTGATCTTAAAAAACTGTGTTAGGGAATGAAAATAAACATCGAAACCTCTAGGAGGTAAAGCAAGGGTGTGGACCAGAAAGAAAGGTGTCACGGGGCAAGCCCAGCGCAGGAGCTGTACTGACACACGGAAACACGCAGAGCTGCTGCGAAAGGGCACACGTGGCCGGTCTTGGGAGACATCGCTGCTGCCGCAGGCGAGGCCTGGCCAGGCTCTGCGGCTGACGGGGATGATCAGCACGCACAGACTGGGCTTAACAGTGGTTTTTACTAACAGTTTTTACCAGCTGAAATGATCCTGCAGCTGCCTTTGGAGGCTGACATCTTACTTAATTTTGGACCATTTGGTTGGTGCTGACAGAAATTCCCCCAAACAGCTCACCAACTTTCAAAATGAAAGTTTCCCCTGGCTACCTTTAAAAGGGGAGCTGATAAACTAAGGGGTTTAATTGTTATTTTTTATATTCTGGGTGTTTCCATGAGGCTCTGGCACAAAGCTGTGGAGATATTTCAATATAAACATTGGTAAATTCACTGCTAAATAATTAAGCTTTTGTAGGGTGCTAATGCTGGAAGCTCTGAAGAAAGTGCCAAAACAGGGATTTTGAGTGTATCGCACAGCTCAGGGTTTGTACAGCATGGGCCGATTTCTTTGAAGACAATGTCATTGCTAGCACCTGCTACCCGCTTTGGCCAGAGTTATTTTACTTTATTTGTCCCAGTATACACAAAACCCCTGGTTTTCACAAAACCAAAGAAGAAAGCCTTGCTGACACCAAAAATGCCCCACGTCATCCTGATAACCATTATGCAATTATCTGCAGAGAAGTGATGATAACTCTGTTTCAAAGGCATGGGGAAAACGGTTTCGACTGCGCTCCATGGAACAAATTCTGTGGTTTGATGACACCAAAGAGCTCATTCAACTCTGCTATAATGGGCAGAAGTAACACACTGACCCTCATGGACCCTGCTTCAAGCCCATGGTGAGATTCCAAAACACCAATGCCCAGTCTGTATTATTTTCCTTGTATGCACTATAAGGAAATACATGCTATTAAGAATCTGGGATAAACTGCACAATAAAAAAAATTGGCATTTGTCTGTACGGAAGCCATCTGCGGTCATAAAGCTTAGGGCAAAATCACAACTGCCCTGGGTATCTGGAAAAGTGGTTTCCAGTGACGCGGTGCCCAGCTGCTGCCTGCGTAGAACAGCAGCTCGTGCCATTCCAGCAGACCCCACAGAATCACAAGCAGCAACTTTCCAAAGCATCTGAGCTGGTGCTTTTCACGGGCACGAGACTCATTCAGCTCCCGTGCAAGGACAGGATGGCGGAGCGGGTTTCGGATCCTGGGGAAACCTGTGCAAAATCCCACCAGTTCCCATCCCCTCTGCGACCTGGCCTGGCTGCGTGTTGCTGCTAAGGCTTGCAGCTTGAAACGCTGCAGGGCCCTGGATCACATCAGTCCTTTCCGTATCAGTTATCGACGTTTCCATGTTCATAGCTCCTGCAGGAGCAATGCTGTCATCAGGGCTCAGCGCAGCAGCCGGATCAGGGATGTGGGGGAAGGCTGCTCATGCTTTGGACGTGCTGGATGAGTGGGACGCACAAGCTCCCGTGCCCAGGGAGCTCCTCCTCTCTCTGACACTTTGTCTTAGCAGGACCTCAAATTGTCGCATCTTGCTCCAGCGCTCGTTCACAAGGCTGACGCGTATGGCTGTACCCTGTGTGGCCCCTGCTAATCCATGACAACACTAGTGACTGACAAGAGCTGGCACCTTCCCCATCGACACACACTCTGGGCCGGCATGAGCAGCAAATCTGCAGTCGAAGAATCTCTTAAAGTAAATGCTGGAGTGAGTGCTTGTGGCTGTATCTTGCAAGCACTGTTGAAAAGACTTGGCTCCTGGGGTTGGAGTATATCGTCTTCAGTGTGAGCCTCGCTAAAGTTAATGTTAATGCTACAAATATTAACGCTACAGCTAACCCAGCCAGCTGCTGCACAAAGCAACGGGGAGAGTTTATAGCAGAAAAGTCCCTGCAGCCTATTAGTTCTCTGCAAGACAGCAGTCTCGTCCTTCCAGATGTGCACTCTGGCATTCAGCGCCGGAGCATCTGAGCGCTGTCGAGATGGCAAGCTCTACACATGCCAAACATGTGTCAGAAACATTTCTGAGGAGCGTCTGCTCTTGCTACCCGTCCCACGCTGTCCCATGCCGTTCCTGACACGACCGCAAACAGCAGTGTCGCACACCAGGGCTCTCGCTGTCGGGAACGACATTTTGAAGCTACGCTCCCCGTGCTCAGTCCCAGCTCTGCCCTGAGCCCCTGCAGCCAAAGCTGCACATTTTCATATCCTGAACAGGAGTCCTTTTTGGAAGTAAAAAAAGCCATCGAGAGAGCGGGGCTTGCTGCTTTCCAGTCTTGAGGTGTGGCTGCTGCCTTCCCTCTGGGGTAACTTGAACAAATAAGCTGCTTTGGGGAATTAGTGAGATGAAATATTAGCAAGCACTGGCACTGTCGTGCACACATGTCACAACCCAAAACAAAGCCATATTCGGATAGAGAGGATTGTGAGGTTTTCTTTTAGAGTGAATTGTATTTCCATGAAAAAGACAGACAGTAAGATTAACGACGCAGACGGAGAAATCAGCCAGGATGCGACAGAAGGATAGTGAGGAATGCACTGCGAGTATTAGCGGGGAAAAAAGGTTGAGCAAGAAGTGATTTTTTGTTACATTCGTGTGTGTACAGATAATATATAATAATTAGACCTCTTGGTGTGTTATATATTAGTCTCTGGTGTGACTGTCTGCCCCTAAAATACCAATGTTTCCCACTCTTCCTCTCTTTCCACAGAAGGTTTTAAGTGTCACCTAGATAGGTAGGGAACAAATTTTGTTCCACCAAGTTCTGCCACATTAAACCTAACAAATATACAAGAGATGCAAGAGTAGCTAATGCTGTGTGCTCATTCCCTTTGTGATACATCACAACTAAGGAGAGTGCAGAGGGGGCCAGCCCAGAGCAAAACTATTGTTTGCAATTGCCTTTTCCTTTTGACATTTTCATTGTATGTTCTTTTAGGATTGTAAATCTCCTGCGATGTCTTTACAACACAGCTGCGAAGAAGCAATATCTAAAAGGCTGAGGAAGAAAATGTCCTGCCACCTGGGAGCAGCACTCTTTATCTCCCCAGCAACATTCAGGTGTCTTGGGCCGGTCTGGCTCTCTTCTCTTCCACTGTGATATTTTTCAGTCAATGCATGCCTGATTCTCTTTTTGTTCTTTCCTGAATTGCAGGTAGCTTTGAAAAAACACACATGAACCAGCTCTGCCAGGTGAAAAATAAAGACTCCTGATTGCTATCATTATTATTATACCACTAGACATTTTATTAACACTAAAGTGTGACATTTCCCTCCAAAGAAAGGCCTTCTTCTGCCCTTCTGCATGGCTACTTTATTGAATCCAAAGTCCGTTTCCAAGGATCTTCACCTGTTTAAATGCTGCTGTGTTTCTAAAAGCAATTTAACCTTTCATCTTTTATGGATGGATCCTTTTTTAACAAAAATCCTATAGGGCCATTTTTCTCCTCATCTCCTTGTGATCTCAGTGATATTACGTGAGGTAGCTTTTGAAGAAGAAATGCTGAAACAGCAGCTTCACCACCTGCAGCTAATGCAGCAGGAAGATGGAAAAGGCAACCTGGAAAAATCCCTTTTCAACATTTCTCTCACAAGCTCCTGGTAAGAATCCCCCAAACTGACAATGTCTCTTGCATAGAAATGAAGGGCAAGTGCTCAGGAAGGAGAGAATGGTCTGGAGATTCTGCCAGCGTAAAACCCATCAGCTCGTTTTCCAGCCTTGCATCCTCTCATTGCATCAATGACTCAAGCACCACGCAGTGTTAATTGTTTATTTTTGGCAATGGCTGTCTGTTGTCCAAGGTAACACGGCCTCCTGGGATGAAGAAAGTCATCCTGAACACAACCAGTGCCCAAGAGGTGCAGTGTTTAGAGGCAGAGCTGTTTTCGAGGCATTGCTGGATGATTTTACTGCTTATTTACTGCGCGGCTCACATGGGACTCTTGGTTCAATAAAAAACAAACAAACTACAGACACTAGTACGTGTTTTCTTGTTCCAAATCCTCTAATCCTAGTTCAGGCCAGAGTACTCGGAGAAATTCAGCCTCTCCCCATGCCAATACATGTTGTTCCTCCTCCCTCCTCTGCCCAGGCATCGCCCTGGGGAAGGCAGACCTGTCCTCGCAGCAAGCCCAGCGCTCCCCGAGCCCGCACACGTCGCCCCGGGCAGGGATTTACCACCGGCACCACGGAGCCACGGGGCTGCACTGGCACCGGCCACAGCAGGTCCCTTTCTCCTCCCGAAGCTGAGTGACAGCCAGAGCCCGCGGGGTCTTTGGAAAGACCTACTGCAAACGCAGAGCCCTCCCCAGGGCCACTTGCTCCGGCTCTGCCGTGTGCCCGTGGAAGGCAGCTGCCTCCGCTGCCCGGCTGGGATTAGGCAGTGCGGCCAGCTGGGGGGAGCAGAGGGAGCCCGGGGGCTTCAGGAAACGGGTGGTTCCTCCAGCCAGGACCAGGCACGCTCTCCCCATCTGGCCACGCTCGCTCCCTTCCCGAGTCCCTGGCCAGGCAGGCCGGGGGGCAGCTGGCCGCCCTGCCCGCGTGGCGAGGGACCATGCGTCCACAGGGGCCCCCTGGTGACCCTCCCCTCTGCTGACCCGACGCTGCCGTAGTGTTGGCCCTGCCTTTCCTCACCTCATGGCTCTTGCCAGCTGCACCACTGCCCGACGCAGCTCCCCGCAGCGGGTCCCACAGGAGGCCTGAGCTGGAACACGGGGCTGAACCGGCTGAGCAACGTGAAGAGCTACTGCCGCAGCCATGAGAAGGTCCTCCAGCGCTGCAGGCCTAGCCCACCCAAGCATCAACAGCCAGAGGTCTCTGCCAGCAAGCCCTGCCATGAAAAAGAAACAGACTCTGGTTTTCCTGAGAAGTTTTTAGGAGGTCTTCACGGAATTTGGAACCAGTGACAAGAAGAGAACTTGGATCTTTCGCTTATAAGGTCTTTGGATCTCAAACGCGAGGCTTGTCTGACGGCTATGGGTGGGGACTGTCGAGTGCTGCAAGTGGAAGTTTCCTCCCTGGTGTGGGCAGCTGTCCCCGAGCAGCGGCAGTGCTCGCTGACCCTGAGTACCAGTTATTTTGCAGACCTTCTGCTCCGTTCCCTCTCCCCTTCCCTGTCTCTCTGCATATCAGGTGTCAGTTTTTAATTCTGGAGCTTTTGCCTCAGTAAAGCTTCTCCCAGTCACACCTGTGAACATCCCCTTGCTATGGAAGCTGTTACTGTGCATTTCACCCACAAATGAAAGATCATGTGAAGTCTCACAGATGTGCCATCTCTAAGCTGTAGCTAAAATCTACATTTATCTGTAATTTACTTTATAAAACACATTAATAAAAATAATTAAAGCCACATAGCCAGAGCATCCACCAGCCAAAGAGACATCATTAACATTCCCCACACCTGAATAACAAGCAAGGAAAAACAACACAGGGATTTAGAGTTCAACTTGCAAAAGATAACACCATGCATTAGAAGCGAATGAGCCTCCCAATGGGAGCAGCACTAGAGAATGGAAAGAAAATAAAGTAGGGCAGTGTGCCAAATTCAGGAGGTTTAAAAAAAATAAGCAGTACAGCCATCACAAAAGAATCCCCGTTTCAGCCCAGCATGGGAGGAAGTATGAACTGAAACCCAACGAGGATTTCCATGTTACTGTCTTAATTTGTAAAGGCTTTGAAAAATAACACAATGCTGAGCTGGTCTTTCTTTTTTGGAAAGAGGGGAGAGGGTCAAAGGGAACTGTATTGGTTATCAAATAATGACAGAAAAAGCTATTCTCTCTGGCTCTCCTAAACTCCCAAGTGACTTGAAGGGACACAAAACACATCCAAAGAAGCCCTTGCACAGGAAGGCAAAGCAAAGCCCGCACCTTCTCCAGCGTGCAGCTCTTGTGTAGCTGCTCCCTGCCTCCTTGCTGTGCACTGACACGCAGCTGTCCCCCCGAGGGACGGGAACCGCACCTCAACACCGAGACTGGTGCTTTTCCTCACGCAGCAGGACAAGCTTTGGAGACTATAAAGCGTATGGCAATAATGGCAGGATCAGATCTTGTGCATTCAGTGACAGTTCTGGACACACACCACCACGAAGGGCTCATACCTTCTAATTATGGGCCAAGCTGGAGGGGGTTTATGCCTCAGGTACTGGACACCGAGCCTTTTTGTCCGTGTTGGGGGACGCCGCATTCACACCAAACTTTTCCTTTGCCTCCTGTTTTCAAACTTGTTCAGGATTTTTGCTTTTTCCCATTCTTATTCTGACAATTTTAATTGTATAAACCCAGCTTTTCACCTTTTGTTGCTCAATGGATATAGGAGAAGGCGAAATGCAGGTAGAGCACCACAAAAGCAAAAGGCAGGTGAGCTTTGAAGGAAAAGGGATCTCGGAAAGGGACAAAAAGGAGCATAGAAATGGAGGGTTGATCTCTGTTGTACTCACAGCGTGTAGTAAGCCAAGCAACAGCTACCGTACCTTAACTAGGCAACCGGTAGAAAATCAAACCTTCCCTGTGATCAATAGGATAACGCTGAGAGTTTGATTAGCCGTGGAAAAATTACAATAAGGAGAGAGCTTTTTCTCTCCATGGGCTGGGTGATTTCCCTGTGAAAGTTTTTACAAGAATGAGGCTACATATAATGCGTCTTGTTAACCCAAATTACGTGCACTCGAATTCCCTCTCTTTCCCCAAAGAAATCAGAGAAGAAATCAGGCGTGAAACGGCATGTGGGTGGGGCCGGCCAGGGCAGGCACCACACTTGTAATTAAAGCAGGCTCGCTGAGCCCCCCCCCAGAGCCCATCCGCTTGGCTGCTGGGCTCCACTCACTACCCACAAAGACGGGGCTCTACTACTTTTACACAGATTTTCGGCACTCTGTGCAAGAGAAGGCATGCTGCAGGAAAGGGGGGTGCCTCTCGCCTTTCTCTCAGTCAGGAAATCCTCAGACCTAAACTTCATGCTGCAGCCCCAGAGCTGCCTACTAGAAATGTGTCTTCAACTGATTTGTCAAGTCCACTTTTCAGTATCTATCTGAAACAGAAGGGCTTCCGGCCAATTCGCTAAAGACAACTGGCCAGCGTGGTGCATTGCAATTTAAATTTTCTAACCGTGTTCATGGTTTCTACTACCAGGTAATGTCACCAACTTCTTCACGGGGCGCGCAGGGAGCCCCTTCTGTCCTGCCCGCTCTGGGCGTGAGCCCGCGCTCTGCGCTGCTGCGCTGTTGGCCCTGACTGGGTGAAATTCCCTGAACCGGTCGCTGTTAGCGGGACAGCACGTGTTGACGCCGCTTCACAGCACGTCACGTTTGCTGACTACGTTTCGTGGATCGTGAGGCTTGAGAGCCTTTTGAGCCTTTACGTGGCTTAATACTGTGGTGAGTTAACAGTCTGCTCCTAGAACGTTTTGCAGGAGACCTGGCAAGCGGTGGCAGAGCACACCGGGGTGTGATGGAGGCCACCGCGGGGTGTAGGTGTGACACCAGAGCCGGGCGCACCAGAGCCGGGCACAGGGCCTCCCAGAGCCTCTCTATTGCCCCGACACATTCAGAACTTCGTCTTTTTTCTCTCTCGCAGCCTTGCGCAATGAGGCGGCAAAAGCAACCGTGCTTTGGAGAGACGCACATCCCAGCCTAGCTGTTCAGAGAGAATAGAGGCATTTTCAGCTCGGGGAGGCTCCCTGCAAAGCAAGTTGGGGCTCGTGCGCTGTTCTCTACTCCTGGGTGAAGGAGTGACCACCCTTCCCTGAATCTTCCCGCCCTGCCACTCTCGCTCCTCCGCACAGCGTCTCCGCTGTGTGGGCCGCTCTCCCCCGGCTCCCTTTCGCCCCCAGAGGGCCCAGCCCGGCCGCCCGCGGGAGGGAGGGCTCGCAGCGCCGACCCCCGGAGCCCGCACCGAGGACCGGCCGACGAAAAGCCGGGAACCGAGCGCCAAGGCACGGGCTCTCCTCTGAACAGCGGCTCGGTGCCAACAGCAAGTGTTTCGGCAGTTGCATTCCTCAGGGGTGCAGATTTCTCCCGGTCTGGTACGAGGGGCAAAACCAGCGGATGCGACGGTACGGAGGAAGGGCAGCCGGTACCTGGAGAAATCCAAGAGACTCGCCCTGCTCGAACCCCTTTGGGGACAATGGACGGAGATAAGAGGCCGTGCCAGCGATGCCGCGCTGCTCCCATAGCCGCAGGCTCTTTGGAGATTGTGCATGGAGCACAGGAGTGCTCAGGAGGAACTTGTGTGAGTTTGTTGTCGGATCTTGTTTCATAGCTGACGATACGCCACGCGGATCCAGCGCAGTCCCCAGGCCGAGCCCAGCGAAGGCACCCATCTGACACTGCGCTGGTGCTCGTCTGAAATGCATGGTCTGATGCAGTTTATTAGAGCCTGAACAGCAACCCCGTGCACATGGGAACTGTAGTTCCCAGCCCCTGGCATAAAATCTGTAGGAATGGAGTCCCCATTTCCCAGACAGCACGGAAAACGGTGTATTAGGTTGCTACTATTATTAACAACAGTAATAGAAGTACTAACAATGTAAATACTAATAATTTGCACAGTAGCGGTGCCAAGAGTCTCCGCCTCACAGTGGGGTCCAGTTGTGCCAGGTGCCAAAGCACGTACAAGACCCAGAAAACCTCATGACCCAAAGACAATGAAGTTCATGTGAAAGGAGCACTTCAGCCCCACTTTTGCAGCTGACGACTGCGCTGCTAGTGGAATTTAATGGCAAGATGGATGTTTGGTGATGAAAGAAGACGTCGTGCCTCTTCCCCTAACTTCTGCTTTGCTGTGCGTTTCCCTCTGTAGGCGCAGAGACCTGCCACTGCTGCCAGGCTTGCGCTCCTCCAGCTTTCTGGCCCTGGTTGTCCTGGAAGACCACGGTCTCCCTCTCAGCTTGTGTCTCGGTTTGCTGCTGCCAGCCTGCGGGCACCCTGCCTGCTGGGGCTCCTTGCTTCTCAGGCCTCCCCTTAGCTTCTGGCTTTGTTTTTGTCGGTGCCACGTGCGGTACGGTGCCAGCGGTCCTGGTGACGCAAGGGAGGGCGGCGATTGCAATAACGAGCCGAGAAGTCAGTCCTCGGGGGAGCAACCTGGGACAGCGTGCTCCCGGTGCCGCCTTCCTGGGGAGCGGAGAGAGGGAGGAGAAACAGAGGAGGCCGAGTGAGGAGAGGCAAGCGGTGGCACCGGGGGGGTGGCGGGCGGAAGCAAGGCCGCAGGGTATGAAGGTGAGAAGAGACACGTAAGGAGAATAGGAAGCTGAGAGAGATGCTCGGCCTGGGACGAGGGAATGCTGAAGAAGGAGCCGCCTTTTAGGCCTTGCGACGGTAGCTTGTGAGGAGGTTTGCTTGAGAGAGGATCAGCTTCAGCTGACAGCTGCTAACTGTGTCGGTAGCCGAAAAGGAGATGTTTTCAGCGCGTGCCCCTCAGGCCGCCTCTGCCCGTCCGCTGCCTCGGGTCAGGTGCATTTTATACACTATAAAACAGCGGCATCTTCAGCAGTTCCTGAGACTCTCCCCTCCCCTGCAGTCATCAAAATGCACTCCTCATTCACAGTCTCCCTCCGAGACTGGGAATATCTCAGCCCTTAGCAACAGGTGATGACAGGGCATGACATGTTGTATCAGTGTTTCAGCCTCTAGAAGATTAAGATTAGATTTCTCCCACTTCTGCATTAATGTCCCGTGAGATGCACAGGGCTGAGCTTGCAAGCGAAGTATCGTCTTTCCTACACACGGTTGTACGGCTGAGCTCTGCAAAAACACGATTAATATACTGGTAATCCTTTTTTTTTTTTAATTCGGAAAACCTTTGCTCAGAGCCAATTTAATGTAATGCTTTGCCAATCCAGGTGCCACGTCAAGAACACATAAAATGAAAGTCATGTTTCAGTAGTGCCCCCTTATAAACAGCAGAGATGGCCTTGTGGAAAACACAGGCAAAGGCGCTTTTTTTTAAAAGATATTGTGTGCAACTGAGTTTACTACGGGCTGGAATCTGGGACTGACGGCCCGGTCTGGTGTAGTTTGGTGGGGAAACTGTCGAGGCTTTTCGGATACGCCTGCACTACGCAGTGCGAGACGACGCGGGGATCACCAGCCCTGCCTGGCTGGCGGCTCGCAGCGGGCTGCCCGCTCAGCGGCCACCCGGTGATGCACTTCGGCTGCTCGACAAGCCGATCAGGGAGTCAGCTAGTCAAAACCCTGGAGTTACGTGTTGGAGACCAGTGGCTTTAGTCTTGATCTGTGTCCAAAAGCAGTAAGGAGAGTAAAGCAGAGGGGCTGTGATGTTATTTAGGTATTTACTTCTTGTTCTTTCTACATCCAAATGTTCTCGGAAACTGTTGGGAGATCTGAGCATCGGCTCGCTTCCAGGTACCGTGCCTCTGCGGAAAGGAGGACTGTAAGCCCAAGACTGGAGCCCTGGGGAAAGCTACGTTCAGTAGTGGGAGAATCTGGCGGTTCAGTGTTAATCTGAAGAAATTGCTGCAGCTGGGCCGCATCAGCACATTTTTGCAAGTTAGTAGAAATGTGGGGACGGACAGGTTTGGCACGTGGGACCCAAACGGCGCAGTTTTGTGTGTGTCCAACCAAGGGATCTTTCCCAGAGACGTGGCGGCTGCATACACACAGGCTGCATTGGCGAGCACCACAGATCACGTGCTATATAACTGCAAGTCCTTCAGCCTCCCTAATGAATCCTGTTAACTGGATCGTTAACAATGATCAGCTATGCAAACGGCAAAAGAGGTAACCAGTTATTAACAGAGGACTCTGTTATTGTTTCTAAAAATACGCCTGTGCAGCTAGGTGTTTTCTTGTTCTCTGTGCACACGTTAAAGAGAAACTGCAGAGCAATAAATGTTAGTATTTAAAAACACCCAACTTAAGAAGGGCACATTCACTATAACTTCCCTCTTTATGGAGGAATAACAAAGGATCTCTAAGCTTCTATGGTTCTACCGAGACCATAAAACGATTGTGAGTTTAACTGCATCTTTCCTGGTTTTGAAGGTATAAGATTAGTGCATATCAAGGGAATATGCTTTGTTAATACTTGAGTTTCAGTCCAGCTGCATTTTTCCTGTATTTTACGGCGTCTGTTTTTGCCACTTTCATCAGTTAGGTAATGCACCAAGGTAAGAAACGTACCCAAATTAAACTCTGTAAAGACGCGAGAGATTGGCCTCACAGCTTCCTCTTACAGGCGTTGTAGGACTGGAAACTCGGGCACCCAGAAACGTGCGGTGCTACTGCAGTAAGTGACATCTTTCCTTGTTAATTATTCGTACATAACAACAGATCTACTGCTAAGTACATACATTTAGTGAAGAGAGCCAGCTTACAGTAGCAAAGAGCAGTTTGAGGTACAAAGGCAGCATGTGTAATAGGCTGGGTTCGTCTCCTTCGAATTTCCGACGGAAAGGTTGGGAGCGTGAAAGAAAACGCTAAGCCCTCCGACAAACTCTTGCCAGCTTTTACCTTCTGTTACAACAAGGGCTGGCATGCTGAGCAGTTGGTAAGAAGTGAACGTTTAAGTATTGTGACACACACGATAGCTTGTTTTCTCCCTGACCTGTGCGGCATGAATCTGAAATCGCTCCTCAAACCAAAAGCCTTACCGCTGGCCGGGGATGGCATCACCTCTAACACCGTAACTTCTCCTTATCACGGCAATCCTGCACTCCCGACCTCCGGGCCTGGTGCTCTTCCCAAACCCTCCTACAGTGGTTTTTTAATAGAAATGTGTCTTCACCTTCTCTCAATTGTAAAGCTCTTAGGACTTTCACTGTCTCTCAGGGAAGGAGAAGGGATAGACTTCTCATGCTCTCAGCCTTATCTGTTTTGACTGTGTTTAGTTTTCCACGTCCTTGCTTCACAGGCCTTTTTCATCTGCAGTTACCAAATAATATGATCTAGTGTCTCCTCCCTGGAAAAGGAAGATTTCCGTCAGTACCATCCAATATAAATTCCTCTGAGTTGGCTGCATGTGATTGATTTGTGCATTCTCACGTATCGTGCAAATCCCTAAATCAACGTCCAATAGTTTCTGGTTTCAGTTTTCCAAAATAACGTAAATCAGGGTCTCCTGTCTTCCGCACAGCTCGGTCAAGCAGCAATTAGGACTCAGAAGGTGAGACTAGAGGTACCCATGGTCACATTCATCTGCTGCAGTTTCATTTCTCATGGCCTCCCATGTGAAATGTAACGACTTCCACTTTGCAATTACACACATTTTGCTCTAGTTTGGCGCTCTTCACTCAAGAACTTCAAAGCACTTTCTCAAACTAACATTAAGTAACCTCTGTGCCAGCACAGAGTAAGCTGGTGTCCGTGGTCGGCGGTGGAAGCAGGAGGCAGGAGTCCTGCCTTGGTCTCTGCACCAACCAATAGGCAGGAAAAGAACAGAAATATCTGGAGTCCTGTCAGAAAACCATTTTTCCTTTTAACACCTGGCATCACCTCCCATATAATTGTGGAATTAAAATAGATTGTATTTTTATGCAGATCTTGTAAGAGCAGCCTAGCTTTCAGTCTTTTCTAAGCCAGCTGATAGTGATGGCATCTGCATGTATGTGGCAGCGACGCACCTTACGCTCCAAACTCGGATCTGCGGGAGCTGGAGCTGTTTTGTGGGGAGAAAGTACTTCTACAAATAGCTGCCAGTGCCTTTTCTGAGACTCCTCTTTTGTGCTGGAATAGCCAGAAGGGACTCTTGAGAATCCTGTCAGTGCCCGTGGGTGTCGGTATGTGCAAGCTATAACCTCTGGGACAAAACAGAGAGACAGAAAAAGAGAGTATGAACACATGACTAGGAACTGCCTGCACTTGGGGAGCCAAAGAGCAAAGAGTCACAGAAAAGAGCATTGTATAGCTTTTATATTAATCTAAAATGGATTCCTGAATTGTGTAGGCACAATAGGGGTAGAACTGGAAAAGACAGAGAGAGAAATGAAGGCCACAAATGGCCTTCATTACATTAAAAAAGGCTTTCAGAGCGTCTGTGGTTAGGCTTATTTTTGTAACACAAATGACACTGGCTGCAATGTAACTTCTGCTGTCATTTAGTATGTTGGGTGAAGTGTCAGGAGTCAATGCCAAGTGCATACCAAATGGAGAAAGTCTGGGTCTCTATTAATTAGGGTTGACTGGAAGAGATGGTAGGAACATCCATGCTTGATTTCTTTAAGCATAATAGCAGCTCCAAAAGGCATCAGCAGCTGTCCAGGGCAGCAGCCTGTTCCAAGAATTCTCTTACAAACCCTGCTCAGATGAAAGTGAGCACTGCAGACAGCGCTGGAGGGGAAGAGCTGCCTTTCAAAGAGCACTGCAAGCTCATGGGTATGAAACATCTTATCTCCCGTGTCCAGGGGTAGCTCACGCTTGTCTGCCGGCTCCTCCAGAAGCAGTCCTATCATACAGTAACAAAAATGGGTATAAAAGCTTTTGAGCTACTTCTAAGGGATCTGTGCATGTGAACTAATGAAGGCAAGTCTACGGTCAGCAGGGTTAAATCCACTAGACAACAGTCTGCAACTCCAGCAGAAAATGTGCAGGGGATCTACAGTTTGAAAAAGCTGAAACTGCCTGTCTAGAATAATCATGAAAGCAATGATAAATAAAGTCTTCTTCTGCCTCAGAAAGTTTCATACAATGATTAACAAATTCTTGGAACCTCTGGGTGCAAGAGATGTCTGTTTACCCTCTTATCTGTCTGCGGGTGACAGGCCTGGCCTTTCAGAAACTGTTCTTCCCTACGTTCCCCGAATCCTTGCCCAGGCGAGCTTGGCATCAGCTTCTCGCTCAGTCCCAGCCCGCAAAGCCGTATTACAGGATATCTCCTTTGCTAGATTTCCAGAACAAGGAGAGCAAAAAATGAGTGATCAAACATGTGGAAATGACGTGAGAAGGCAAATGAAACAGTTGGTGGAGAAGCAATTTCTGTAGGCTGGAGGCTGTAACCAGAAAAAATGGTTGAAACCTGTCCACACAGATCTCACATCTGCACTTCCCACGCGCAGGGCTGAGCAGATGGACCACATTGCTGTATGTGACGTCAGTTAGGCAAAAACCTGGTCTGAACAATGTTTTGTAGGTGTGACGTGCTACGGTGGGGCTACCAGAGCTGCGGGGTGGCTCCCGGGGCACGACGACGGCCTGGGCCAGAGGCATTCGGCCAAACAGGGTATAGCACAGCTGCCAGATTTATCTCGTAAATCCACCGAGACCAGAGCTGATAAGGACATAAATGTGCCTGATGGCCTCATTTCTTCCTTTAGTCATTGAGGAGAGACAGTACGATCTGTCAGACCTACACATGGAGAGCCACTGGGAGAATCTGGGGTTTTAGCTCTGTGTGGGGAAGAAATTGTCCCTGGCTCTCCAGTAAAGGCTTCAGCCAACACAGATAATACGTGGCTTACAGCTCCTTAGCGTTGTTACTCATCACTGGGCCGATACGCTCATGGAAATTCAGACCCTTTTCATAGGAACGCTTTAAATTACCAAAGCATGAGTACCTTCTCACTGTTTTTTCATAGGAATCAAGGAACATGAAATTGCACAGTAATTACTGTGCAGTGGATGGGTAACGGCCTGGGTAGTTCTGAGTCACTGCACGAAAAATGTGTGGCTATTTCTCTGTTTGCAGTGCTGCAAGTTCGCTGTGATTTCCTAACGCTAATTACCCAGTAATCTATATGCACCTGGAAAAAGTCATTGTGTATTTATCAATTAAACCAGGTCACCATAGAACTGCGTGACGCTTTCCAAATACTCGTGTCCCTCTTGTTTCAGCTGTTACATTATTTTTTTATAGGTACTGGGCTAAACTATGCCGTGGCTAGAACAGGTTTCTCTCGTTAATGAAAACCTTAATTATTTCTTTTTTTCTAGAGGTTGTTGCAAAAATTTAACTTTCTGTTAAGTGCTGGATTTTACAATCTAATAAATTGATATAATGCCATGTAAACAAGCTGTGTAAATATATATGCAGAGCCATGCCTTTTACAGGGATTTCTTCAACAAAAAAAGAACTTCCTCAGAAGTGGTGTTCTCAGGAAATAGTTATACTTTGCACAGTGTTATGCATTAGCATGCTAAATGATATTGCTAGGTCTGAATTTACTGTCAGCAGGTTGCATATTTTAAGCACTGTGCTTTGCTCAAAACAAAAACCCCAAAATATTTACTGTCCTTTGTTGCTACGAAAATCCAGTTGTTAGGCCAGAAAGAACTGCTGACATCATATTAACCTGATCAGAAATCCATTAAAAGCTCAGTATATCTTTTTATCTAGTCCTTGAAAAAAAATTGACAAATTGATAAATGCCATTCATGGCCCTGATCCAGCACAACTCTATTTTTACCAGGCTGAACAGGGAGAAAAAACACGTCTGATTAGTGTAACAGGGTATGAGGGAGAGCACAATTGCAGCAGACACGGTAGTTTGTGACAGACAGATAAATTTCTATCTATTAGGCCCGTCAGTATTTGCTGCTTGAGTGGAAGTAATTTTTGATGGAAAACTTGCACGCCGGAGGTGACCCGCCTGGCATGCCCGCGCGCGGCCCCGCGGCCGGCGCCGTTTCCCGGGACAGAACCTGAACACAGCCCGGTGCCGGTGCGAGTCTTACCTTAGCTGCGCTTTCACAAAGAGTGGGAGCTCCCTCTAAAACAGTCAAAAGCGCAACTAAACCCCGATGAAGATTTTAGGCGTTTCTGTAACTGCCATTTCACATCTGATGCTTTTTTAACTACGGGTAGCGACAGATGATGACCGATGCAACTCAATACTTACTCCCTTTCATGGCACGAAGCCAAAGCTACCTTCAGTAAAAGAGCCTAAAAAAATGACCCTGGAACAACCCAAAGGCTAAAAGACTAACGCTGGACATAGCTTACAAAACAAGAAATGTTAGAAAAATGAGACGTGAATATTGATTACAACTGTGAATTATTACAGCTAATTGCAAATAGACATGATTAGATTCTCTGCTGCTCCCCAGCAGGTCAGCTTGCTTACTGAACACTTTCAGGGAAGTTTGCCGCATCACGCCCACGGAGACTGTGAAGATGCCGGCGGAGCAGCGGCGCGACGGGACAAACGCTTCGTTAGCAGCGTTTCTACATGTGAAAGGCATCGCTCTGCTATTTGCTGCAGCCATCTTTCCCCCAGCGAATTTTCAGACAGATTACCGATAACTCACCCAATGTTACGACAGAGGCAAACTCGATTCTTCGCTTCCCACGTCCCAGCTGAAGCCCGCAATGAACTAAAGCCCGTCTCTCGGCTTACGGCAGTGAAACCGTGGGCGCTCAGAGTCCAGCTGCTTTGCCGCTTGTCTTCATGACCACGGCAGCTTCCCGTGTGCCAGAAACACGCCGTCTTTATTCCCTCTTTATAGTGATTTGCCACTCCTAAGATACTCTTAAAACACATTTTTATTCGCTGTAGATCAAGAATCTAATATTTATTCCTTCGCTTCTCTGTCATTAGAGTGAGAACAGACCACGATCCATATAGCCCCGCTGCCTACGGGGGCGGCGGCAGAGACTCTGAGCAGCCTTAAACGCAACGTACGGGAGGGCGCGAACGCTCCTCACGGTTTGCTATACTTCGTTTTTTAAATGAAGGCACTGCAGACTCAGACAAAATTACGTGCAGTATGGGATTAAGCAGCGTCCCAACCAACTTACTCGACAAGACGAAGACGACTTGAGGGTCTGGAAAGGGAGGTGTAATATTATAACCTTGGAAGGCAGAAATGCAGATGCCTGGCAACTGCAGCGTTGTGTGCGCCAGGCAGTGGGTGCCCACGCACTTCACACCCATCCAAACCCTGGCTGCTAATGCGAGCGGGACGTGTGGCACATAGATTTCACCTGTAGCCTTTTCAAATGCAGGTCGAAGTGATCTCAGAAACGCATAGGCCGTTCATTTTACAGGTCGTTGTTCTAGCTATGGATAAATTAATCGCTGTCAGGAATGGTTTACATCCTCCTTATTCAGAAGGGTTAAATTCCTGCAGAGGTAGGAAAAAGCTCCACTGCAGCGTCCAGCTGGTAGGAGGATTCACACTGTAGAAGCCTCGGGCAGCCAAGCGGCGTAAGGTAGAGGAGAAGTGTTGGCCAGCGTCAGTATGAAGAACGCACGCAAGCAGGAGGATATAAACCCTGTGGCAGGGAGATGCTCTACCCTTCATTAAAGTGACCTGAGCCTATTGCCAGCAGTTCACGATGCGTCCTGGAGAAGAACCAGGGTCAAAAAGATGGAAAGAAAAGGGGAAAAAAAGTCCTTCTTCAAATGTCTAGGCTTATCTCTTCACACTGTATTTGACGTTATGACCCTTCCTAATGGTAACTCATATCAAACTTCATTTTAAAAAACAGCAACAGTTATGTAATTAGTTCTGGATTTCTGGGGGAAAAAAAAAAAATCCTAATTCACCTACTTTCAATTAAAATCTCTCCTTCCAAGCATTACTAGGTCACTGTGAAGACCATAAGCGTGTACACATGGAACTTCTTTTAGTCACCTGGATGTCTTTGCTATCATCGTGCCTAAGTATGAAGCCTGCTTCTTATTTTCATCCATGTTTTTTTTTTCTCCTTTTCCTTTAGATGAAGATTATTATTACATGTGCCTAAGCTTTAGTCTTTACCTTCCAACAGACAAAAAATAATAAACAGTTATAGGAAAGTGTTCTAAATATGTTTGTGTGTTGTTTTTTTAACAGCTGGGAAGAAAAGTTAGTTTGGAAACTAGAATATCCTGGAGGCACTTTCTCCATCCATAGTATATTTGATAAATTGACTTTTGCTTCCAGGGCAGGCATTCAGCTTCTTCATTAGTATAATGATCCTTAGTCTTCTTTTCCCAAACTCAGATAATTTGAATGAAAAATAAGTTTTATGAAATGTGGCTATTAATAGTGTATAAAAACCTTAAGTTGTGATTACCTATCACTTTCCCTCTCTACTGTAGATCAATTAAAATCAAATATCCTTTCTCTTTGCTTGACAAGAACAATCCAGTGTGCTGCTGAGTACCAGGGTGACTCAAAAGTTTTTCTAATGTGTAATCCCCTTTTGTATTCTGTATTACGTATGAACTCAAAGACAAAATACCTGCATTATCTTAAATAAACTAGGTAAAATGTATTTCAAAAAGTTTCTTGAGTCAAAAAGTAGCAAATCATTGTATGTATTTTCCATATTTGTATAGGTTTCATTATATTCTCATTCTAAGTTACTCTTAAGTCTCCTTCATATTTAAAAAATGAACTACACACCTATCATGCAAAATGTAAAGAAGTATGTTCAACTAGTTCAAATTAGATATACAGTAAAAATACACTTCCAAAGAAATATCATTTCCATTTTTGTTCATGTTTTTAACAGAATTTCAGACTAATACATCAAATGTGGAACTGTACAAGTATGTGAAGAAACATTAGGATTGCAGTAGTAAAAAAATGTACAGCATTCAAACCCGACAAGCTCTAAACAACCAAACAATACCACAGGATTGAAACAATCATGGGGACAACATAGGTCATTGGAGCCAGTGAGTGAATCCTAATGCACCTACATAAAGACCCTACATAGAACATTGTCTCTTATTTATATGCAAAATCCCTGATTTGATTAAACCAGACAATTTCTCTAATTGTCTCTTGTAGGTTTTAGATAAGATTAACATGAGAGTATTCCCCTTCATAAGTGCCAGTTATTTGAAAAGGCAATATTGAGAATTGATTCGAAAGGTATTTCCGTCCATGTGGATTCAGGTAGTTAAAATACAAGATCACAAATAATAGCACTGCAATTTTAAAGAACGATTTGAATTGTTATCCGCTACATTTGCCGTAACACTTAAGAATTCAGGATTCAGCTTTTAAAAACTGTTTACAGGTTAACACACGGGGTTTTTAATTATGGGCTGTATCCATTTAACAGTGGACCAACATTGCCTTTTAAATCAAGAAAAGATCCAGCTAAGCATATAGAAAAAAATCAACTCTCCAAGGTAATTGACAATGAACAAAACATTACATACAGCAGAATCTCTGTGTCCGAGTATCTGTGAAAGGCGGATACGTACTCTTTTACAGTCCACTAACCAGCACCATTTCCTTATGAGACATTTATATTATGAGGAAAAATGGCTTGGACAAACCTGTAACAGTTATTAATTCAACCCAGATTATCTTTTTTAACGTTTCATTATTGTGCATAGACTTAATGAACTACGATAGCCTAATGGTTTTAGTGACCAGAACGTAACCCCTTTCACAGATCTTAGCTAGTTACGATTTTTGTAGGAGTGTCTTGCTTTTCAGATAACTCACCTGTGGGGTTTTTTAAGCTGAAGTGTAAAAAAGGTTACTAAATAACCTAATTATGTCAGCATTTCTATCACACAGTCCTCATGCTCCGAGATCCCTCACTGATCTCGGCAGGAATTTGGCTTGCACAAGAATGGCAAATTTTCAGCGGAGAAAGCTGAATAAATGTAGCGCTTTTAGAACCAAAGCATTGCTACCAAAGAGTCTGGCCTACGAAGTCATCTTCAGTGCACTGCAAAGGGCAAAGAACACGAATCTTGGCACCTCTCCACCTATCTTGCTGTTTATTTGGAATAATCTTTTAGCAATTTTGATCCAATGGGAATGACGGATTGGTTTGAGAGAGCTAAGCCACATACAACCTAACTTTTGACTGAAATAAACTGATTGTAACAGGCTGGAAAAGGAACAACCATATGCATCTTATGCACCACTCGAAATCTATCAGACTACTGGGCAAACAGCATAGTGTATACTCGTTCTGATACATATTTAAACTTTGCTGAGGTATTTCTTTAATTACAGAAAAGCATCTTTTAAAACAATAGGAAAAAAACTCAAAATATGAGTTATATTCTGCACAGATTTTGGGGAGAGAAGGAATTCAATTGTATTGAAAGGTCCGTAATCGTTAAAAGAATAACCACTTTTATTAGTATCGATCATATAATATTCTTCCTTGGCTTTTTATTCCTCCAAAGCATCACAAAAAAAAGGAAGGCTGTGACTTTATAAAACCTAATTTTGCCTCGACTTTGCCCGCCAGTGTTGTAAAATAACCTGAACTACTTCTGTCTTTTTCCTAGAGAAAACACTACCCAGTGTCCACCTCAGCAGTGGCCACAAGCTGTCGGATACCCGCTTGCCTCCTCCAGGGAATGGGAGAAGCCATCTCTTGCACAAAAGCAAGGCTGCTTTCATAAATGCTAGCTGAAGTCAAGTTTCTTCCACGCAGCAAAGTTAAGTATAGTCTCTCTGTTTGAATTTTAACATTATCTGATAACTTCTACCTGCAACTAACAGTTATTTATTTCTCTACAATGAAGATACTTAGACTGTTGTACAAGCTGGATTTCTCACCCATACATACTTCAGGAACGAGAGGAATGTATACATCATATTTAGAGTTTTTCCTAGGCAGATAGTGTGTTTGAAGTGCAGTTTCCTAATCCTTTTAAATACAATCAGCCTATCTTGATTGTGACACTAATGTTAAATGTAACTGCAGTCATTACCAAGTAGTTTCCATAAGTGGTTTTATTACTGGTTAGATTTTACAAATTCTGGTATTCGAACAGACTTTGACCTTCAAATTCTAAAACAACAAAGCAACCAATGAAAGGCTTAGGACTATTCAAAGTAACAAACTCTTAACATTTTTGCCCTGGTCATAAATATACAGAGAGAAAAAGAGAGAAGTGGACATGGAATCCAAAGAATGTAGATAAAACAGTATATAAGGCACATGGCAGTCTTTGAAAATACAGAAGCTTTAGCCAACTTAAATTAATTGCTGTTTCCCTTGCTCAGTCCACAAAACTGTACAGTTACACAAATGTTGTGTTGCAATAGATCTTCCAAGTTATTCTTCAGTCCATACTCCATAATACCAGAACACTACATTTCCTTCTGTTTTTTAGGAGAGATCCTAACTGTGGTTAGTCAGTTGCTCAAAGCCTCTATTAAAATACACTTGGAATTTCAACTAAGAATAATTTCTTTTTTAAAGAAATTATTAAGAAAGAGTCATCAGAAAAGATTTGTAAGAGTTGTCTGTGAAGGACTTCGAGATTCATGAACCTCAAGACTTCCGGGCACTGATGTCAAGACAGATGTCACAGTAGGCATAGTAGGATTAGTCAAGTCCGTTAAAGTAGTGGGAGTGCTGGATGGACTCATGGAGGCATTGGATATTTCTGAGGCGGGACCTGATGGGGTCCCTGCTTGGAGTGTTGAGTCCGAAGTCTTATCCACCCCTGTGTTTTCTTGACGTAAGAGGTTCCGTCTGAATTTGGCTCGAGCATTTTGAAACCAAACCTGAAATAGTTTAATATAACAGGGTAGCATTTAAAGAGCTGCAGTGTTTAAAAAAGCAAAAGCATACTCACAAATTCACCAACGCTTGAGTTGTGGAAGATGTTTTTACTGGTACCATGTTAGAAAAGTAGCCCCAGTCACGAGAAGCGTCCTCTGCACACTGGTACAGCATTCCTCCTTCCCTCTCCCGCAATCCTGCATGAACAGTCTGCCTGGGACAGGAGTGGACTGAGGGTGGAGGAGGGGAGTCTTTCTGTGCAGGCTACATGTACAGATGCTTAGAAATTTGGCAGCCCGCACGAATCCTTGACTGCCCTCAATCCCAGCAGTATTTGTCTGGATGAGGCAGACATCACGCATCTGACGAATATAAAATAACGAGTTTCAGCTCCCTCGCATCTCAAGTCCATCTCCCATGGTAAGCAGCAAGCGACACAGACCACAGCACCCTGCCTTTCTGCGGGCCCCGAGAGCTCTCCCAGGAGCCTTCCCGTGCCTCAGCGTCAGCAGTGCTCCCGCTTTTCTAAAGGGACTGTCCCTCTTCCCTACTCTTCTCTTACTCTTCTTTCTCAAATGCTTCAGCTCTCTTCGCCTACGCCAGTCTCCTTTTTCAAATGTTTTCAGTACTGGAATGATGTCAGGAGAAGAGGCTTGAATGGTACTAAAGACTCACACTGCATTAAAAACTGTCATTTCAGTAGAAATTATATCCACATACAGGATTTTTTCCAAGATTGCTACTTCTTGCATTATTTTATTATTATCTCTGAGTGAAGGACAAAAGCTATGACTTCATCTTTCTCAGTTAAATTTCAGTGTTTAAGTCCAAGTTAATAATGCTCTTCACTGTCTGCACGATTTGTTTAAAGATAAAATATTTTTCTGACCTATTTGAAAATAGATAAAATAAAATGTGTTTGTGAAACTTGCATGAAACCTAGGTACAGCATATTACTTCGACTAAATTTGAAAATGTCATTAAATACTCCGTGTTCAACCTGATATATGTTGGTACCAGGTAATCTTATGGCTACAAACTAGCCAAAATTTCACTGTGCTTATTTATCAGAAGGCTTTCTGTCATGGTTACATTCTTTACAATGGACTCAATCCTGATTCTACTGGCCTCATGTTGACCTGCTATAAGGAATAAGACCGAGTCCTTCCGCAGATGCGGTGAACTTCATCATCTCTGTATCTGTCGGAGAAAGGAATCGAGCGAGTGAAAGGATCTGCACAGCCACACAGGATCTCCATCAGATTTCTCCTCTCTACAGGCAAGCTGAGTGCGTGGAGCTCACGAGGCCACACCAACCTGTACCGAAATTCTGACCTCTACCTCTGAAGCAGCATGGCCCCTGCCGTAGCATCTGCTTTAAGCCAGGTCACTGGCAGAGAAGCGATTCGTAGATACGGGCAGTGCTGTAAGGTGTTCTCTTTGTGCTCTCAGCGTGCCAGCCGCAGTTACAACTGATGAACGTCTCAGCTGTTTTTCCTTGGTTTTCTTCTCATCTATGGATGGTCCAGACCCAAATTCTGAGTACTCTGATTTTTTCTCTGGAAAGCTTTCTCCCCCAACCAAGGGTCTTTAATGTGTGCACCCTCTCCCTTGCACTCTCCCCAGGGAATGCCACGAGCAAATAATTCTCAGGCCCAAATTCTGGCAGTGGCCATAGGAGCTGCATTCATGGGCCATGCATAAATCACATCCCTACAGGGGATTATTTCTGAAAGCTTAGTATTTTAAAATGGTATATGTTGGCATCTCCTTTGTTAAAACACTTAGTTCAAAGGCTGTGTATCAGTTTCATATATGGCAAGAAAACAAAAATATAAACTAGCACTGGCAAAAATATACTCATGATTTTATAACATAGTCCATTATAGTGGTAAACATGTTAAAGGACCGCGATGTGGTCAAACCCAGGCAAAACCAAATGTGCTGTTTTTGCCTGACACATTCACAACCAGGGTCCTCTCGTATGACTGCTCATTCAGAGCCACGCAAGAAGGGAGTGTGTGCGCGTGGCTCCGAGCAAGGCAGGGAGCCTGGTGTGCAGGGGATGCAAGCGAAGCACATCAGCGCGTTCTGGTCATTCAAGCTGCAAAGTCTCAGCACCCAACTAGTTAGGAATGGTAAAAAGCAGCAGTCTGAACACACATGGGATTTTTTACCCTTCAGTAAGAGATAATTTATATTTGTCCCACAAAGCAATTTGGTTTTGATTTTTTTAATATACCTTCTAGCAATTGTAAAAAGGATAATACATACAAAGGTGAAATAGAAGTTTAGAGACTCTCACTGTTGATATGTGTGTGTACCATGGTTATGTAATAATTAAAGCAGAACAGGCAAAACTACTAGTCCAGTTGCATATACACATACTTCTGTGTAATTTCACATTTATGTTCATTAAAAATATACATATTTATATATGCAGTAGCCCCAAATATGAGTAACGTTTCCATTCCTAGTCACAAAACAATTTTCTTGCTTACAGTGTGTAAAACTATAGAAGGCACCGTAACTATTTTGTTCATTTACATTGTTCCTAAAAGTCCAACTGCTCCTTAGCTAACCTTAGTAGGGCGAGATACTCTATGGTATTGCTTCCATTTGTGATTTGAAACATGTAGTATGTAAAGAAAAGTGAGCGAGATTATCGGTGCTGACATGTTCCCCTTTATCTGCCATTAAATATGAAAACCTGTGCTCAGACGCCCTTACCGATGACCGTTAATGCTGTGTTCAGGAGCCGCACATGTAAGATGGTTCATTCTGTCTTTAATAGCGGTAATTCGCATTAGACATAGAAAATATTCCATAATCTTGTAAGTATTATTAAAAAATAGAGATAATATGACTACTTTCACTTTCTTTCTCACTGAGATATTGTCAAGGTTAATCAGCCAATGGTTATAAAACTCTTTGAATTGTCCAATAATAAACATTCATGTTATTACTGAAAAGGCATCTAAATATTTGCTAACTGAAATCCTGAAAATACCTTGTTTTATGATAGAAAGGGATAATATAAAGTAATTGTCACAGTGGTGATATTCGGGTATGCGCCTAAGGTAGGAAAGCATTCAGTGAAGACTCCGCGAAATAATTAAAACTCTTGTTTTCGGAGCTGTGGGAACGCAGGCCGGCTGCTCCACTGCCCCGTGTCGTTACTTAGGGCTGTGCAAAGCGGCGTGTAAGAGCTGGCAAGCCAGCGTTGCCCGTGCACAGCGGCAGTAGCGCTGGACGCGCCCGTGGGCAATTCAGGCCCTGCACCTGTAACGGCGTTACAGTGAAGTAAAGAAATAACAGCCCGAACAGACATAACCGAAAGAATTGTTCCAGAAGGACTTCTCTCACATCCGTTACACAGTTAGGAATCTGGTCTTCAGTACTGAGGGATAAACAAAATCATTGGGAGGTATTTAGTGTTTTTCTGTCCAACTCTATCATGATAAGGCTGAGCTATTTCAAATCAAAGGGGAAAATATGGACCAAAACTCCCACCGAAAAATAAAGGCGGTTGTGAGACCCATCAGTGATGCTGCCACATTCTGGCTAGTGGGGCTGGATGCCTGCAGCTGGACATCTCAGCAGCTAGGCAGAATAATATTTACTGTGGTTAAAATATTATACTACCCCTTCAGGGATCTGCGCAGCTAACTCTTTGTCTTCGTCAAGTAAAACAGGAATAAAATAACATCTCCGTACGATTGGGAAGTATTGAAAATAAATACAGTAAGTATTGTAAAGGATTCGGATACTGCAGCGAATGAGATCATCTAATCACCGTGGATAACTTTATTTGCTTGTTTGTAACACCTCCATTGTTGCAACTATTATATATTAGCTGTATGAATAGCTTGTGCTAGAAACAAATTTTTAAACACGATTTTGCTCATTCACACAGCTACCTGGAGACATTTAGCCTTACTGAATTTCACTAACTAGTAAGTGGAGAAACAAAAATATAAAAGGTGTTGCACCACAAAGCAAACTACGTTCACTCATTGCACACACATTCTGATTACTCTGCTGTAATTATTAAACGCACAGTTAAAGGGGAGCTACGGGATATTTTATGAATGGAAGCTCAGTAAAGAGCCTGCAGTATGCTATCCTAAAGCAAACCTTCATCGCAAGGTAGCGCAAGGGACCCACGCATGATTGTGCAAATTTTCATGCCTGTTGACTACTGGAACTGAACTAGCTAAGTCCAAACGCATTCAGTAATCTTTGTAGGGTTTTCGTAGCAACTTTACTGGGGGGTGATTCAAGAAAGAATAGGCGGTGTACAAGAATCCCACTGAAAAATAATGCTTTATGTTCCTAAACTGTTTTTTCCGTGGATAATCATATTCCACACTCCTAGGGAGATAAGAGGTACCTACCTATGGCTAGAAAACCATATCATCTTAGGGCTATCTACTTCCACCTTCCCTTTCAAAACTCACAAAAAGAAAGACCAATTCCCAAAACAGGAATATTTATGCCAGTTAGTTAGCTCACAATTAGCTGGTCACTTAAATTATGAATGATAGCTTACAATAATGTGCTTGTGTTCCCCAGCTGCAGTACAAGAAGTGTATGAATTAAATTGCAAATGTAAAGCCAAACTGGAATGAAAAGAAATAAAAATAGAGGTTAAAAATATAAATAGGTTTACTGTGATTCTAATGTGGCTACTTACAGAAAATGGTCTGCATTACAAAGCCACTGAAGGAAATGTAATTTATGAAGCAGTATGTTACATTTCTATGCCATTCCACTTTGGACATGTGTAGATGATGACTAACTGTATATAAAGCAAAGACAGAAGTCATGTCTTCCAAATCCGATATCACAGATCGTTATCAATACGGCCAAATTCTCTGCTCATCTACAAACAAAGCCCCCTCATGACAGGTTACGTGGGACCGTCTATATAGTAAGGGCACTATAGCTGTTTCCTACATCATTGGGAACTCTACTACATGTGTTTAGGAAGTACTGATTTTGGAACAAGAGAATCTGTTTCTCCTGATCTGCTGCCTTGTATTTTCTATTGAAATATATTCTATTGATGAGACACAAAGAGCCACAATCCTTCATTAACTGACCTGAGATCTGAACACACAGAAAATACAACAGCTTACCAACATGCCTAGTAACAACTTCGGGAATGCAGAAGATTTCTTACTACTGGCAAGTGTGCACGTACGTCTGGGAGTCCATGCGCCTTTGGTATGTAAGACAGACTAATACTAATGATGCTTGTTTAGATCAATAGCGTCAGTGAATTACTTCATGTTCAATAAATGTCACAGATGGAATGCCAACCTTTCTGGCTCAAAAGAATTAACAAGTGACACTATCTCAGTAACCAACATCATGAAGGCTTTTCCCCAGCAAAGAGCAACCCTGAAAGGCATATAGGTAAACTTCAGTGTTTGGAAAGTCGCCTCTCACAAGTTAGAGATAACCCAATTGGGCGCAAAGCTTCTAAAATCAAAAAAACAAGTTTGTTTTTTTGTGGCCCAAATTAATTTTCAAACAAGAACTTCAAAAGAGTGTGGAGTAGAGAGCATTCATAACAGACAGGAAAGCTCAAGTGACACTAGACAAAGTATCACTCCGAGTCATTTTCTTGAAGTGCCTCCAACAGCATCATCCTCTGGGTGCAATCCTCACCACCAGTTATTACCTTCCACCACTCTTCAGCTAAAGAAGCCCAGACATAAAGGAGTATTTATTTGAAAGTAAAAGAAGTTCAACACCAATTACCAAAACGATGAAAAAGGTTTAGTGGAACTGTAAGAGGCTGTTGTAAAGAAAGAGGAACCACAAAGCACCTTAAAACTGCAAGATGCGGTATGTTCAAGACGGAAACAAAAGCAATGAAGAAACTGGAAAAGGGAGTGAGGTGTAGTGGAGACATAAGAGTCCAGTTTTGGAGACGAGGAAATACCTTCTGAAAAGGAAGGAACAAACAGAGACAATAACTTGGAAACAAGATGGAAGGAAAGACCCATTAGGTGAAAAGAGAAGAGAGAGATGGAAGACAAAGTTGGTGTGGAGTGACGAGAGAGAACAGAAAGATGATCAAGAGAAAGACTCTTCCTAGACACTGATCTCATTTCTTAATGCACTATGTGAAATTTCTCAGATAATTCAGGTGTGAGTGCACTGTAATGGACAGAATAGATACTACTGAGGTATCTAAACTTTGAAGGTAAAATAAAGAAGTGTCAAAATAAGGACAAGCAAATGCAGTAAATGATTTCGCCCATGTGCATGGATAAAGGAGAGCTGCTATGAGAGACACCGTGTGAAGTGTCAGGATGTGCACTAGGTATATCGGAGGAATCTGTTCCACCACTGCAAGTCAGCCTCATAAAACAAACAAAAAAATCCAACTATGGAGGATGTAGCCAAGAGAAGTAATTACATATGTTTTTTCTTCAGTAGTTTTTACTGGGAAGCCTGCAAAACCTTCATTCCCTTTTCTGTTAGGTATTAACACTGTAAGGTCCAGAATCTCTCCAGTGTATTCAGTTTTTCTCAATATTTCTGTCTACTGCCCTCCACTTGCCTATGAATTTGCGAGAGCTGTCCATGATGCTTTCCCAGGAGTCCGTCTCTGAGCCCTACCTGTCTCTATGAAACTCACAAACCGTTTTTCTACAATTAAGACTCGTTTAAAAATTTCAGCAATAGATCCATGGCTCCTATATGCCCTAATTTATCTCTAGGTATAGTTATTTGGATAAGTTCCCATTAAAATTGACTTCTTGAATCAGAACGATAAATTAAAATGGAGCTAAATCAACTAATATTCTCACCTTTGCTTCCCATAATAGTTCAAATGGGGTGTATATTCTTGAAGCAAGAAAAATCCAGCTTTCAGAGAAAAAGAACTTTTAAAATGCAATCTCCTTTCATTCTAAGTTACTAAACTGTGAATAAAAAAATTAAACTTTGAAAAATTAAATTTATGTCCACTTCAATTACGAAAGAAAAGATACCCTCCTTGTCCTGATAAAATAAATTCAAACTGCTGATTAATTTCTTATAACATTCACAGTAATTTCTAAATTAAGAGCTCTCTTTTTACAGTGAACACACTAACTAAAATAATTCACTTTTTTTACAGCAGATTGGAAGCTAAAACATGCACCAGAATCAACTAACTACAGGAAAACAAGCAGGGTCCCAAACCTTCACAACTGTCATTAGAAATTAGACCCCAAGTGACTGACTTTTGGGAAGCTGGAAAGAAATAACTTTTCTCATACTTGCTAGGATTTAACTGAAGTCTCACAAAAGGTGTGAACAATTAAGAAAAGCTTGAAAATCAGCGAAACCCATGGCATTTCAAATGTAAAATTGATATTTTATTTACTTTTCAAGACGAAGGACTGCTCTTCTTACCTGAAGGACTCTTTTGGTCAGGCCGGTTTTCTGAGCTAGCTGTTTCAAGTCCTTGGCATCAGGATTGTGGTTAATAGCAAAGTACGACTTCATTGTCCGCAACTGGTGGTGTTTGAATGATGTCCTCATACGCTTTGTTTTTTGATTGCTGGGGTATTGCTGGTCTCTGTCCAGGTGGTCGCCATCATTTTCATTGCAACTTAAAGCTTAAGGCAACAAGAGGAAAAGGCGTGTAAATCTATTGCTCTGTGACCAACATTGTTTGCAGTTCATCTGAGTGCAGCAATTAAAATAACATACCATGGCATGTATTGTACTGGTACAAATCCTACTTGCCTTCCTCTCCATTTCTGCATCTTCTATTTTTCCCTTACAATAACCAGCCTGCAAGGACCCTCACCTGCCTCTTTATGGCGTTTAAAATGTCGGGTCTCTCTCCTTTTGTCCTCCCTCCATCTCCTTTCCTCCACTTTCTGCTTGTAGGACAGTAGCTGTCCTCAACTCTGTAAAGTGTTTTAATCCACTTTGTATCACTATAAATGGCATTGTAACGTGCAAAGAGAGCTGTACAATACAGTCCACTTAAATCTCGATGGAACAGACCAGTTAAAACTGTAATTATTTCCTCCATCAAACTAAACCTTGTAGAGTACAAGAGAGACCATTAAATGAAACACCGTAAAAGAAATAAAGTTTGTGGGTACCAGACAGCAAATTATAACTATAATTTGACTAGCTAAAGAAATAAAGCTGTTAATACAATTTACCACTGGCATGCCAAATGAAAAATACCTTTTTAATTATTTTTATGTTTATATTTCCTTTTTCTTAAAAAGTATTTGCAAATATGATTTTGAATGATCAATTCTGTTATGTCCTTTTGAAATCACTGAATGACACTGGTTGATACATTTGCAAAAACGAACCCTAAAGCCTGCAAACGAGGTCTACAAGCAAGGAACATTATAATAATTATCAAGTAGTATTAAATGTTGAATGCCAAGCAAAATCATCTCATAGACCAAAAGTAGTTTTTCGTTTATTTGTGCATACAGTAAACCATAGAAAAACTCTTAAAATAACATTAAGGACTGAGCTTAAATCCGCTAAAAAAAACCCCAGGGATATAACTGAAAATTAGCTCTGACAAGCTGTCATTAATTTACTTTTTCTGTTCCAATATCTACAATTCCCTTTTAATTTCCTATAGTTTTTATGTTACAACAATGAAAAATCATTACTATCTCTGTCCTATGTTGCAAAAAATGAGAAAAAATTGTATTTTAAAATGTGAATTATTGGTGAATTTCTTAAACGTATAAAGTTTTTTTCTCAATTGTCCATTATTGCTGGTTCATTACAATCAAGTACATCTCACAGACATGTCTTCATAGTCTTACTTTAGATTCACGTTACCCATCAGAGGTTTTCAGCCCTATTTAAAACATACAAATTCTGAAAGACATGCATTAAAAACAGCTTTAAAAAATGCATAAAACGCACATAGTCCTAAGTAAAAATGCATACAGATTCTATAAACAGCAGTTTTGCAGCATGTACAGTAGCTGCTTTGCAAATTTCAGCTTTTAAAAAACTTCTGCAAAGATATGGCACAACATGGAGCAAGGCCTGCAAAGACTCAGAGCTTTAAGACCAAAAACCATGTTTGTTTAATAGATACGTAGGAAGTGTCCAAAGCCTCAAACTTTTCTGTGTGTTTCTGCACTCCTATAATTTAAAAAACAGCTTTAAAAAATTGTACTGTCTATATAAATGCGTGTGTATGTGTGCGTGCATGTGCGTACATTTGTATAAATCCTTTCCAGATCTAAGTATCTTGTGCCAAATTCTAGCAATAAGAAGCATTTCTGCTTGTTTTCCTGTGGAGTGGAAAGACTGGAAGCACCTGAATTTAAAAGGTATAAGACGCATAAAAGGAGATAGTAAAAATGCAGTATTAATGGAGCTGGACGGAATGTAGCAAAATCTTCCTTCTGGTTTGAAGATCTAGTTGCCAAGCTGGGGTCATCCCACGTGCTCCAGCCTTCATAGCTACAATTGCTGCTGTAAAGAATACTGGGGTGAATAACTGAAACTATACTGCTCATAGCAAATTCTATTATGGGAACGTAAAACCAAGCAGTACTCGGTTTTAAAATGTGCTCACAGAATTTTAGATATTAGTAATGGAAAAGACCACTGTGTATTATCTTAAATGCTTTCAAACCCTCCCAGAAATAACAAGGCAGAGACTTAGCATCAAAGTATCTGTCTGAAGCACTGAGGTCTGTTCATGTTAATATGCAACAAAATAAACCCTAGGGCTGCAAGTTGTTGGATTTTAACCTGTTCCGTAGAGAATGCGATACATTCAGGATCCAAGGAAATAAAAGTCATACTATAAACCCTCCCAGAATGGAATGAGGGTATCAGCTTTTCATCAAGCCCTGACAGGACAATGAACAATTTACTCTGAATTTCTCATCATTTTACCTCCTCATTAGCTAAATAAAAATGATAGCAAAATGACAGTAAATATGTACCATTTGAGACTGGTTAACTGTTGTCCTTTTCTGTGAAGAAAGTTATAGAACAGATTTCGAAAGTGGACGAGGGCGCCTGCTGTTCGTTCGTGCGCAAGCGGTTTGGGTACCCCCAGGCATCACCCGATACGACATAAATACTCCTAGTTATAGTGCCAATTCCCCTCTTGTGTTCGGTTGTGGTGCCTGGCACCATCTTCAAAAATCTATTATATTTGGTCTAATATTATACGCATCTCTCTCAGAATCTGAAACGTCTATGGGCATTGCAGGCACAGAGATACAGAATGGGCCAACGGTGTAAGCGTCTGGAGATTTTAAGAGCTGAGGAGTTTCTGCAAAAGGCATCATGGTGTAAGGCTAATGCTGTACACGCTCCTCACGCAACCCTCTGTTTTTCAGGCACTTCTTCCCTGTTCCTTTGCGGTGTCCCTGTGTATCTCCCAAAGGAACTGTTGAACAATCCGTATGTAAGGTTTCCATTCAACGGCAGTATCTAGGGCTCCTGCTGGGAGTTCAGAAATACAATTGGTAAAATTCCAGCTGAATAGAGGAGTCTTAAATGAACTTATGTTTCGTTCCTATTTTGTGATAAAACAAATTCTGAAGTGGTGCCAAGTCTCTTTTTTGACCCTAGAACATTTCTAAGTCCCTTGTGCCCTTCCCACAGTCCCCACATCCAGGCCATTGCCCTCCTGTCCTCCGGCTGCTCTTGCCAGTGGACAGCTCTTACAGCCTCCCCCGTCAGCACCGCGGCACAAACGTCCGTTTGGCCACAAGATGGGGATGTCCACAGAGAGCATCACTAGAAATTAAGATTAAAACATTGTATTTTGATATCGGTGACCAAAGTGTCCTCTGCAGAATAACGCATAATACAGTCTCTAAAAACAGCGATGGGAGCATAAGGCAGGATGTGCTGTTATCTTTGTAACAAATGCTGCTTGAAGAAGGAAACTTGTGAGCACTGTTTGACACTCAGATCACCAGCTCCCCCCACACATCGGGATTCGGGGCAAAGCATGTGCTTCGTAGCTAGGAGGTCGCTAAGTATATGGCACATGAAGATGATGGAAAAGAGGAGTTTCCTTTGGGGGAACTTTTGTTCTTAGTAGCTTCTGTTTGACATGTTAAATTACTCAAACAGAAAGCAAACTAATCCCGATTCTAAAAGGATGATGAAACAAGGGACACATTTGGTGCATGCATCAGCTCTCCCTGTTCCACGGCTCAGGAGCACGCAGCCCTTTGCTTCTGCCATGAGAGTCAAGGGGGTGTTTTAACCTGCTGCTGCCTGGAGAGGGAACTTGTGGTTAACTAGACCGGGCAGGGGTGCAGCCTTGTTTGTTGTCTGGCAGGAGTGTGTGAAGGGCTTTGTGGTATCCGCATCCTCGAAGGGGACAAGAGTGAGGCAGAGGCCTCTGCGTGGCAGTTGGGACAGGGACGGGGGTAGAGTCTTTCTGCCGCTGGAAGGAGAAGGCCTGAAGGCCTTCCCACAGCTGGGATTAAAAGAAGCGAAGCTGTGGCAAGGTAGCCCTCGCTGCTTCGGAGGTACCTGGCAGCGCTGGAAGGGGGTACCCCCGCCAAGCCTTCAGACACGGAAAGCACTGCCTCAGCCCTGGGGTGTCAAAGGGTGTTTCTGGGAAGGGGGAGATAGAGCCTGTCTTAAGGAGCGGCTCTCTTCCAGGCTGAGCTTCACATGGCCACGACTGAGGGGAGCTGCCACTAGAAACCCTCTTTCCGCCGGCCTTCCCCAGCCGCCCCGCACAAGCGGGCGGCGCGTCCCGCGGCCTCCCGGGGGCGGGGGAGAGGCCCGACCGGAGGACAAAGGGTGCAGAGAGGGGCCGTGGCGGGACGGGCTCCGCGGGAGCAGCCCGCCGCCGCGGGCTTTCCCCTCAATTAAGCCGAATGAATGGCCGGTGCGAGTGCGCGGTAATTCCCTGAGCGCCGCGATTAACCCGGGCAGCCCCGGCCGGGCCCCGCTCCCCTCCCCGCGGGGCTCGCCCCGCCGCGCTCCCGGGGCCCCGCTCGCTCTTTGGGGAGCGACCGCCCCGGCACAGCCCGGAAGGTGACCGCGGCGGAGGGCGGGAAGCGGGGGCCGAGGAGGGGCCGCCGGGCGCCCTTCGGAGCGCGCTGCCAGACGGCAGCCGTCTGGGCGCTGCGGTAGTCACGGGGAAGCTTAGCCTGAGCCTTCAGTCCCGGGGGAAAAAGAGGAAAGAAAGAGAAGTTCGCTCTTCAAAAACTTTCCAGGCTTTTCCCCATTTTTGCCGCGGGGGGGGGTGGGGGGGGGGTGCGTGGAAACCGCTTCTGACAAAGCCTGTTCGGGGCGCGATCTGCGACCGGCCCCGCGGCCCGACCGCGCCGCCAGCGCGGGTGCGGGGACACCTTCTCAGCGCAGCTCCGCCTGCCCTCCCGCGGCCGGGCAGCAGCGTTCCTTAATGTCCTGCCTGTCGGCACAGACCAGCGGTGTTTCATCGGCTCGTCGTGCCCCGGGTTTGCGCAATTTCCCATTTTCGAGTGTATTTTAGTGTCTTCGTATTAAAGACGGGCTAGATACAAACGAATAAAATACAGCGGGCTGTGGGAGGTTTGGGGTCTAATTCACAAAGGGACTATTCAGAATTCTTTACAGGTGCTTCTGTGTTCAGCAAGCTTTCAGCCATTGATTTACTGACCTAAAAAACCCCATCAAACTCCGTTCCAACAAGTGAAAGAAGAAATTATGATCACAGGAACACACTTAAAAAAAAAAAGAAAAGAAAGAAAAAGAAATCTTTTTGAAGTTTCAGCATCCTTCTAAGCTATTTTCCACTTGTCAGGCTCTATCCACATCTAAAACCCATCATCCCCGTGCAAACGGAGTCTTGTTTAAGTAGGGGAAAAAAAAGAAAAAGGTCAGTCCAATTCGTGTTGCAGATGAGTATTTGCTGCAACTTACGAAATCACTCCAGGCTCAGCTCTGCCTAAATTTACGGGTTCCCCTTTTCCCAGCACCTCTGGGTGTAGATTTATTTACACAAAGTATTCTACATGAGTCACCCGCAGCAGATCCCCTCAGAGGGCAATGCTGTGCATTTCTAGTACCTTTCCGAGAAAGAAATGAGAAGTTGCATTCAAAATAAAAAGAGAAACTATCACACTTCTAAACGGTTTCACTTTAAAAGGCACAAAGTCGAAGGCTTTGTGGTAATTTGCTAGTTTGTGAAATTTTACATCAACGGGCAACCTAGTCTGATTTCCAAGATCAATGGCACTTATTATCGTATAAATTAATCGATTATTGGTTTATTAAATCGTTAAGTAGATAAATAGTTTAAGCAAAGAAGCCAAAGGTTCCTCGAGGAAGATCTCTTAAGCTTTAGTTGCAGGCTCTAAACAAAAATTGAGACAAAATAAATCGGAGGCCAATTATTTTTAAAACGAATTTTAAAAAATACAGTTAAAGACGGTTTATTTAGGAAGTCAGGGAGCAGTAAGACTTTCCCGGGCTGTGCTCCCATCCAGGACAGATGCCGCTGGTTTGGTTTACAGGTCCTTTGAATGTGAACATCTGCCCTGCATAGGGAGACAGTGGAAGGATAATTACAACCTAATCCCTCCGAAAAGGAGACGTTTTTAAACGGGCGAGATGCATATTTTATGTATGTTTTAAAGCTAAGCTGTTCCTCGGGAGAACACTACGTACAGTACACCTTTCATCAACCTTCACCGCTGGGACTGCTACCGATTTTGGCACTATTTCCAAATTATTCAGCAATTACTTAAACCAATAATAGCTGGCAATTTTGTTCCCGAGGTGCGTTTGCCAGCGAGAGATGCGCCTTTCCCCCGCTGCCATTTTCAGCACAAACCACTCAATTTCGCGGCTTCCGTTAGTCCGTCCTTAGATGCAAACCACCGGCCGCGTCCGCCGCTCCCCAGGCCCTCGGGGCTGGAAGATGCCCGGGGCAGCCCGAGGCCCCCCGCCTCGCCCCGCGCACCCCCCGCGCATCGCCGGGCAGGAGGGCAGCGAGTCCGCGCAAGCGGGTCGCGCAGCGGCGCGGCTGGAAACACACGGCAGCAAACTTGGCCTTTGCCTCACGCCCTCTCCGGAAGCAGAACCGCCGTCCAAGGCGAACCCGCGCCCCGCGGGACGCGGCGGGCTGGGCATGGAGCGGCCGCCGCCGCGGCCGGGACAGCGGGCGGCAGTGCCCCCGCCGCCGCCCGAGTTCCGCGAACGCAACCACGATCTGAGCACTTTCTTTTCTCCAGGCACTTTTCCCTGTGGCACACGAGGAGCGGTGCTGGGGGAGAGCGTTAGATGGAGGACGAAGAGCGAGGGAAAGGGGGGACGCAGAGGGGGCGGGCAGGAGACTGCCCGAATTCCCCTGCCTGCAGAATTACAGTGCCGAGATGGCGGGGAGGTTAAACGAGGCAACGCATCGGAAACTTTGCGGCTCGATGCAGAGAGCCCGGGAGACGAAGCTTCTGCAGAGACTGTGGGCTTGTGGCCGCTGCCAGGTCTGCTCCCTTCCTCCCGCTGGCCTCAGCTGCGAGGCTGGGGCTGCCACTCGGGGCGGCGAGGCTTAGGAGGGAGATGCTGCGAGTTTCCCGACTCTTCTCCGCGTCACATCTGACAAACAAAACTCCCGCCGAACAGGGCGGGGGCTGCCGGCAGACACCTGCTGCCCGCAGCCCCCGCGCCCCTGCCCCGCATCACCTCCCGCCGCAGCGCCCTGGGAAACGGCCGCTTTCTCCCCACCTCTCTCTCCCCTTCCTACCAAACCTCTGAGGGGCAAGAGCTCAGGACACGGGCAGAACAATTCACCCATCAGCAGCCTTTGAGAGTGTAGCTACTAAAGAAAATTCACAGCTCTCTGAAGTGCTAACTTACAAGCTCTGGTTTCCAGATTTTATTTCAGGCTACACTCCCCCTTCTCCCCCTCCTTAACCAGATGACCTTGCTTCAAAACATTTTATTTCCAGCTGAAGTGAAAAATGCTAACATATTAGCTTCTGTAATTGCAGTTTGACAGCACTTGATCTCAATAATTATGCTGCAGCTAAACTATTATTAACGGTTTAAGCTAAAATAAACGGAAATCCCCCTTTGGAAGTGAACAGAAACAAACCATTTGCGTTGTTCTGGGGGAAGATGGGAGTCTCTTACCTGCGTTGTAGGCTGCCAGATCTGCCCCAGGCCCTGGGCTCTTCCTTTTCCTGGGTCTCCCCTTCTGGACAGTCCCCACGCCGTTGTAATAAGGCAGTCCCAAAGTATTGGCAGAGCCCGCTCCCAAGGCCGGGCCCTTCCCAGCGGCTACATCCGAGTGGTTGAAATGCACCTGGTACTCCCCCTGGATGAGAGTCTCGAAATGGAGGCGGCAGTACACCAGATTGTCCTTCATGCCAAAGTGATCGCCGGTGGTCAGCATCTTGTTGCAAGTGGTGCAAGTGAAGCAATTTAAGTGATATACCAAATCCCTGGCCCTCATGACCATCTCGGAGGCAGAAATCCCCAGGTGGCACCTCGCACATCTCTGCACCGAAAACCTCCTGCAAAACAGAGCAGCCAGAGGAGACGGTGAGAGGCGCATCCCGCCCCCCCCCCCCCCTTCGCCGGGAGCGGGGCTGCGGAGCCTGGGGCGCCCGCCCCAGCCTAACGGCTTCGCTCCCCCGGCGGGCACCGCAGGGGGCTCCGTCCCGCTTCCCACTCCTCGGCGCAACCCCTGCCCGCCGACCCCCGCCCCACGGCCTGCGGCGCCGGGCCCGCAGACGGCCGCGCTGACAGCCTGCCCGGGCTCGGGCCTGTCCCTTCGGCGCTGCGAGGGGATGGGATGGGCGGGCAGGCCCTGCCCGGGGGCGAGGGGGCCGCTCCGCGCCCTGCTCTGCGCGCCTAGGGCGAGAAACGCGCCGCGTCCCCCGCAGCCATTGCGCGCCCTTGGCAGCCCAGGAAGCCGGGGAAGGGGCACCCGCCTGCGGCCCCCAGCGCCCGGCCCCCCCTCCCGCAAATATGGGGCCCACCCCCGCCAAGAGTGTCCCTCCCCGGGGATGGGGGTGTAGGAGCCCACGGCCTAGCCCCGCGACTCCCCTCGGCAGTCCCCGCGGGACGGGCCCCGCTGAGGCGGGGGGCCGCAGCGGCTCCCCGGGGGAGGGCTGTACCTGTAGTAGTCCTCCTTGCAGTAAATGCTGCCGTCCTTGCTGAAGCAGGTGAGCTCGGACTCCAGGTTGAGTTTACACTCGCAGCACTTCAGGCAGCGCATGTGCCACTGCTTGTCCACAGCCAGGAGGTAATAACGGTCGGAGATTTTGCCCCCGCAGCCGGCGCACAGGGCAGCCCGGTCGCTGCTGATGGAAGGCATGGTCTGCTGGGGGAAAACAATTACGGACCGTTAGCGAGACGGAGAGACCTCCGGGCCGCCCGGGGCCGGGCTGGGCGGACACGGAGCAGGAGAGGGGCGAGGGGCTCCGGGCCCGGCCGCCCCCACCCCCACCTGCCTCCCGGGGGTCCCGCGTCATCCCACGGCAGGCCTCTCCCGGGGGAACAGGGAGGAGGACGAGCAAGAAGAACAACCCCCGGTGTTTTAGGGAGGGCGTCCGGATGAGACCCAGGATTTTTTTTTTTTTCCTCTGTTTTTTTTTTAATGTGGATTTTCCAGTCACAGCACGAGAAAAGATGCTGTTCGATAAACAGGCGCAATAATCACAGAGTAGGGCAAATCGCAGATAGTTAATTTTAAAATTTATTACTATGGATGTACTGAGAGTGCCCGCACAGCTAATGCTCTGTGAGTGCGTGTATGTGGAGCGTGTCTGTCTGTGTATTTTCCTAGCTATAAAATTCCGGGTGAATTACGATCAAGCTACTACTCTAGTAGTCACAGTGCTACAGACACAGCTCTCTGCAAGCCGGTCCCAAACAACACGGATCCAAATCTGCTGTGACCCAAAGCACTAAAGGGATCAGTAAATAAACCTGCGGAGGAGACGAGCATTACCAAATCCGAGGTGCAGAACGTTTTATCAGGAAAACGAAATAGTGGGAAAGGTGTAGGAAAGAAAGGGGGGAAAAAACAACAGAGCACTTTAGATTATGCTGGGATAAACTTGGAAGCAATAAAACTAAATGTAACCCCTATATAATTTAATAGTTTAGTGTCAAATCGCAATCCAATCGAAACCTGGCAAAAAACAAATACATACATATTCTGTCAACTTCTACGAAAAAGGAAAGAGAGAAAAGTATCGGAAACCGTGTCAGCATTCTTCTTTATTTTAGCCGGCACCTTAAAGCAGCATCGCGGAGAGGGGCGCGGAGCGCGCTGCGGTCCGCTCCGCGCCCCGCTCCGCGGGCACAGAGGCGGGCTGCGGGCCCGCTCTCGTGCGAGGGACCTCGCAGCAGCTCGCAGCTTGTTTTGGTGCGGGGGGAGAAGTTTGTTTACTTTTACCTCCGCGGGAGCCTCGAGTCCCTGCGCAAAGCGGAACGAGGGGACCGCCAGCAGGGCAGGGGCGGAAGGAACCGAAGCGCTTTCCTCCGCGTACGCCGGCCTGGCTCCTTGCTCCCGGCACTCGCAGAGATCACAAAAGGCCATCGCTGCGAGCACTACCGTTCGGACCACACCATTCCCACGATCAGAACGACGTATAAATAAAATCACGGCACCACATTGGCATGTTAGCCACACAAGTCCTCTGATATCTTATTTCTTTAAGGCATTAACCGGGCTCTGATTAGGGATCGTTTTATAACCAAAGTAGTTCCTTGTAAATCCACTTTAAGTGAAATATGATTTTTCTGCTTTGCTTTTCCGGTTACGAAAATATTCTGCGATCCAGAAATGGTGTTTAAGGATCCAGTATTCCATCCCACTATTTGTTATGTATACACGTGTATGCATATACATTATATATACCTATATAAAGGTATCATGCCACGATATTTATTCTAGGAAAGATCATTTGATATTGTTTAATTGTACGGAGAAACATTAACTTTTCCAAAGAAAACCAAAACTGTTCAGATTAGAAATCACGTTCCACCCTTATAGCATAAAGGCTGTTCTTCAAACACTATTTCAGTATTAAACACACTCACTGTCACCTTTCAGTAAATTGCTACATAGCATTAAGAGAAATAATACATACTGATGAAGCTTTAAAAACCGAGAACAGAGATCTTTCTTGCATACGCCCGTATCAGCTTACAAGACAGCATTTAACCAAAGTACGGGATCATTTCACTTCAGAATTATCGTTTCTTAACGAAAAAGTAGTACACATAAAATGTTGAAACAGTTCACACTCTTCAGAAATCTCTTCCACTTTGCTAGCTTAACGCCGGTTGGAAGGATGCATCTTTTTATTATCTGAACGTATTAATATGCAAGTACTACGCATCAGCACACGTAAGATAAAAAGTGGAAAAGTTATTAAAAATTTGCATCCATCCATCTCCCTGAAACATATATTCTAGTTCCGTTTGCCATGTTTGCAAACCCAGTGTTCATCTATATTAAAATTGCTTTTGAAAGTCGTAATTTAAAGGCACTTGAGTGTGGTTTGGTTTGATTTTGGTTTTTGGGTTTTTTTTTATAAATGCTCTAAAGACTACCTCGGTGTAGACATCCTACCTGAAAAATAATACAGAACTGAGTTCTTTGATGTTTGTGTTTCCATTCTGCAGACAAAAAATTCGCCGTGCCAAAACGTTATCTCTATAAAAGCATACTTTGCCTCTTCCTAAAAACTTTGGAGGGCCGGACGGGCTGGGGGAAGGGAAGGAGTTCTTGGACGCTACCAAAAGGCTGGTCTATCTTTCTGTTTTCTCGCAAGAGCAGTACCGTTCATTTCACCCAAGCGTTACTATTACTATGCATATTATCAATAATTAACAGTTTCATGCCTTTCCCCACGGTTTTATTTAATCTTTTGGCGTGCCTTTATGCTTAATTTTCTTCTCGTTTAGCGTTTTGCGTACGCTTCCGCCCGATCTGTTATTTTAAGGGAAAAGCTGTATCTTTGAGGGGGTCATTACTTAGGGGGTGAATGGCTCTCCCATTCCTTCGCCTCCTACCGTTTCGGTCTCTCCCCTGTCTATAGCCGAGCTGATGGCCGGTGCTTCGCTTTTGGTCCTCCGATCCATCTCGTCGATGACCCCGTGCATCTCCGAGCCGGACAGACTGTGGAAAAGCATCGCTGAGGAAGCGGAGGAGGAGGCCCCGAGCTGCTGCCGCTGCTGACAGTTGTCGGGGTCCCTGCAGGAGCCCAGGACTTGCACTAACCGGAGCCCTCCCCCATGCATCGAGCAGGGCCGCCCCGTCTCTCCGTGGTCTCCGGGCTTTGCACCCCGGCACAACTCCCCGGCGCGCAGCGCAGGCACAGATCCACGGCTTCACGGGGACGGGGTGCAGAAGAGGCGGGCGAAGGGGATGAGGGAGGGGGGTGACTGGTGGTGTAAGCTTCGGGGCTTGGAGCTAGGCTGTTGCGCGGCCCCGGCACATCCCTCTAGGAGGCTTCTTCAGTGCGGGGCTCATTGCCCCAGGTGCAGTCCCAGGCTTTAGGCTCTGGCCCAGCTGGCAGAAGGCCGGGCAGGTTTACGGTTGGGAGGGATTAATAAATAATAGAAATATAAAAAATTAAACCATCTTCGGTGAGAAATAAATTAAAAAAAAAACAACAAAAAACAACGACAAGCCCCCTACATCGTACTGTGCGAAATTTAGAGGAGGAAGGCAAAGGCGAGGGAGGCTGCAGCAGGCGGAGAGCAGGCTGGTGCTGCGCGGCGGCTGGCGCGGGTGCCCACCGTACGCACTCACAGTCCAGAGGGCTGGCGGCGGCGGCTCGGGGGCAAAGTGTGCTCCTTCCCCCGCTCCTCCCCCAGCCCGCTGGAGCTCATTGGGAAAAGCAGCAGCCAAGGGGAAGGAAGACGAGTTGGACGGGCACCAGGTGGGACGGGCACACGGCGGCCGCCCTCTCCCCCGAGCGCGGCCCGCGGGCCCGGGGCGGCTGCTCGCCAGCGGCCGCGCTGCGGGGGGAGCGCAGCGGCGGAGCCGGAGCCGCCGCGCGCCGCGGTGCCTGCGAGCGGCGCGTCTGCAGCCCAGGCGCCGCGCGAGGCTCCGCGCCTTTTCTACAGCCCCTCTGACATCATGTCCTGCCCCGCCGCCATTGGCTGCCGCCGCGCCCGGGCCCGCCGGCATGTGCTCGGGGCTGGGAGGCGCGGCGGGGCGCGGGGCCGCGGCCCTCTCGCCCCCGCTCGGTCCCGTTCGCCCCCGCGGCCGCCCGGCCCGGCCCGGCCCCCGCGCCCCGGCACTGGCCCCGGGCATCCGGAACGCTGACGCGCCCGCCCCCCGCCGCGGCTCGGGTGCTCCCTGGCCTCGGGAGTGCCTGAGGCGGCCGCTGAAGGCCGGGGCGGGACTGGCACCGGTACCGGGAGCGGCGCCCGCCCGGAGGGTTGCGTTTGCCGCCTGGCGACAGTCAGCGACGCGCCCAGCCTTGGAGCCGCAAAGACGCTACCGGGGAAAACGCCTCCAGCGCGGGAGAAGTAGAGGGTCAAAAGTTTGTTTACGCTCCGAGATCACGATGCCCCAAACAGTTACTACTAATTGAACGCAGCCGGTGACGCTCGTTATGAAACGCGTTCGCCCTTAGAATGTAAGAACTTGTGTTCTTCAAGTTCGTGAAGCCTTCCACCGACCGAGGCTGCCCGCTTCTCTTATTTCCGAGTAGACTAAGAAAAGCAGGCCAGGAAGGTCTCTGAACTTGAGGAGAAGCTTCAGGAAGTCTCCAGGAGAGACAAAGAGCACACAAGGGAAACTGTTCGTGATGTCTAAATATTTATCCAGGAGGTGGGTAGTAGGGAAGGGCTAATTAGTATTGAAGATGTCAGTTATCACACTTCTAATTATATTAGAAAAGGTAGCACAACGGAAACTAAATCTGAATGCCCATCTGAGATCATGAGAGTCACTGCTTTAATCCGGGACTGCAAATTATTACATCACTTAGCGTATTACTGTTACGTGCTGTTTTCTGACAAGGTGATTGGCCTCTTACAGGTGTAGTACAGTCAAGACTATTTTTGCTAAAAGCAGAATGACTGCGTTCATAGTCAAACTTTGCTGGTTTTGTGTGTTCCCTTCTTACAATAACCTAGGCTTTTTACCACCTTTCTGTTGGGATTGCTCTGCGTAGTTGAATACATTTGCATGTCACAGAGGAGAACAAAGCATCTCCTGTAGAAATACATATGAAATAGCCACAAGACCCCTCAAGAAACCATACAGACTGCAAGCTGATTTGGCATCTGTGGGAACTATCCAAAGACTGTCCTAAAATCAGGTCTTGGAAACAATGGAAGCTCATGTTTTCATTCAGATTTGAATTCTGCAACAGAATTTAGTGGATATGTACAGTATTTATCTTGAAACAATAATCTTTCCATTCCTCCATTAAATTGCAGGACGTTTCAAATACCATCTGTGACGGGAGGTTTGCCTCCAATAACAGAGATGTGGAATATTGCTCGCTGGACACCATGTGCACCATTGTGGAACAACGATGTAGTCTCTCTACTTAAGCATTTTGCTGTATATATCCTTACCTAGAGCTGCATGCTGTGCTATCCTTAGATATTTTAATACCAGTTTAATTCCCTATCACATAATTGATTACATACATTTTGCGGTTAAGAAAGGTCACAGATTCGTACACTCTCTCTGACATTGCAATTATCAAAAATATTTTGTATATTTAATGGAATCAAAATACAATGTTTTATGTAACAGTATTGCCCAAGTGGTTGGAACCAATAATACCAATAGCACGTTAAAAAGGTATGGCATGACCTCCAGTTCACAGGCTATCTCTGATTATCTTCTTAATGGATATACAAACACAAGAAGACATCCAACCCTTGCTACCAAAACACAAGGAGAGTAACAGAATGTAAACACAAAGCTGCTAATGTACACACTGACACATGAATGACATTTACATTGTTCAGAATAAAATCCAGGATATTCTTGAATAATGAGCAACAGAAAAATTGCTGTAGCAAAATAATCTTTAGAATCAAATGTGGACTCATTTGAAATGAGAGTTTTTTCATTAAAAAAACCGGTGCAGCGAATAATAAAGTCTTTTAACCTGTATTTTGTTATAGGTGACAGGTGAACAAATCACAGGTCTTGAGTTTCTCTACCCTGCCTCTCTTGGTAACGTCATCTCCAGTACCATCTGCTACCTACCAGACAAACAGACCAACCACATAATGAGGTACCAGCTTCCACCCAGCTACCGTGACTAAATCAGAACAAAAGCCTCAACGCCTCCTCCAACAAAGGAACACAAGTCTAAGCTGTCTTTGCTAATTGCTGGGTTTCAGGTTGTCTGTTACAGATTTTAAGTGAGCTACAAACTTCCATCAAATACTTATAGCTGTTGGATAAAGGTACTAAGAATAAAAGATAAATGGAAGCAAAAGGTAAGAGAGAAGAGAAGAAAGCTTAGAAAATAAGTAACTACTTATGGTAATTTAAAGGCTGTGGAATAATATAAACATGAAAGACCAGGGGGCAGAGTGATTGATATCTCATATGTTTTCGATGCCCCTACGGTTATTAGACTGCAATATATGGGAACATACAATAAACTATGAATTAAAATGTAATTGTAGCTTCAGGCATCTTCTTCATTGTCTGCTGTAGTGTTATGTCTTCATGCACCGTGATTGACAAGGTGTAATTAATCATCTTACTCAGTTGTAAATATGGGCACCCTTCACAGTAGGCATCAGGAAGTGTGTACCAGCAAGGGAAGCAATAGTTGACGCTGATATACCATTAAATCAAAATCAGAATGCTTATATGTTGAGAAATGTGTGTTTGGTGTGATGCTGTTATCGTTTATTTCTAAAATACTGTACCAACAGATTTACTTGATTTGCAAGTTAACTACAACATTAACTGGTTTTATTTATTTTGTCTCTTCTTCATTTTTATAGGCAATGATGATGTTCTCCTAAAATGTGAGACAGTTTGCTTCTTGTCAGCAAGTGGAGCTCAGCTCAGCTCTTTATCTCCCTGAGTTGCCGGAGACAGACTAGCATGCTTCAGATTCAGTTGCTCTATGGACTGACTTGAAACGATTCAGGGAAATTATTACTCCGTTCATATATCACTTTTTGAACTTCTTACATACTGAGTTAGACACTTTGGGTCATTTTAAAATGAAAGAGAATAGTGAAATAATCTTATTAAGACACACTATTCTGTATAAAAATAGGACATTTCTTGTCACAAATGCTGGCCCCTAACTGTAAATGAACATATTTTAAAAGATTTTTTTTAGTATTCCAGGGCAAGAAACGTTTTATATCTGTTTCTTTTTCTAAATGATTGCTATCCTTATCCAGCTAGTGCAAAAATGGTATATGAGTCACAGGAAATTTAGGTGGTTTGTCTCAGGAAAATTTGGTGGTATGCATTTTTTTGACGCACATAGAGCTGCTGAATGAATAATTGGCAACCTATTTAATGTCCTTTGCTTTAAAGCTGTCGAGTACATTTGCTGTTTAAAAAAATGTCTTTCAAAGCTGTTAAATATGTAACAAAAAGAGGTTGCTATCACCATTCTGACATGAACAAAGCCATACAGTGAGCTGCCTGAGGTACTTCCAGCATGGTATTAATTACAAACACAATAATAAATGAAAATTTGCAAAGTTCCCAAATTCCATTTCTTTGCAATACCAGCTGATGAATGTTTTGTAAAAGCATGCAGTAAAAATATCAGTCTGGGAATTAGCTATTACTTAAGCCAAGCATTTTGGGGAGAGTATGGAATCTGTTGGATCTGTGATTTTGCTATTTACCCCTGATTGAGTAAGATCTCTAGCTGTCTCAGAAGCAAACCGAGCTTAAAACAGTAGCGCACTTTCAAGAAGATGATCGACTAAGAATGTGTTTTATTTTGATTTGAAAAACTGTCAATCATAGACAAAAAAGACCAGATAATATTATTATATAATATTAACTAATTGTATTTGTCTGGTTAACCAGGAATATGCAGGAAAGATAAATAATACAGTTTAAAAGGAAAATACTCAGAATGTTTTGGCCAGATGTTGTGCTGAAATTGTTTGTCACTGGTACAAGCAATAGATTTCAGATAAAAATACAAGCATGCATCTATAGATGTGAGAGAGAAATAAGATGCCCATGATCTTACATATTTCAGTTTATATAGCCACGGCTATTTAAACAATTCCAAAACTGCCTCTATGGGTGTCAAAGAGGGAGGGAAATCTTCAACCACATGATCTTCTCTCCAGAGTCCTGTTAAATCCACTGAACTTAAAACAGAACAAGAAGTGTGAAATATGGGTTTGAACATGTTATGTCAGAAATGTAAAGGTTGGAAGCCTTTTTAGTAACCGATATTAATATTGTATTAAATGTTATGAAAAGGTAGGTGTTGGAGAGAAGGGCTGGGCTCATGTGCAATTTTGTCAAGGTTTTTATCTGTGATTATGATTCCAGATGTATCTATTCCCTGAGGAGAAAAATGAAGTAAAGTTGGCATGTGACATGTGTTTTAAGGTGTTTGGCACAGTTTCCCAAAGTGATGACAAAATGTTCATTTTTATTACAGTGAATTCGTAAAGAAAATATGATTCTGAAGGTCAGTAGCTGTATATTTAAGGTAGCTTCAGAGTTTTATTTTGGGGAATATAGATTTCTGGTAGTGTGTTTAGATCTGATGCCTGACTTGAGCATCTACCGTAGTAAATAATTTCAATAGAATAATTTTTACAAACTATGAAGTGGTAATTACTAGAAATTCAGTACATTTAATGCACAGAATATGGCAAAGATTGCAAAAATGTCTCTTTTTGCATCTAGTAGTGTAGCTGCTGCTTAATAATTTTTTTAATCTATTTACTACAGACTAATGTTTTTCCTCTACAGTTAGAGCTCAAATAAGTGTAGCAAGATTCTTTGTAGGAACAATTTTTTAGTGTAAATGGACAGATATATATTGTTTTTAAACAAAGTGGGGAAGGTATTTTTTTGGTGAAAACGATTTTGTCTAAATGCACATTACGAGTTTAGATAAGAAAGTTCCCTATGGCTGCCCAGCTCCCCTCCTCTCCTCCCTCCAAAACCCTTCTGTGTGTAATAGTATCAGTAGTTCCATGCTGACAGCAGGGCACCCAGGGCTACATTACCAGGCAAACACTCACTCATAAACATTTTACAAGTTCAATATCAGCCAATCCGGGAGGCTTGGGAGGCTGCCCTGATTGGGTATATGATGGATTTGGTAAACACGGCTACATAACAAAAATAAGATTTGTAGCGAAAGAGTCCAATAGCACTGCCTCCTTTGAATAATCAGAGGCTAAGAATATGATTAATTCCATATTTTATAAGTAAACTTCCACAGCTCTGTATCCATCTGCAAATATTCAGTGATGTGCTCAATACATTCCTTTCTGTTCTACAACCACATTTCTTTGTGAATTTAACCACATCAGAAAGCACTTCAGATTTCTAACACAAATATTAGATGCATTTAATGTAAGGAAGCTTCCTTTATTGGAGGTGATTTGGAACATTTTGTATTTTATAGGTATATTTAAGAGGTTAGCAGTAGGGGGGAATCGTCTGTGGAAAATCTGTCTACAGCTGAAATTTTTAGATGCAGAAGTGTTGCTGAAATGCCTAATACATTCACATTCTTTTGTTAAGTAGCTTACAGGACTATCCTCTTAGCTACCAGATACTTTTTAAGTCAAATAACATTTCTCCTTTTTTACTTATTTGTTATTTTCAGGAGTATATACTTATTTTTATTTTTTGTGTGCAATTAGAAGATTTTAATTCTCAAGGACTTTACTTTTTTATCTACAATTTTGTTGCTCTTTTCAGTAATTTTCTGCAACTTTATTTTATCTTTAGTGCGTGCATGAGAAGCATACAGCCCCTCATTTGCTAGTAAATTATTGCAAATGATTTACAAGTTTTCACAGATTAATTTTCCATGGGGTAATTTTTCTCCCATATAACATAGCTCCAATTAAAGAAAAGAATGCCAAAGGTTATGGTATTTTATAATTCAATTTAGAAATTCATTTTTTAGGTTCTTGTGTTTATATTTTAAATTTGGAATCCTATTTATATTTCAGTATAAGAAAAATAATATGGAGAGTTTGAAAATTAGAAGTCTGGTATTTTCCAGATACTGAAATGTGCCTGCCTAATGAAGGCAGACTTGCTCACTAGATTTATTTTAAAACAGTGCTTTTAGATATTCATAAATTAAAATGGCAGTTTTCAATGAGATACTTATTACTATTTTATTTGATATTTGCAAGATACCTGACCATTTAATATTTATCCTTTATTTCTCTGAGCTGATCTAATTGCACCTCTCTATTTTGCATTTATTTCTCTTTGCAAACACTACATTATTCACTCTCCTGTGCTTATTAAACAGTGCCACCTGCACCAAATGAAACAAAGCTTCTCCATCAATCTATCCCAGCTAAAGAACCCTGACTATATATTATAATTAATTGAAGCTCAATTGAACACTTGAGTCTGAACTAGATACAGTAACCTGAAAAAACATTAAAAAAATTAGGATGTACTTTAAAGAAATCTTTTAAATGAAAATGTTCACTCCAAACTGAGAACCTAACCTTGTACCAAGCACTCTTCATCATCTCTGCACAGTACCTCAAGTAGCAATTAGCAGGTCCTTTAATTAATTAACTATTCCCTGTACATCACAGGGATTTTTGTGGCACTAACGTCATCCTTCATAAGTGAATACCAAATCCAGTCAATATTTTGTCACTATAAACCCTTATCTGGACTACCTGAATGCCCACCGCATGTCTCTGAAAAATGATTGCAAAACACAGAAAGCAGGTATGGAAACCAGATGCAAACTTTACAGTCTAGCCTGGGTAATTAGAATAGATAAAGCTGGAAATGGGGAAGTAGATGCTGGGAATCTTATGTGTAAATATTTGCCATAGGAAGAAATCAGATAAGATACAAGTTGAAATAGTATGATGAAATCTTATGCGTATAGTTAAGTAAAATTATTTTATTAAAAAAGCTGAGTGTGTTTTCAGCGTCCAAAGTGCTGTAGACTTGGCTCGCTGTGCTGCCTATCTTTAACACTGTCCGCTCTCAGACGAGAACAGATTAATTAAGTGGCAGGTCCGACACAATAAGGTGAAAGGGCATTTCCAACCAATCAGTGACATTTTGCCAATTTTATACTTTGCAAACTTTTTTTGTAAGCATGGCTGATTATTTTCAATGTAATTCTCATTTGGAAAAATATTAAGGGAATTTTAAGGGAATTAACGGCTGAAAATGAGACACAAAATAGGTATTGCTGGTTTTAAGATTTACAAAAGATGCAGTATGTAAATTTGTTTATATAAATATGTATAAGATATATGACTGTATGAGGCTGTGTGTGTGTGTGAGTGAACATATGTGTGTGTATCCATCTATCTATTTGTAGATTCAGACACAGACATATGTTATCATTTCTTAGAGGCAAATATCTGCAGAAATAATTCTTTGTGTTCAGTAGTTTTCTTTAATGTGTAGTAAGTTTATCTTAAGAGATTTCTGTGTTCAGGAAAGATCTTGTGAATTTATGTAATGTACAGCATAACTAAATCAAATAAAGTATGCCTCATGATTTTGCAAGAATTGTACATTAGCACTGTCTTTCAACATGTGTAATATTTTGAATTATGAAATAAACCTTATAGATAATTTAAAAATAATAAATAAGACATATGATGCGCTTGTAGAAACAGACACTGTAGAAATCTCAAAAACCAAGAAAGAATTATTATTCAAATTTGGGACTTTTGCCACATGATACTACAATTAAAAACAAAAATTAATTGGAACTACTCATGAGGGGTAGTATTTATTCAATTACAAAAAGATAGGAACTGCACCTCAGTAAGATTTTCTATTTTGTAAGAGTAATAGAAATTTCCATTTTCACCTCATGGATTCTGTTACCTCACTGTTATTGCAACTTCAGTTAAAAAAATTTTGGCATGAGCAAAATGTAAGGTAAAATGTAAAGGTCAACTGATGAGCTACGATTGTACCTCTGTTTTTGCTGTATAAATCTGCTCATATCAATAATTCAGTATTCATGTTCTACAAAGACTGTCTTTACATGTTTTAATTAGCACTTAACATTTTACAAAGATAATTTAAAAAAAAGGAAATATTAATCTCTGTACTTGGAGTCTTTATGTCATAATTTACTACACATTTTTTCCAATAGATTTGGCAAATGAATACTCTGTTTTGATACATCAATCTCAAACAAAGGTAGACTCTGATGCAATTTTTCACTGTTCATTTCCCTGAATCTTTTGGGATATAAAGAATCGTGAACAAATACTTAACAGTCTGATCAATAATCATTGACCGTTTTGAGCCCCTCGTACCCTAACAAGCACAGCTTGATCATGTATATTTGATCATTGTAAAATTTCAAAGCACCTTGATACAGCAGAGCAAGTCCTTCTATGGTATCTTTCTGTTGTTTCATAAAGTACATATTTCCCATGATTTAGCTTTACCATTAATGGAAACTTATTGCGCTTATTTTTGCTGAAGCTCAAGGTCATGAATTTCAGCATTATATATCCACAGTATTTCATATCAAAGGCAAATATAAAACACTATCCTAACATTTTGGGATAGGAAACTCTGGATGTGCCTATGGATTCAATGGACCCCAGAGTGCAAATCTAAAAAGGCCAATCATTATAAATCTTGCATTCCTGTTAAGTGTTGGCATGCACATTACACGGAGGTGTGTTAAGTTTATTTTAGCGGAAAAATTGTAGTAAAAACCTTTCCCTTGATATCCCTTTAAATATATGTTCACATATGTATAAAATAAAAAATATGCAAGTTCACCACTGTGTTAGCCCTCAGCCTTATTAATATCGTGTAAAGAGATAAAAATCTAAGTAAAAAAATATTTACAGTGCAGAATTTCTTTGCAGAACTTTATTATGTTTGTGATTCCACATCCAGTGTTTTTCATACAGGAATTTCAAATTATCATTAAAATAGAACATTGATGCTACATTTGTATAGCTGCCTTTTCTGCTTATAATCATAATGTTTATTCTAACTTTCCGGGCTTATTATTTTAGACAGATATCAGTTTAATTAGCTTAAGCTGTCATACTCTAATAAATACAGACGGGTTGCCTGGTTTGGGAGGAGGAAGGTGGCTGCAGATTTCAGCAGCAGAGTTAATGCTTTGTACATTATCATGTAAACAGCAAAAGGACAAAAATAATTACCTATAAACTTTCAATTTCTGACTCCCCCCTGTATGCTTTCTGACCAATTTTTCTGTAGAAAATCCATTCAAATTAGGCAAGTCCTCTAAATATCTGCAGCATCTGCTGTTTCAGACACCTTCCTTTATGCAGAGTACCATTTTCATATGATAATACATGTAATATGATATAGAATGACAGAATGCATGACAGTTGCCCATAATACATAGAAAGTCACTCAAAGGACAGAAGCGACATTTGGATAATTAGCATCCATTGGGCAGTCAATCATGCGAATAGAAAAAACTGAACAAAACCCACAATGGAGTTAGAAAACAAAAGGGACCCTAGCCAGTCTCAGGATTAACTGCTCTAAAGCGATCTAAATGCTTTTGTATCTAAAGAACTGAGGCTCCCAGGGCTGCCCTGTTCCCCTCTAGATACCCAGGGAACTAATTGTGGCGATCAAAGTTAAAGCTTTCTCTCTTCTTTATAGACTGCTAAATACACAGAAAAATTATTTCTCCATTCGTGTTCATTAAACTATTTTAAAGTTAAAAAACTGATGCCATGTTCTTTTGCCAAGTGAAATGAGCTAGAGTATTGAGATTGCCTTGCTTTTATGGGAACACAACAGCCCGTTTAATTTAAAGTCTGCCTTTGTTTGATTAATATTATTTTGCCTGTTGTCCAGTCTGCTATCTCTTTCTTTTTGGATAACGAAGGCAATTGTCATTAAAAATTCTTGTGTAAGAAAAACCTGAGAACAGCTAGGAATAATAACGATAATAACAAAGCCCATTAAAAAAATTAAGCAGGAAAGGTCTCACAATTTCTTAGGAACTGCCAATTTATAAAAGAAATAAAATATGTTTTCACTCAATATATGCAGCTCAGAATATTTCCTTTCCGCGGATTAGTTGGAAGATGAGGACAGCCTCCTTTAAAGCTCCATCTAACAGAAGAGAGAGAGAAAGAGAAGAGATACAGAGAGAGCCCCAGGATGTGGAAAGTCATGAAAATACCTACCCTGGAGACAGTATTCCCATAGGATCCTTTTCATACAAATTCCAACTTGCCTAATGCCCTTAATGAATGAAATAAAGAGAGAATTCAGAAGGGCCCATGCTGATGGCTTCTGCTGGAAAGTGTGTGGTTTAAGGCATAGCTGCAGCAGTTCTGGGAGGGAATCGGCTCCGGTCCCCATCAGCCAAGCAGACAGGAATCACTGGGGCGAAATCTTCCCCCTCTCACGTTTGCAATTGACTTGAAATAACATCACGACACCTTTGGATAATTGACGCCTTCTTACCTTTCGTTGTCCTTGGTAATTAATATTTGTAGATCTAGAGGCTTCTCCCAGCCACAGATAACAGGAAGGTGGAAGGGGTGGGGAGAGAGTGCGTGTGTGTGTGTGTTTGCGTGAGTGTGTGCGTGTGTGTGCGAGAGAGAGACAGCGAGAGAGGAAAAGGGAGAAGCAGAGAGAGGCTTTGGTTGTGTCTGTGTTTGGGGAATGGTGTGTTGGTGTGTTTGTGTGGCTGTGTATTTGGGGCTGTGTAAACCTCTGGAGTTCTAAAGGCAAGATAGAAAGTGAGAAGTACGACGAGCTGGATCTCCCTTGTCAGTCGTTACGGAGTTTCAGCGGCAGTGACCTTCAACCCTTTTGCTCCTTGTCAGCCTCAACTCCAGCCCCCTTGCCCAGCTGCTGTGCCAGCCTCAAAATGCGGGGAAGGAAAAGGGGACAGCAGAGGTAAGGAGGCAGAGAGAGATTGAGATCAGAAGGGCTTTTCGCCCAGTCAAATGGGCCTCTGGTGACAAATCAATCACGGCCTGTTCAAACCAATGATGCTGCCAGTCTCCAGCTCGCCAACCCCTCCACAACCTCCCCCAGCTCTTCTGGCTCTCCTAACATGACACTCAGCTGATGACTGGGGCTCCAGTCAGAGCAGGGCTGCTTTTTACAGGTTCATTTGGTCCTTAGCATCGTTTCTTCTCAATCTCCCTCTTGCTCTGTCTTTACCTACCATCTATTTATTTATTCAATATTGAAAATTAGTATTAGAAGAGGGATTGTGACACACAGAAACACTTGTAAATAAGTTTGTATACTGCCTTGTTAAAAGTACCCAGATTTACTTATTTACTTGATTTTACACACTTAGGAAGAGCTACCTGTTTTAATGTAATTAGTAGATCTGATTAATATAACCAGGGACAAAGAAAGTAGGCCTTAGAAGATCCTCACTCTGCCTCCTCTTTCCCTTTGTTTATTTTACACTAGTAAAACTGGCTTCAGTAATTTTTTTCCACTACACCCATAAGACAGGAATTATTTTTCAATTATCTTTTTTTTTGCAGACATTTTTTAAAATATGATTTTTAAGCCCCTTTTAAAGCTATGAGGCAGATCCTTACCTGGAACAAATTTGCATTGCCTCTGAAATTCTTGTATTTTGAGGCCCGTATGGTGACAAAATCTTAACTAAGGGAGATAAACAAACAAAAAATTGCTACTAAATCGTAATAAAGTCTTCTTTCAATAATGGCTTTCATCTGGATAACTGAAAAATGTTTTAAAACTGTTAAAGAGAGAAACAGTTTTAAAAGATAAGAAGAGTGCTTAAAAGTTTAGGAAGAACAAAGTACTCTCATGCAGGTTTTGTGATCTTAGGAATTGCATTCTCTGTTTCTTCCTCTCTTTGCTCCTTAGCCCCCCGCCCAAATCTCTAATACAAATGGGGAAAAAAAGTAAAAATAAGGTCTTAACAGAGCATATATTGCTCTCTGTCAGTCTTCTCTAACCTTAATCCCTGGAATAAAATCCTCCTACAGACAAAAAAAATGAATATTGCACATTAAGAAAAAGGGAGAAGTCCCTCCTTGTCCCCTCTCGTCTTTAGTGCCAACTTCTTAGTTTAGAGATATCTCGTCTGTGTAGTCGAAGACGTCAGTGTACATTTTTACTAACAAATTTACATGTTGTCCATGTGAGAGCAACTGGCCAGTCTGACCGTATGGTGGGAAGGAATGATGATGGAGATATGTAGAATGGAGCTAAGCTCTTCTAGGCTTGAAAAAGAGAGCTTGGGCAAGATACAGTAGCATCAAAAATATAGCACAATATAGTAAAAAATGTCTCCCCTGTCTCCTTTCTAATATGACTGAACTCTGCAAAACTGAAGTGCATTGCAGATAGCAGTGCAGGGTGTTGAACAGCCTGTAGCTGGAGAGTGCTTCGGTCTTTATCTTCAAAGCTGTCCTGTCAAATATAAGGTCTTTTAAACATCAGAGGGATAAAGTTTCTGATTCTGAAGAGTTCGTTTGCCTCTTGGTTTTCCTCAATCAGAAGTTAAGCCCATACGACCCCCACAGTAAGCTGGCTCCAGGATTGCTGCCCTGCTACTTGCCCCATGATTTGGGGATGCTTGTATAGAGCAATCTTGATTTGCTCACTGTTTGTTGAGTTCAGTTTTCTTCATGTTAGTTCTTTCTTCCATCTACGTGTCTTGAGGCTTTTGCTGTGTGGCAGTGAATTGAATCTTATGAACTTAAAGAAAAATTGTGGCTGGGACCTGGAGAATATTCATCTATTGCAGAAAATGCTGAAGTCTGAACGTGTGAGAATTGAACTAATGAGTTTTTTCCTCATTTCGGTCCCTCAGTCTCTTTTTTAGCCATACCTTAATTGCAGGGTTTCCTGACAAAATAATCCTAGCTCCTAAAAAAAATGTGAGTGTGCACCTTCGTTTCATGCTTGCACTTCCTCCTACCAACATAATACAAGAAATTAAGATGATTTACAAAATAATGTGCCTTTCTGTCATCTTATTGTCAATAAATAAGTACTACACTTAAATCTAGTTGATTTCTAAGATGAAAATTCATTACATTCCTGGAAACTTGAACTATCGGCTCCATGCATTTTAATTAGATTGTCTGTTTTTTCATTTATTACTAATACAGTCCTCTTAACTATGATTTATTTGTTAAACAAAGTGCCATAATCTGTCACTTATTCATCTTAATTTCAGCAAAATTAAAGTAGTTGCTGTTATATTACACCTAATTGCACTTGCAATGAAAAGAACGGAGATGTTAATCAAAATAAATTGAAGATAAACAATAAAATCATTAAATCTTTGCTGCAGTAAGTGTAACTAATCAGTTTTGACTTGAAGCGACCGAACACAAATAATGAATCTGTCAGTGAAGACGCGCTCATTAAATACAGCCTAGTCCGCTCGGGTCCTGCAGGCAGCCTGTAACACACATCCCTGTGCAACCCTCTAGTGCCTCCCTGCTATTAGGGGAAAGCGAGGGAGGAAGAGGAAATTGTATACCATTTTCAGGACCAAATGTATCTATATATTGCAGTTTGATTAAGCGAAGATGCAAATGCCACAGGTATACAGTAACTCCTGTGCCAGGAACAGTGAAAGACTATTTGTTTTTTTCAGCAAACAGGTCATCAGAGATTAGAAAAAGGGAGGAAAGGGAAGCAAAATCCAGAAATTCAGAGATATGAAGCACTTGATTTTAAAAGTTATTCAAAGTATTAGTTTTATAGCAGATCAATGAAGTTGGTATTGTGTTAAATAATGTATGTTAAATAATATATGTTAAATATGTTTTGCACCAGTCCAAGATACTGATTATAGTCCTCTGCTATACCCACATAGTAGGGACAATGCTTGGATTAGTAATAGAAGCTGTTCATGTACTCATTGTCTTTCCACTATTTACCACTTCCAACCTTACTAGCTTATTTCAAGCGCCGAAACTCCAGTTGTTTCCAAATATGTTGTTAGGCTGGCAAGGAGTCCTGTATCTTAGCAGCCTGGTGAGCAGAGCTAGAGCAATCAACACTCTACTTCAGCTTTTAAATCGTTTACTTCATTATTTCAGTTTCCCCAATGGAGTATTTGTGAGTAATCATTGGTAAGCATGAATTTACATGCCAAAGAGCAATTTTTTTAAAATAGTTTTGAGTGCTACCTTTTCATCTGAGACAGCAGCTAAGCACAGATACAAAATACAAGCAGTGGGCCCAATTCTGTGGTCCTTAGTTAGGTTTAGTTAGAATGAACTACGTCACTATTTTCTTGAACAGTGTTATCAGTTTCTAAACTGAAGATAATGTTTTTTATTTTTATGTTTCCCCCCCGTGATACACCAATCATTTTACTTATTTACAAATCTTATTGTCCTTTGTCTTAACCATTTACTAAACAATATAAGTCAGCTTAAAATGTTGATCAGCTCAAAGGATGTCTGCCTTGCTCTTGGAATCATAACATAGCTGATCAACATTTTACAATACTAATGCTTTCTACTTTATTTTAAACAGCGGTCAGTCCAAACAATATAGTGATAGTTGAACAGTTAATATGCTCTAGCTCAAGCATACCAGAGAATTACACATATTTTTTAGTTTACTTTTTATTATCTATGGCTAAGAAACATGCAAGATAACCCAGTGTCCTCTCAGCAGGAGGCTAATTTCAGCTCAGTTTTCTTCTTTCTTTCTCTTTCTTGGTGTATAGTTCATATTTGGGTCATACCAAAAGAAAATGATCATGAGGCAACAAGGTCTCACAGCCTGAATTCAGGGTTGGATGACTACTAAGCAAGTTTTTTCCCCCTGTATTTTTCTCATGCTTGTGTAATTTGATTTCTGTAATAATTAGCCTTTTTTGTGTTAATAAAAAAATCTAGCTGATGTACCTTATATTTAGTTTCTGTTCTGCATCTTTCCACTCATTTGGAATGATTTATATGGGCTTTGCTAGTTCAGTGGCAGGTGGGCAATTCCAGAAATTAAATATTTCCTGTTTTTTACTGATATAACTATAAGCACTTAACAGAAGTAGTAAATACTACTATTCCTAATTCATAGAAAACGTAATAAAAATATGGACCGAAAAGTGGCCAGCAGGATAGGAATGAGGTAATGATAAAAAATTAACAAAAATATGGACCTTCATTACTTAGTCAAAAACTCCTACTGACTTCCGTCAAAATCTACCTTGAATGAAAATGGTATAGGGCTCCAGAACTGTATAGTGGCCTGTGTAAAGTTAATCTGAGAATCTTCTTCCAGGTGCTTTCAGCAGGTCTCTAAAAAAAATTCACCCATACAAGTAGCACTAATTGGACCCCATGTTGGGAAACTTTGCAGAGGAGCTTAGGATTGAATGGGCCTTGGAAACTGAACTCCCTCTCCTGTCTAGATATGGCTCCTTGAGGTCACAGTTAAAGCACACCAGGGAGTCAACGTAGAAGGTGGTTGCTTTTTCTTTACTTGTGATTTACCTTTTCTGTAGCTAGAATACTTCAATATTCAGGCTTCTCAATGTATTACTTTCTGCTTGCTCTATATTTTCCTTCCTTCCTTCCTGCCTTCTTTCTTTCCTGCCTTCCTGCCTTCCTTCTTGCCTGCCTTCCTTCCTAGTGTTTTAGACTTTGTTCAAGCAAAATATCTTTTCAAAACAGAAGCACTGATGATATGTGGTTAGGAACCTGAATGACATGCAGTGTGTACATAGTGGTTAACAAAAGAGCATGGACAGCCAGCAGAAGAGGAAAGATTGAAGAAATTCTTTTTAGCCCCATTCTGAACAACAGTTGATGGCTAGGTATCTGTGAAGAGGTTTCAAGAAGACAAGGTGAGATTTCAGTTTGAATATGAGGAGGCAGGTTTGGAACAAATAAGTAGATCTGACAGTTGGCAACACAGGGATGATAGCTGAATCTGTGTTTGACAATGAGAATACACCAAAATAAGATTTGATTGGAAAGGGGAGAAGGCAGCAAAAATATAGCTCTGCTAAACACCTTCAAAAAGTTGGAGATGTGATGTCAGGATGATGGGTAAGTGAAGAAATTATTAGAGATGCAACAGAAGAAGCATGAAAGGACAGGGTCAGGGAAATCAAGAAGGACAAGATGTCAAAAACTAGAATTCAATCAACAATTCTGAATGATGTAATGTAAAGCAGGATAAAATTGGAATAGCAGTTTTCAGCTTTAACAGAGAAGAAGTCTATGCTGTATACAGATCAGACTAACATAGGTATTCAGGTATTACAGCTATAGTTTGTGTGTAAGTATGTAAAACAATTAATCGTTATAGATATATAACCCCCCCTTCCACCGATGGACACACTTCCTTGTTTTTATGCATGTATGCCTGCACACCAATTTGGTAGCTAACCAGTGATTTAATAAAGCAGCACAATAACTATAACTTAAACGCTGACAGAAGGTAGCAAAGGAAGTAAAGTAGAAGAGATTCTTTAGAAGTAGAAACATATTCAGCTGTATCAGAAAGTAGCTTTGAACATAACAGTGTAACAGATTATCATCTTGGTAAAGGAACAGAATTAATCTGAATGCCAGGACGTCTCAGTTATGCAAAATTAATTATGCACACTTGAGCAACATGTGCTTTCCCAAGAAACACTGCAGGTTCCCTTTGACCAAATGTTTTTTAGAATTTGGTATGTTTTATTTCAATAAACTCCTAGATTTACTACTGGTTTTTTTCCATTTTCCACTTTTTAACATGATTCATAAATTATTAAAATTTCATTTAGCAGTGATAAATATTCAATCTTATTATGTCACTTTGCACAAAGAACTAAATCTTAAACTAGCAATGTCAAGAAATTTCAACACTGCAAGACAACAAGTCGCCCCCTCAGATTAAATCCAAGGATCGTAACTAAAGTCCTTTAGGAGCTTTATAGACTATAATAAAGTTTGTAATACAGAACACAAGTGTGGGAAAATTCTGTCTTTGGTGGTCACATTATACCATCCTTAGGTTTCTTTCCAACAGTTTTTGTTTATCTTGTAGATCACCGAGTCCGTGCAAAAACATTAGTCTCTTAAAGGTTCGCTTTATAAACCACATAATTCTGCCAGTTACTTTGCTGATTCTGTAAAGCATTTCATTCTAGAATGGCAACATTTGACTAATGTCTAAATTGGAATCTTCTTAATTGTGAAAAACAGTGTATTCTATAGCAAGACAGGAAAACAGAAAATGCCACATTGTATCTGTAGCCCATTTAATCCAGTGGCCTGTCCCCATAAACGATGAGTCCTATCAGAATCCCCAGAGTGTTCCCCAGGGAAAACACTTCTTAACTCCAGGTGGCTGGGACATGGCTCATTTCTCCTCACATGTGTAGAAAGTTAGTACCCTAAAACTAAGCCAAGTCATCTAGGCTCTCAGTCCAATGGAGAGAAAGGCATTTTCAGAGAGAGATTAATTGCACGCATTTTAGGATGAGATCGCAGGCCGTGTAGAGTTGTCTCTTTCTTTCTACTCAGCAAGCCCAGTCAGCGAGCCTCGACTGCTCCGGCTCTTTACCACTGCACACCTGAAGTCAGGTGAGGTTAATCCTATACACTGCTACTGTACGCATCCCTTAAGTTGTTCATGCCAAGTAATATAATGAGATATATGCCAATTATGAATATGAATGTGTAGTTATTTTTTAATTTTTTATAGACTTTTGGAGCTCATGGTATGTGTGGCAGAGAATTCATGGGCTATTGAAGTTGCACTAAAAAAGAACCGGAAACAATTCTCAATTACTTGCTTCCATTTGGACTGGGCAACCCATTGCTTTTGCATTAGGAAGTGAAGCAGCTGGTTTGTAGTGCCTGTTTCTGTATTACAGGTTACATAGCTCTGCCATATCTACTTGCCTAAATTTTCTCTGTGAATGAAACCTTACATATCTCTCAACTGGAATTATGTGTTTAGTAGCTTGATTAATTGTGTCTCTGAAATACCTTGTGAGAACATTTATACCCATTGCATCTTTTTTAGACTGGGAGGATGAAAACTGAGTCCAGGATTAGAGAAGAAATTGTACATTTAAAAAATCATCATATTTAATGTAACGTTTGTGGCTATTTTTAAATTTAATATTGTTTGGTTGACTACTGCAAACTCAGGGAATGTACTCTTTTCTTTGACATACGCTCAGATCTTTTGCCTGAATTTCTATACTGAATTTCTTGTGGTATATAACTCTTTGTTCATATAATTTATTTCTTATTCTACTAATTGCTTACTGTGAGACAGTTTTTAGTTGGAAACAGAGTCAGTTTTAAAACATGCAAATAGGTTTGTAGATATGTTGGAGGAGCCAGAGAAGCATGTTCTTTTAGAAGGATAGGTTTCTTAACCCTGATCATATCATCCTAATCTAAGTGACGTGCAATTTTATTTTAACTGTTTCTTATTACTGATGTATATGGATCTCTGACATTTTCAGAACTACCCTTCATACCTTTTAGAAGGTAAGTACTCTCTACTTTAGTATAAATACTGATTTTAATCAGATTGCATATTCTTGTCGGTAGTTCAGAAATTTCTTTCTTAAATGCCCTTAGAATTTATTGATTTACTTTCCAGTCCTAGGAGCCTGTTTTTATTTAATTTGTGCATTTGTTCCAGCACATCTTTTAATTCCTGTGTTTGACAAAACCTCCTCTATATCACCTATCACAAGGAAACTTGGTATGTCTATTTTCCCAAAATTCTACGTGGAAATGCTAATGCAAAAAAGTCATTTACCTTCATGTCAGTGTCTCTGTATTCTCATTAGCTTTCTTACTTTTCTACTTAATAGCCCAATGGACTTATAAAATCTCTTGCAGGCTTGCTGCTTCTTAATACTTGAGAAAATCTTGTTTTCATGTCAGGCTATCTGCTCCTCAAATCCTCTGTCATCCTTCTAATCTCCACTGTGTACCTTAGCCACTGTATTTTATCCCTATTGACTTCACAAGTTAAAATTCTACCTTCAGAAAAATACACGTTTGACTATACTAACTTCTTGAAACTTCCTGTAGCCCTATCGTTTATTTTTGCTTGTCAGCTTCCTTTTTTGTTTAGGATTATGCATGCCTTCTGTTACACTGTTATGGTTGCTCAAGTAGCCTCCATGCTGAGTCTAAGGATTTTAATTTCCTCACTTTTGACTTTAGGGTCTTTTTAACTAGCTTCCTCATTTTTTGTACAATCTCTCCCCTGAGGATGTTGAAGTTAATTATATTGTGGTCACTATTACTTAGTGGTTCAACTTTACTTACTTTATAAACTAACTCCTGTGTATTACTTGAGAGGCTTTTCTTGACTTAGTTCTTTATAGCTCTAAGATTAAAACAACTAACATATGTATCAAAACATTTTTTTTTAACATCCTAGCAAAGCTAACTGGAATGTCTAGAAAAAGGCATGTATTTACAGGGGAATCAATAACAAGGACCAAGAGCATTACTCTAACACTGGTGAAATGCCGGCTAGTCTTCATTACCCACAAGACTAGAACAAATCAAATAAATTAATGATGGCTCCATTTAGAGAGAGAAGTACAGAAGCATACTGATATCCCCCCATATAATTTAAAATAATACCACAAAAGAGTCAGAATTAGATTCAAAAGAGCATTTCCAGCAGGATGTTATCCCCATTTTAGAGAAAGGGAACATATTTGCTGGCTCACAACACTGTCTGCTGCAGTTTACTGTTTATAAAGTTCCTCTGTTAAATATGGAAGAGGTTGGTATTTCTTAGCTCATGGTATTACCTTATTACATCTTGATGTTGTATAATTGCAGTAATTACATAAATAAAATTGACTTTTTATTCAGTATAAAATGACTGATAATGTTTAGAGAAGTGCACTTTGGTTTGTGGTTTGTTTCCACACACCCCCCTCCTCCCCCCCCGGAATGGAATCATTAGCATCAGAGAACTAATCAAAGTAACATCTAGAAATAAACTATAACTCTTATTTTTCTTAAGTGATACCTACAGTTTGGGATGAAAGCTCTCCCATATTGTGAACCTGCAGTCGGTGAAGAATAATGCTACATGTTTAAAAAAAATAAGTAAACAACAGACACTAATCAATGACAATAAGCTGACAATCCCCAGGTTAGCCAGGAACCCCTAAATTCTTAATAAAATGAGTAGACTTCTTCCCCAACCAGGTATGGGACATGAGGTACATCTTATTTGAACTTCTCAGACAAAAGAGGAGTACAAACAAGAACAGACAGATCTGGAACGAACTTACCCTTGTGTCAATCACGGGTAACATTACCAATGTCTTCCGAACATCAGTGCAGGAAAATCAGTAAAAGAAATGTATGGGCCATCAACTCCATTTTTACATATGCAAGTTCAGAACAGCTACTGGCTGTCTAGCACTAGCTGTTGCCAGAAAGGTAAGTTAGAATGTCATGCTTCAGCAATCTTATGGAATTACACTAATATAAAATGAGTATAAATTATATGACTCAGGCCCATACTATTTAATCACTGTTACGCTGTTGAAGATTGTCGTAATTTGAGTATTTGATCAATTTTCCACATAGCAATATGAATTAAATCTTGATTTTAACAGCATGTAGTTCAATTTTGATATGAGCACATACTTTTCCATTGTTAAAACAACCAGCTTACATCCCAGAAGTGCTATTTGATGTTTTCTTAATAACAATTTAAAAATAATAGCTTATGACAATATGTTGTCTAATGACATCTTAATAAGTAGTGGGCCATCAATAGTTATCATGTTACCCTATACTATGGCAGAAACAATAAACAGATTCCCCTTAGAAGAAAGGGCAGTGAAGCTGACACTGCTAGTGGTCTTTTGGTTTGTGGTGATTGTAGTGATTATATTTGAAGTCTGGCTCAAAACATGTTTTATTTTTATATAATAAAGTTGTGGTAATTGCTACTGAAAACTCAAGATGGACAAACCTGAAAAAAAATTAGGATCCCATCAACTCTGTGAGATGGGAAAAACTAAGGAAAATCACAGAGCTTACACCAATACTTCGTATCAGGATTTTATTATTTCTATTTCTAGAATGAATGCAACACAATATTTTTGTTTTAAATAATAAACATTACTGAGCTAGAAACACTGTATTTTATGAATTCCTTAATTCCTTTTTTTGTTCATTCATGTGTTCGATCCTTCCTTCCTTCTTCCTTCTTATCTCTTTCTTCTCTTTCTTTCATGCTGAGTTCACCAGCTTAAGCTGGGCATTCTACTGTACAAGAGTTTAGTATCGTATGAACTAAGTACTTCCCCCTGCTCCAACAACTTATGTCTTGCTGTTCTGGATTTCTCCTAAGTATCCTTGTTCTTCCAGGCTCATTAGTAACTTAGAGGGACTTGAATGTAGCACTCTGATTTACATCAGGGATCTTACTCCTTTCAGCTCAGAAGAGTTATCTTTTCTGTGACAAAGGCTATCGCAGATATGAATAACTATTTTCATACTGGGCTTTTTTTTTGTCTAGCTGGAATCACACCATCATAGAATTTGCCTCATAAATCTGACTTCGCTTCATAGACAATAACGGTACAGTCAGCACTCTGCCATCACAGCAAGGTGAACAGAGAAGAGTAACTTAGGTCAGTCGCGTCTTTATTATTGGCAGATGAAACAGTGTCTTCAACAGCTTCAGAGCAAGAATCAGCTAGGCAGTGTGTTTTCCCTATGAAGGCAGTGCCATTCTGAGGATCCATAGCAAGAGGTTTTTTGCTAGATGCAAGGAGGGACATGTAAGCCACAGAGTAAAGCAAGCCATTAAGTAGGTAACCTACTGGTATTTTAAAGCTGCTTGTGTGAAAATTTGGAGATTGAAATATGTATGAGATGTTATCAGGTAACAAAAATACGGGCGTTCTGTCAACTTTGGTAGGCTGCAGGAAAAGGAGGATAAATACTGCAAAGCCAATTTCATCTAGTTGGAACTGTAGTAAAAAAAAGTCAGGACCAATGCTGCAGAACCTCAAACGTGCCTTGGAAAAGACAGGCACCTAGCATTTTTCAGAAGATTTGATCGTTTCTACAATTTGGCATGATATTAGATGTTATCTTCATAGAAGCGCGTTTTTAATATGGGCATTTCTACATACTTGTTAGTCTTTGTGAAAGAGCGACTTCAACAGAGTTTCTACGCCCAGAGGACGCGCTCTCACACCCACGGCACAGCTCTGCCAGCGGCAGGAAGGGGCTGGTACTGGACAGCCAATGGCAGCATGGCCGAGCCTGGAGCCCTGCTCTCATTGGCGGCCCTGCCGTCTCCCGACCAATGGGAGCAAAGCCGCCCACTGCAGCAGGCACAGGACGCAGCCCGCAGAAGGCCAATGCAGAGCTGTCCCCAGGCCTTTCCTCTACTGGAAATGCCGCGTTTAGGTGCATTATTTATTTAATCCACAGAATCATGCTTTTTGTATAAAAAATTAAAATTATTTAATAAAATTACTATTATTCGTTATAGCTTTCCTCACCTTCTTCTCTAACTTTTTCCTTTAGTTCATCTCCTGGCATCTTTGGGACCATGCATACACGTATGGTCATGGTCCAGCTTGATTGATGTGTGGGCGTTTCAGTCAGTTTTACAATTCATATAGAAAGCTCTAGAGCGCGCTTCTGACTTTAAACTTAGAAGATTTGAATCATCTTCAGCAAATTAAAGTTGACCTGTGAAGAATATGGCAGGTGGGAAATTTTGACACTTGAAAATCACATATGATTTGTGGAAAAAACATAGTACCAAACTATGATTCCTTTAAAGCTAGTTGCAGGTTGTTTCCAAGGTCATGTAGAAGCAGTCATTAGTTGTTAACCAATATTCATATTCATGTTTTTGGGTATTGATAGTAATAATTTCTTCACAAAAATCCGTTCTTTTCCAGTGGTCATAGTGAATAATGATGGACGCTGATACTTGGAGACATGTAAACTATGTAAGAAAAATGTGTCTCTATAAATAGGGATGCATTTCTGCTACAGGGGAGCGTAAGAAATTTTCAGATGTAGTGTAATTATTGTCTGTAAGAAGAGAACTTGACAACCTATAGAAAACTTAAAAACTCAGAGTGTAAACTTTGAAAATGTCAGATAAAGTATCACTACAGAAAATGTCTACAATTTAAAAATACACTTATGAAAAAGCATTGCCATATACAGCTCTAACTTAATTTTACTTTGGTAGGTAATTGTCTCTTTATGAAGAAAATTTGAAGTTGCCATGCTGAGGTTGATACAGAAATATTGGTCTCTGAGACAAAAACTGCTGTTTTTGGCTGGACAGTGCTCTGAGGTGAAGGTAAAGGTAAAAGCTTAAGAAATTTGTAACAGAAAGAATTTCTGAAATGAGAAAAGAGCTGTGTTACATGATACAGACACAAAGATTGAACAAGTGAGAATAAAAACGAATGCGGGGAAGATACTGACAGGAGACGGTGTAAAAACGGGGTCTACTGCAACATGCGTGTACCAACAAACAATCATTTTCATCATTCTGACGGTGAAATTCATAGTTGTTAAAATCCAGCTCCTACTAAAGATATCTTCTACCACTCCACAAGAGAACTTTGAATGACAAATTGTAATTCAATTGGCACTGGATATCCTGAGCAACAGAATAATGTACCAACAATAACCTTTACTGAGAAGCATAAGCGTGCCTGACTTTTGGACATATGACTTAATCCACAGATTTCAGCAACTGAGGCAGACAAACCTAGAGATCAGCACATGAATACTGGTCTGCAGCCCCTAGGATAAGGTTCTGATCATTCACAGATAGAAGTGGCAATTTTTACAATGCAAAGAGTCCAAAAGAATTCCACAGCTATGAACTGTACCACCACATGATCTCCCACAACGCACAAGTTCTTCAGAGAGCTCAGTGCTTCCCGGTTCCTGCAGTTCCTCAGCTTGGCTTCAGGTTGAACCATCCATTTGTTACCCGTACTCTGCTTTCGACAGAGACATACAGGCTAATCAGATCGATACTTCTTTGACCTGAGCTTTATCACTAGTTACAGGTATCGAGTGATGTGAGAGGGAGTACTGATTTTTTCAGGACTCCAAAATGAAGCCTACAGAGCAGAGGAACTTTTTTTTAAGAATCATCCTCTGATATTAGTTTGGATTAGTTCCCTCTCCAAAAAGAGAGGGAAAAAATAAATTAATAACAAAACAAAAAATGTATTGGATTTTTGTGTTTCTTTTAAAACAATAATTATTTTTTAGTCATTTTAACACCATATATTGGTAGCAGACTTGTAAATCTTTAACACTGTAGGTCAACAATATAAAAGCTAGCGTAAAGACCCCCAAACAGAAAACGTGATCAATATTGTAAGTGCTGCAAACGGTGGAAATAACTAAAGAGAAAAACACCAGATTTTCTGTCAGAAAATCACTGCACAGGTAAAGACAAAGAACAGATAGCTCTGGTAGACTTTTTGCTAGTTTTTGTTAATCATAAAGAGATTCTGATGGGGAAAAATGTAGTCTGTTGAGAGACAGTAGCACAAGGAAATGTTTGCCGTATTTAGATCTTCTTTCACTAAAAAAAGAAGAGGTCATTTCAGGTCAATCATCCTGGGCTCTTTTCTTTAGGGGAATGAGTCTCCAGCATGGCTCTTTATATAAAAGGATTTCATGGGCCTGAGTTATAGCTATTGGTATAATCACAGGTTTCAGAAATAAGAATAGTTATTTCTTATTTCTTTGTGAATGGAGAATGAAAAGGTCATTCAGTGTATGGTACTTCAAACACTTAAAAGGAAAGGTATTTTACTACTTACATAGCTTTTTATGTACTATATAGAAAGTATGCATAATGTTGCCACACTGCTATGCAGAAATGGAAAGAGTAAGCCTTTTTTATTTTGTGAGAAAACTTGAGATACATTTGCATTTCTTATATTGACCATAAAATCATAAGGTTTATGAAATCATGGAAGACATGAAGAAGGTAAATAAGAAACAGCCCTTCCCTGATACTTCCAGATCAATATTTGTTGAAGAGTCAAATGAAATTACTGTGGCAGGCTCAACACAAACAAAAGGAGGTTTTTTTTCACCTGGCATGTGATTAAGCTACGGGAAACTCCATGCCATAGAAGGTAGTAGATTCTAAATTATACATGGATTTAAAAGCAACTGAACAAATTAACGGAAGAAAAATCCCCCAAAAGCAGTACCTGTGGCTGAGAAAAAACATTAATTTATTGGAGGCTGGGAGAGGATTCTACATGCTTCCATGTTCTTAACACCCTTCCTTAAACATCTGCCAGTGTCCAGTTTTGGAAACAGAATGCTCTTGATTTAACTCACTCATTATGTTCTTATGACTTATTTTTTTTTCCTTCTTTTTTCTGTGAGTTTTTGTATTTTCTTCTGTGTTTTCCAAAGATCAGTTACACTCTGTGCAATTCCAGATTATTGTTTCTTAACTTGTAATGGAAAACAAGTAGATGAAACCCATTTCCAACCTAACAAGTAGGTACATATGCCGATTTAAACATCTCTCTTGTTTTGGGCATAAATGAATGTCTCTGAAGGCTAACCAGCTACCCTAACAATGCCTGATGAATCACAGTTTGGGAGCATTAAGAACTTTTTTTTTCCTAAAGTGACATATGTGAACACTTCTGGAGGCTGTTTGTGTATAAGATGGGCCAATGACCTGGTCCATAACCCATGAGGCATATTGTTTGGTAATGACAAGAATTACAGGCTTGAGGCTAATAAAATAACTTGTGCTTTAGATCTAAAAAATATCTTTAATAAGCTTCCTATCAGTTTATAAACATTGGTAGAGATTTTCCTGATCTTCACCCACTGAGAAATTTGGGAAAACATACATGAACATTACAATCAGCGTAATTCAGATAGCAGTATATTCTCTTTCAAGTCATAACCTTTTAGATGAAGCTTAACTATTGATTTATAAAGTCGGCATTTCTTTTCTTGCCCTTCCCATTGGCTGAGATGTAGCAGAAAGAATTTCCCAACTAAATTCAGATTACAGCAAGCTTCAGAAGGATTGTCACTGACTGAGAAGAACAGTTAACTATGTTTTCATGTACAATTGTTGCTGTGGGCACATCACGTGTTAAAATATAGGTTTAGCCACATTCACCCAAATTCATCCTACAGTGCACAGTACAAGGCTTCTATTTCTATGGTATTGAACTAAGACTTTATGGTCAATCTGGAAGTATCCTAAGGCTTTCACCAATCTTTTAATTCCTGGATTATTTTCTTTTGCCTGAAGTTTCCCTTCTGCTTCCCTTTTGTTTGCTATTAATGCTTCATCTCTTCTGGGAGGGTGATTCACAGTTAATCAGCTCATCTATTCTGAGACATTCAAAAACATTGCTCTATGGACAGGCCAGCAGGCATTGCTGTAACCCTTGTGTGGTTGAACCCTTCTCTTTCCTCAGGGGCTTCACTGTCTCTGCTGCCCTGTAACTGTTATACAATTACCACCAAACCATTGGGCCAGCTGCAGACATTAGTACCATCAACAGAATTGCTGCAAATGTAATTTGCGTTACCTAATGAGCAGCTTGTTTACATAAATATACCAGGTAAACTGGAAAAAACAAATTCTACAGCTTGGAACACAAATTAATATTAGGTAGATAGAGAAAAAACTTCCTGCACTTGAACAGGAACATCTACATCATGTTTAACATTTTTGTTTTCTCATTGTCTTTTAGCACTTTCATACAGAAAACATAGTTTTCACAATTTGAACAAATATTTAAATATTAGTTGAAATTTTGAATGAATTATCCTATTTTATTATTGCCATTTGGAGAGTACAAGTCGTGTTCTGTATCCATGCACTGGATTCTGAAATATATATGGTTTTGCTTGCTTCATATATACAAAATAAAGTTAGAGTGTACCATACTAATTACATATTGAGTGTCTGCTTTATCCTTTAACTAGAAGAAATTCTAGTCACTCATCCTTTCCTCACCTTTCTGGTTTCCTCTGTCTTAGCATTACTAGATTTATAAGCTCACACTTGTTTTATTAGAATGTTTTAAACTAGAGTTTCCACAGACTGAATGTGCAGTGTTCATGTTGTCAGACCCATTTGCATGTCTTCTGTAGTAAGGACAGAACCTCACAATTTTCCATACACATTCCCATTTACTTTTATTAAACTCCTCTTTAGTAGCCGTGAGCTTGAGGTAGGTCATCCTCTTCTTGAAATACACTAAAATATTGTTTTTCAGATTGATTCTCTCATGCTTATCACATAACCCATGTAACTGTAATATTTCCTGCTCAAAAGTTTTAGCATGCACCTGTGCATTATCCAGGCTGAGAAACTGTTGATGAACAGGCACCAACATGGGGTGCTAGTACCATTTCTTCCCCTAGGGGCAGGAAAATATGCTCATTACAAATCAGTCACCTACAAAATAGATGTTTCATTGAGACATATTTAAAGGTAATTACCAAACACTAATTCTGCAAGCCATTTTTTAGTTATCAGCCACTCTCAGTTCATCCACCAACTCAGCTATCCAGCCTTCTCAGTCTGGTTCTTGAAATCCAATTCTCATACCTTGTTTTCTACACTTTGGTGTGAACATGTGCTTCCTGATCATTCATTTAATCTGTGAGAAGATTTAAATTTCTCATTTGAATCACCTAGCATTTTATTCCTTAGTATGTCTAGTCTAAAAAGTATCAAATGTAAACCAGTCTACTATTCTTGCGTACTACACTGTCCCCATTAAATATTTACTAGATCTGTTCGTATTAATAAGTTTACCAAATCTTTAAAAAGCACACTAAACAGAACAGAGCAAAACTAAAACTTTGAGTGTCTAGCTCTACCTCTTAAGTTTAATGTCAACTCATTTTCCAAAAAGGGTGATGAAACTGAAGAAACTATTAGCCACTCTTAAAATGTTTTTTTTTCCCATTGTTATTTTACACTGTACCAGCATTGTATTTACCAGCTTCCTTATTTTTTTCCTCATTACTGACAGTTTTTTTTTCTTTTATAACCAATTTAAAAAATATTTCTATAAAATTCCCTTAATTTGACAGTTATGCCTATAACTTTCGATGTACTGGTTTATTTAAAGGGGAAAAATACTCCTGGTCTGAACACAGGTTAAAAAGCTACTTTATGTTGACACGGGTACTTCTGTATGAGACAGGGAACATCGACATATATCACCTTTACATAATGCATGTCAAGGAGCAGCAAAGGCCACCTGCACCCTACAGAAGGCTAGTCAGGAGCTGAGGGTGACCACAATGCAGGCTGGGCAATGACCTCAGTGACCAGGCACAGCCCCACAGACAGGAGCTGGGCAGGCAGAGCAGGGGTGCTGACAGCAACAGAACCTCAGGACAGTCCAGCGGCCATCAGACAAAAGCAAGGTAACAGGTCTAAGGTCAGTCCGGGAAATCCAAACAATAATTCAGGACCAGGACTGGGTACAGGTATACCTACACCACAGCTCAAGCCATGACTGAATGCTGAGGCCCGAGCGTACGTATGGCTCCTGTGGCAGAGGCCAGAGGGTGTGGGTGGAAGACTGTGGTGGAAGTACCTCATCTCAAGTACTCAAATTCATACTAGAAACACTCCTTCTCATCTACCCAAACATTTCTTTGACTTACTATAACTGTGAATAAACCTTTCAGGACTTTTCGCATAAATTTTTACCGTATTTTGTATTTATTACGTGAATGAGGATGGTATGATTTCTCCTACCCAGCCCCTCTGAGGAACAAATGAGATATAAAAGTATCTCAAATGGCATATTCTCTCTCTCTCTGATCTTTCTAGCTGACTAGATTCTTCAGCCAAGCAGTTGGCTTCCACAGTGATTTGAAGTTTAGGGGTCTTTTAAAACCAAATTTCCATTATTTTTAATTCCTCACTGCAGATCATCTCCAGCACTATAAAGTTATAAATGGTTAAATTACGCTAGAAATTGTCTAAACCTTCCTGTAAAACATGTTTAATAAAATTGTTGGGTACCTGTTTGATCCTGTTTGCCAACTCCAATAAGGCACATTTCAAAATCTGTCTTACTGCAATTTTTCAGTCAACATAAGCTTTGGCTTCAGCAGACTGCATTTCATCTCTCCACTTCTTCTTGAGAAGCCTCCAGTCCCCCCTATGACCTCACTTGGGCTTGTAATTCTTTCTAGCCATCCTTTACTGCCTTTTCAGCAGCTTTGGTTTCTGTGACCGACAGTGCAAGATGTTCTGTCACGGCTCTGCGAGGAGTACCAGCTCACAGCCCCTCTCTCTGCCTTTTTTTCTTTGACTTCTTCTGTAGTCCCTAGGCCTCGGACAGTTATTTCTGCCTGGGACTCCAGCCTGTTCCTTGCCAAGCCGGGTGCTGTCCCCGTGGGGATGGCTCACCTCTTCACAGCGCTTAGTTCCGCTCCGCATCTACCCGTGCCCGGTGGATTGCTACGGGCCCTGGATTACGCTTGTGGCGCGTTTTGGCCCTGTTCAGGGGAGCCTGGCGGTTCAGGTCCCGCGGACGGGACGGGCAGCCAGGCAGCTCTCCTCCACGGTCCCACTCAGCCCCCCTCCTGGCGCTGCTGCTCGGTACGACTCTCGGCAGCTTTGGGTGGGCCGGCGGCTGAGGAGCGCTGCCCGCTCCGCCGCGGGACTCTCGCCTGAGGCGCTCTGAGGGGAGCGCGGGGAGGGGGTGAGGCGGGACTGGCCGCGCGCGCGCTCAGAGCGCGTTGCCATGCCGACGCAGCGGGCCGCGCGGCGGGCTCAGCGGTGCCGGCCGGCCGTTGGCCCCGCCCGCGCCACCGCCCTCGCGTCCCTGCCGCACTACAGCTCCCGGCAGCCCTCGCGCCGCGCCGTGACTCGGCTGAGGCGACGGCGGCGCCGGCCGGGATGGAGTGAGGGGGCGAGCGGCGGAGAGAGCGTAGCCCGCCCAGCTCCGGCCCCCTCCCCCTGCTCTCTCTGGCCCGGGTCTATGCGGCCCCCCAGAGACCATGGGATCCAGGATCAAGTGAGTGTGCCCCGCAGCTCTCTGGCCCCGCTTGCAGGCCCTCAGGAAAGCGGGAGGGGTCCGGAGAGCGAGAAGGGGACTTCCCCGCCCTCCTCCCAGCTCCCCGTGAGGCCGCGCGGGCGAGACCCCGGCCGAGCCTACAGGACTCGGGGCGGGGCGAGAAAAAGAGGGAGAAAGAAGGGGGAAGAGTGCCTCCCGCCCCCAGGCCAGCCCGCGGGCCGGGGAGGGAGGCGGTGGCGGTAGGGCCCCGTGCCGCCGAGCCCCAAGTCAGCGGCAGGACCCCGGGAGCTCCCCCGCCCCCTTGCCCTGAGGAGGGGAGGAGAGTGTCGTTTCCCGCCCTCAGGCCCGAACCTGGTCTGGTGTCTGCTCTCTTCCTCCCTGTCGTCAGACCTCCCTGTGGTAGTGCACAGGGCTAGGCTGTGAGGGCGGTTTGAATTCTGTCGGTGCAGGCCTTAAGAGGGGTGGGGGCTGCTGGAATGAGCCCGTCTTCCTGGGCAGCACTGGTGACGTCTGTTTTGGGGGATGTTGGGGTCGAGAGAGTTCAAAGCCTCTTGGATAGGTTTGAGCGTGCTAAAGGAGAGATGGATACTCTAGCTATGGTATGTTGAAAGTGCATTAGCAAGGGGATTTGGGAGAAGGAGAAGAGTGGTGCAGGTGATTAGTACATTGGGCCTGCAGCTCCATGCTCTCAATATCTGTCTAATTTTCATAAAACTGGGGGTTGATTTATTGGTAAGCCCTGTTGGTGTGTTTGGTATTGTCACATTAAAGATCACATTAAAGATATGCTGTTCAAGACAAATTCAATTCCCCTGAAACAGGTAGAGGTGTAATAAAGCTATCAGCCAGGCAGGGAGTGCCGACATCTTTGTGCATGAAAAGTGTGGTAGAGTGGAGAGATCCAGTTAGATTGTATTTTATTCAACAGTTTCAGTAAGTGCTGTTGAACAGCTGTTTTTCCTTCTTGAACACAACGTTCTTCAAGATTACATAGGGCTTTAACTTTTTAGCTCTTTTGTTTAACTTGAATATGAGACTGCAGGAGAGAGAGTTTGTAGTGTCCTTAGTGTGATGACACATCGTCATGTTCTCAAGCCCGTAGGCTGGATAGACATAAATGTGTGTCTATCCAGCCAGGTGTTTTATGAAAATGTAAGTGGATAATGAGTGCTTGTAATGATAGCACGGAGGTGACTGGTTGGTTCCAGAAAGCAACCTTCCTTCTTTGGGAGCTACTGAGGGGATAAATTTTGCACTTCTTTGGTGTATGAGTTCTCAACTGTTGCTACAAAAAAGTCTGCAAAACTAGTTAAACTCTTAGATTACATTTAAACAGGTAGAATCACATTAGATTACATGTCTACAGGTAAAATCTGAAACTTACTATTTTGACAGCAGAGCAGGCTATATCTGCAACTTGCATCTTCGGATCTTGCAGTGGTCACCCTTGCTTGGGTCACTTCAAGATTATGATCTGAAATGACTTCTTATAATGACCTTATCTTGAATCTCTTAAAAGACTGATGCTCACTTAAAATGTAGTTTCTTTTGTGCACATACAGAATCCACAAGCTGTGTTTACTGTTTTTGGGTTTTTGATTGCTAATTTGACTTTTAATGGCTTTGCACATACTTTGCTGAATGTGAATGTAATCACTCAGATGAGAGCTTCAACTGGAAACATCCCTGGGTGAGGAGTTGTAGCAGTTAGAAGTATTTATTACAGCCAGTGGACTTTAGCACTTTTTCTGTGCTTCAGTGTTTCAGCGTGAACTGTCTTTCAAGATTACAGACAAAGCGCACGTCTTTCTCTGTCACTAGGAAAACACAAGTGATAGCCCCATATAAGCAATACTTTTCATTCCTCTTGGACTTTGTGAGAAAGCATTTTGTCTGTTGTGTGATTAAGCAACTTTGTCTTGAGCAACAATTAATAAATTGCTTTTCTCCACTTTGGACAGAACATTGTGTATATGCAGAGTAAGGACAAAATTTCAAAACAATCTTGAAATATATAAAGAATGAGAAAGCCCATCAGAGTAAGAGTGCTTTTCTGGTCTGCTCTTCTGAGCTGGATGTTTAATCCAGCAAGGACTTTCAAGTTAATAAGTAGCTCCCTTATTGGGGCAGGTGGGAGCGTGAATGAGAAAACTATTTTATAATTGGGTATACTGAGGCATGCCTCCTTTAGTGGTGTTGCCAATATGCATTGGAGCCCTAGCAAAAATCCAGTAGTCAGATCTCTCGGTTTTTGCAATAGATTGATAATTATGAGGGATATTAAACTCCTTGGCACATGATCACTTGCACATGCTGTGGTATACTCTGCATGAAACCTGGACATATGTGTCAGTTATATTTTTGATGGATGTATAGTAATGAGTCATTTGAGTAAAAGATTGCTCAGAGGAAATTATCAGTAGCTGCATCAGACTGAAGTGAAAGAAATCAAGAAGTTGCCAGCAATCCTGTAATCTTTTGGCTTTTGTATAGCTGCAGGCGGAAAAAAAGGTAAATTGAGTATTGGGTTACAGTGTTGGGTTAAGCTCTGTGTTAGAGCATGTTGTACTGTACATGCAAGGCACTCCGTGCCAGCAAGGTAATGCAAAATAGGAATCTGGTTAACCTGACTGCTATCGCTTCTTGGTAGCCTTCGGTCCTCAAGACATTACAAAAGAGAAAAGATTTTTTATTTTTTTTAAATAATGTGTCAATATCAGTCTGTTCAACAGAATTGCATTGCACCGTAAAAAAACTTGGCATGTTCCTTTCCAGAGGTGGTTGTGTTTCAGTGATGACAGAAAGGATAGTTCATATTAATCTGGGAATGCTTTCAGATGTTTGACATAAAGTTTACGATAAACTGAAATGTAATATTACCTACCTAGGGAATATCAGGCAGAAAAAATTAAATGTATGGAAGTTAATCATGATTTAAGGTGCAATTTCTGAATTGAATTAGCAATTACAGATTTCTGCTAATAACTTTTTCTGCAAGAGTTGAGCAACTAAGTCTTGTTAAAAGACAGCTAACTATCAAACAGTGTCAGGCACCTCTCTAATGCTTCAATTTTTAAATAGAATAATACTTTCTGTCATAAATTCTATTACATTTTCCTATGTGTAGAAAAAAAAATGCTCCTGAACAGAATTTAAATAGTGGCTTTAAATATGTATGGTATGTACTTTCTTACATACAGTTTTGGAGAAGGACTTTATTTAATTTTAGTCCGCAGAAATCTCTTGCAATTTGGTAAAAACAAATAATTTTGATTGTAAAAGGTACATAAATATCTTATTTAAAATATTACTTCAGTGTAAAATTGAATTTCTTATGGATTACTTTGATACTAAAGCTATTTCTACATCAGAGAGATTTGAAGTAATTCATACAACTAGCATTTAGCACAAAAGCATTCCTTTCTTGTAGAGCTCCTTCCTAAATTTCTATTTACAACCAGACACTGCATTTCCTTCTGAAATTATTCAGTTACCAAATAAATGGGGTACTATGTATTCTTGTACATACATGCCCTATGCATTTCTTTATTGCATCTGTATGCTCACTTAATAAATGACCACAGGTCTTTCAGTGATTATTTGGAAGCTATTAGGAGGAAGAAAAACCTTTGTGTGTGTGTGTTTAATTTTATAATGCTGTGGATGATTTCAGTGTGTTGAGGTTTCAATATGACATGCAGGTGGCATTAGATATCTGCAGGGTAGTTCAATAGTCATAAAAATGGACTGCAAAATATACATATTATGATGCATGTTTGTGCTGTATTTGCAAACTGTATGAAGTCTTATAGTGACTTGTTTCCTTAATTCCACTGAAAAGTTATAAAAAATTCAGAGTTCAACAATGACTTCATTCTCATACTGAGGTGTTAGCTTGTTGAATGCAGCCTTTAATACTAAGTTTCTGACTTGGCAAAGCTACTTTAATTTCACTGTTCATAGAAATAAGTGGACGTTTGTCATGCAATATTAAAATACAAAATTTAATGTCTCTTTGTCTGAAAGTTTTGGTATATAGTATGTGCTCTTGCCAGGTGTGTTATAGAGTGTTTTCACTACAGGATTTGAACACAGACTCTAACATAATACTAAAACGGTGTTGTTATTTTAGCCATTAGCTATAAAAATATTACCAAATTTATAAACTTTTAATTAAGGAAACAGGGTGCTAAAAATAAAGACATAAACAAGGAGGGTAAGATAAGGCTGCACAGCAATATATATGAAAGGAAAAATACATTTCTGGTGTTATGTGGATATCGTTTCATCCTCATCTTGTACCATGATTGTAGGAATGTAGTTAAGAATCTCAGTATTTGAAGCAGATTATATGCAGCGACTCTAAAGTAGCACAGAGAGAATTATGCAAGTTTGTTTTATACTGCAGAATGATAGTTGATTTGTTGATTTTAGACTTCTCATAACTTAGGAATGTAGTTTTCTGAAAAATGGCTACTTAAGACATCAGTTTGGAACTGGTGGCAAATTAAATTAATTGAATTGTGAACCGAATTGTTACTCCTGAGAGGTGCTCTGTAAAACTGTAGAGTGTGATCCTATGCTACTGAAACCAACGGTAGATTTTCTGTCGATTTAAATAGGTGTGGGGTTTGGCTTAGATCCACTTGAGTTACACTAAATGGGCCTGTGGCATGGTTAGAAATGTTTTGTTTAATCCCTTTTGGTGTTAAAGTAAGATTAAAAATAATAGAAATTCTCTGAAGAGTAGGCTGATCTTCTTGACATGTTTATGTGTTTGGTTTGAGATGCTGCATAAGATGAGTTTAATTTTTAAAATTATTATTCAGGCAGGTATTCTAGCATATATATATGTAAAAATAAATATATATATATAAATATATATGTTTTTTGTCATTATTTTCATCCTTAGCTGTAGGGAACTAACAAAAGTCACAAGTTAATTATACCTCAACAATTTTCTAATGTTAGATAGTTTACATTAACACATAGGAGACAATATTGTCACTGTACAAGCAGCCATAAATTTAGAGCAGTACTTATGCAGTTTTGATTCTTGGTTTTAATGAGAAAATCTAAGAATAAAATGTCACATGTTCAGACTTACAAAATCCTTATTTCAATAACTAAAAAATTATAGTCTAATATGTGATTTTTCTTTAATCTCATAAAAAATTTTGGAGTAGCTAAAATTGTGAGTCAGGAATTGAACTCAAAATATGCTTTCTTATATAATCACCTGCTGCCTTTACATGCTCCTCATGAAATGTGATTCCAGAGCTTCGCTTAGGGAGTTATGTTAGTAAGAACTCAAAATGTACACTTTCTTTAGTTTTATGACATTAACTTTTTACTTTTATTACTGGTATATTTATAACTCTGGAGCAGAGTAAGTCTTTCCTGAAGCTTCATTTACATTCTGTAGCTGAATTTGGTATAATTTTTGACTGTCCCACCTATTCCTTTATTTTACGTGCATCTGGCAGCTTTTTGGATTTAAAACTCTGGAGTCTCATGAGGTGAAGCCTCGTGCATTTGTAATATTCTTCAGGGTGGCTTTTTTTTTGACAGAGATAGAAATATTTTGACAGGTAGTAAGGAGGGGAAATGTCTTAATCCTAAATACAGCCTCTTACGTTTTCCAGTAATGTATGCATAAAATGACTTTGCATCCTCTTGACTGCAGCTTCTTTCCGCCCCCCCGAGCAAATAGTATCCTGAAGTTGAACTCAAGGGTCACAATAATGAAAATGTGAATCTGTGTTGTTTGTCCCATGTGGACAATGTGGCTGTTTTCAGTTTGGTGAAAATTCAGGGTTTTTTTTTTTTTCCCCCCTGAAAAAAATCCCTGTGTTGAGCACATAGGTGATTTACTTTCTCATTTGAAAGTAAAGGTAAAATAAAAAGAACTTGCTTTTGCATGTTGCATATGTAATCAAAATTGCTATTGTGGCCAAGACCTGACATAGCTGTTGTTTCTCTGAGTAGCATTCTGAAAAGTGATACATGGGTTTCTTTTTCTGGCAAAGTTCTGAATGATAGGCCTGTGATATTTTAGTACCTAGAAATGCAGACTAGTCACAACAATTGAATTGACTTAAAGGTTCTGTGTGCTTGATTTCTATTGTTTTGATTCTTTTTTCCTCTGTAGAAATTGTTAGACATCCAGCTCATACTGACTCATCTGAGCTTCAGTCGTATTTTGTTACATACTAGTAAGGCAGAAGGATCTGATGTGAAATCATCACAGACTATAAAACAAGAAATCTAGTTTATTATGTTGTCATTGTAACGTATACATTCTTAGAACCCTTTTTGACTGAGTAATTGAAAGCACACTTGAAAAAAAATCTCAATGTGCTAAATACTGTTTTTTTTCTTTCAGACAAAATCCGGAAACTACCTTTGAAGTGTATGCAGAAGTAACCTATTCAGGAATTGGTTGCATTGGGAAAGGTACTGTTTTGCACTCCAATTCTACCTGTTTATTGGCTAAAATTATTCTTAAGAACTATGTATTGTGACATAATGAAGTATGTTTAATATTATTCTGTTCTGGCTTTTAAAGGTATCTTAATCACTGGTTCTGCAGAGTCTTTTACAGTTAGGACTAAAAATGAGAAATTCTTGCCTCTGTCCCTCGTTGTGGGCAATTTTCTGATTTCTTTGACTGTTTTGCATTCTTTGTCTTTTAAAATAGAAAACACTCTTATTTCATTAGATTGAAAAAGTGAATGTATATGCTCATATAAGGAATGGGTAATTTTTTAGACAAAAAAATACCCTAAAACTTCTTGTGTGGAATTCATTTTTACTACTTCTTTCTTACTTGTTTACAGAAATATTTTTATCTGTTCTCAGAATTCTTCCTTTGCTCAAATGATTTTATGTAGAAATAAAGCAGGAAAGCAGCTTATGATTTGATTACCTACTTTTACCAAACATTGTTATCAAGCCATAATTAAGTATTTTTCTATAACGTTATTTCTGACAAATATTCCTATGTTTATGCTAGAGAAGTCCTATAACTGCTGAAACCAACAGGTAAGTATATTTGTGAATTTTTGATTGCACTTTTTTCTAAACCTGAGGAACTTGACCAAATAAGCAGGAAAAGCCAAGGTTGAAATTCGTAATCCCAGAATTTAGTTCAAGATACTGTTTTGTGAGATCAGTCTCTAGAATGTTATGAAAAGGAGGGATGTCAAAGTTAAATAATTATGATTAGTGAACATATACTGAACTAATATTCCTTTTCTCTATTATGAAATGATCGTGTGTATTATATATAATGAACCAATAGAAAGGATTTTTATATTTTATTGATGAGAAAGTCACTTATCTCCTTTTGTATCTGTATTTGTTACAATCAGCAGAAGTCAAATAGCTGCAACTCTTTGCTTTACTGCAAAGTCTCCATAGGAGTTGTAACTGGAGTACAGTTTTGGCTTGTCCTACTGCTATATGCCATCATGACTATTTGATGTAACTGCAGGAGCCCATTTAATAACTAGTCTTTGTTTCTGCACATCTGACCTGGATTCTAGTGCCAGAAAATCTGAACAAATTTGACCATAAACATTACATTGTACAGTACTAGTGTCTGGGATATAATCTTCTCTTTGAAGTTTGTTTGCATCCCCCTGGAGGGATTAATTCCCTGCTGTGGGAAGGTGGGTTAAAAAGCACGGAAACTACTTTACAGGTTTTTAATTGGAGAATTTAGTATACATTTTGTTCTTTAAACCAACTGATTCTGTGTGGGAGTTTCACTTAGTTGTGTTTTTAGGTTTGTTATATGCACTTGTAGGTGCAAAATCTTCATAAATTGTTTTTAGTGAGTAAAAAAATTGTTTTAATAATTGCTTTTACAACCCATATATTCTGAAGTTATTAAATCTCCCTGAATATTCTTTTTAAAGTTTTTTTTCCAACCATTTTTTGTTATATTTAAGAGGTGCCCTTTATTCTCAGAAGTCTTAGATTTGTGTATTGCCAAATATTCTGTCCTTCCGTTCTAATTGTTTGGTTCTCTGCAGCATTGACAGAATTTAACAGCTATTCTGTATTCCAAGCAAATCACCATTCTAGAAATATAGACCTAGAGACCTCCATGAAGCCTTTTCTACTTCTTGGCTAGCTGTTCTATGCCAGAAGACCAAGAATATATATGAATATTTTTTTTTCAGTCAGGGAATGTATTTTAAATGGCAAGGAGCAGTATAAAATGTATGAAAGGTGTGTATGGAGCAAGTTACCAGGCATATTTAAAAAGCATTTTCTTTCCATGTAATGGATCTGAAAATTAACTAAGACAACTGTTTTTGAAGTTCATGTCTAGTGTAATAGTGCTATTGATCACTTACAATGCTCTTTTAATTCTTATATCAATCTTCTGACATGGTCTTGAGGAGAATGAATTGCTCGAAAGCTGTAACAGTCCTAGTGTGGGAGATTGGCTGGCTTGTGGGATGGTAAAACATGCCTCTATTTTGTTTTATTCAGAAGTTTGTGTGGCAAAGGATGTTTTCCATGTGACTGTTATATATCAACTGCAATTAAAAGCTTTAATATATTTCATAGTTCACTTGCATCTTGCTGAAATGGGAGATACTGACTTGTGTTATTAACTACTGACAGACAACTGTCCATTCAAGTAGCTTTATTGCTCATGCAATTGTTAACAATCTTGCATTAAATGTTTATTTGGTTAATAACTTTTGAAATGAATGAAAGCAGCATTATCCATTGACTGTTGTATAGAATGCTCCCTATTAGTTACCAAGACAGTTGACTGCAGAAGAAAAAAATCTGTTCTCGGCTCCAAGACATCAATAAACTGGAACAAGTTCAGTGGAGGGCCACCAAGATGGTGAGTGAGCTAGAGCGCTTGCAGTGGGAGGAGAGGTTGAGAGTGCTGGTTTTGTTCAGCCTGGAGAAGACTTCAGGGAACCTGAATAGCAGCCTTCCATACCTATCGGGAGTTCATCAAGATGAGATATCCAGGCTCTTCACAGTGGTGCATGGCAGGAGGACAGGGGGCAATGACATACACTGAGTCAAGAGGTGTTCTACCTGAATATCGGGAATGTGCTTACCATGAGGACAGTCAAGTATTGGACCAGGTCACTCGGAGAGGTTGTGCAATCTCCATCCTTGGAGGTTTTCAAGACCCAACTGGATCACAGCCTGAACAACATGGTCTGACCTCACACCTGGCCCTTCTTTGAGAGGAGGTTGGACTAGAGACCTCTCGAGATCCCTTCCAGCCTGAATTATCCTATGATTCTAAGATTTGATTCCTAGAAACGTAAGCTTCAGGAACATCTGGAGGATGTTTTTTACTTGTATTAAGCTATGAAGAGAAAACTTCATTGAAACCGAAGAAGTTGAAAAAGCAAATTCCAGTCCAGGCAGAACTCTGCCAAACCACAAAGAAATATGTGAACTGAGAAAGGAAGTGATCACTGGATCACCTCAGCTGTGGTCTCTCTGTTCTTTCCCCTCTAGATTGTTTAGCAATAATAATCACCTGTGCTCAGCATTGGTGATTTGTATATTTCTGGCACATGAAGTCTTTGGTATGTTATACAATTCCAGTGTTCAGTTGTATCTAAAAGCTGTGTTTGTGTTTTTCTTTGTTATATTCATAGATCTTATTTGGGGACTTACGGATTTTTCTTACTGGGTCACTTTATGTAAACGTGTTATCTTTGTTTTGAGAACTGTGAAGCAAGATAGCTGCAACTGTGACTAGCAATATTAAGATGAATATTTGTTATTAAGATATTTCCTTAGGAGAAGACAATTACCAAGCCAATTTTTTGCCTTATGATTGTGATTCTGTGGAAGCCTGGAATTCCCCTTAGCTATTTGAATCTAAGTTAGTGTGTGTGGTTTGTTTTTTTTAAAGGACATTTGACTTCCTAAAATTGAATGAAAATACAAAACTGCTTTTATCTTAACTTTGTTCCCACTCTTAATTCCACTTTTAATTTGGGCTGTCTGGAATTCAGAATTTCTTCAATTAATACTTTAGTGATGCATTCATTCATTCAAATAGCACTGTTCTCTTGTCCATACCCTCTTCTGATAAAATGTTGATGTCTTCTCACCAAAAGTCTAGGACAGCAAAATAGAATAGAAAGAACAGAGCCTGCATCTTTACAGTGACAGTACATGGAAGATTATCTAATGAGAAATTTGTGGTTTTTTGTTAAGTATGTCAAGCATAGGAACTTTGCAAGTCTAGTGGTTCTCACCAGCTCCCACACACTTGCTTTCAGGAAGACAGGGGAAAAATAGTCATAGTTTTATTTAAAAAATGGAATATTATTGTAGGGAAAATATTGACTAAAACTTGTAGTGTTAATACTTTGATCTTTTCCTTTGTAGTATCAGGTAAGTACTGGGTAATGACTGTGACTGGGAGGAAAAGGTGCAGTTACAAGGCTGATACAGAGTCCTGCCTAAGAGGCTGACTTAGGTTGAGTAGTCTTAGCATGTGCCTTTTGTGCAGTGGTATAATTCGGATAGGGTAAGATGTTAATACTGTACAGATGGGCACAACAAAGTCAACTATTTAACAAGTATGGCTGGTAACTTTGGCTTTCAACCATTCCAGGTAAATAGAGAGATTGTTAGGACTTAAAAAAATATTGATTACTAAGACAAATTCCAATTCACATATAAGGCTTTAATATTCTGTAGCCTGTGTTTGGGGTTTATGTCTTTGCCTTTATGCATTTTAGTGCTGTGTAGTTCTGATGGTAGGAGAATTTCTAACTTTCCTTATCACTTATATCTAAGGAGGCCATCTGCCTTCCTAAAACTATGTGTATTGCTTTAAAAAAACCACAACCAGACAAAAAGTTTTTAGATTAGTCGTGATTATTTTAGAGATTTCACTGATACGAGTTAACCTTGCTTCAGAAGGAAATAAATTAGAGCCTCAAAAATCATAGATAGAGAGGAATAATAATACAGTTTCTTGCCCAGCAGATGCCACTAATAGATTTTGGACGTCTCTATAATTGTGTTAGTTTTGCCTTTCTGCTGTCATACTTAAGTAATTAAGTATGACTTGTGAGAAATGAGTATATATATGTTTTAGTTGACACTAATAATTGTTATAGCACTTCTGAACACTACATGCAAGGTTTAAGGTCTACGGTTGTTTTTCTTAACATACTGCTTTATGTTATGTCTTACTGTTTACCCTAGTGTAAGAAAAATGTTTAAAACCAAACTTTGTTTTCAGTGTTTTTCATACTCAATGATACCAAAAGCTTTGCAGCAGAGGATGTCTGTACTGTTTGTTTCATTACTGATGTAGCTGGTGCTTCTCAAATTCAAGCAGCTAGAAGGGTACCCATTTAAATCCTAGCGGGAAATGCTAAGTTCTCTGGTGTTAGGACAGTGTGTGTTCCATAAAATAGCACATTCCTAAGCAAATAATGTTTCATGTTCTAAACTGAAGCTACAGACTATAGTTTTAACTTATTTTAATAAGTTTGGATGGTAAGTCTGTGAGTTTGGTGTGTGATCTTGTCTCATTCATTGGAATTGTTATATGCAGTGGATAATTTGAGAACAAAATAGATGCTTTGTATGAAATACTATTTTACTGTGATTTCTTTTTACTACTATTTTATTTTTCCCATTTTTAAACTTCATGTAAAGGAAGGGTAAACATGTTTTATGAGATTGTGAAGCCCTTCTAATGGAGGGCTTGTGTGTTTGTCATGGCATCTCATAATAGTAAAACTTCACAGAAATTGAGGTAGTAAATTATAAAGAACTTAAGCACCTCTAGAAATTCAGTTCTATAACTGTTGACATATTGTATGCTTGCAAGTAAAGTGCATTGGAGCTGCGTTTCTTTTTTTAAAACCTCAGCTAGAAGACTGTTCTGTGTTTTTGAGATGCAGAAGTAAAAAGAATCTACTAGCAATTTTAGTTTAAATACCTATATAAAGAAAGTGGAAGTATGCTAACTACTTAAGACATTTTTGTTTTAACTTTCAAAGCAGCACTTAAAGATCTTAAAACTGCTGCAGATCATTCATCAGAAATATGATGTGACAAATTTAAGGATCTTGCTGGACCTCAGCTGAAGATTCTCTCTTGTTAGATAGGGCCGTGAGGAGAATTGTAGTCTGTCATACTGTTCATGTAGAAAAAGAGAATTTGTTAGTCTAAAGTAACTGATCAAAATGGTCTCTAAAGTATGAACATTTGAAAGTAAATGCTCACAAGAGTAAGACACCCAGCCCCCCCACCCCTGTCTGGGAGGACGTGGCATGCATTTGTATGGGTTTTTTGTGTTCTCGCCAAAGCAGACATTATAAAAGTATGTCAAATGTGTAGCTTTACCATGTAGTGTGCCAAAAGGCCTTTCTCTCCAAGGACCTCATCTTTCATCTTTTTGTGAGTGTAGCATAAATTCTTGCTGTGTGTTAAAGGAAAAAGCTAAAATGGTTTAGTACAGCTAAAGGATTTCTTTCTTTCTTTAAAAAAAACCCCACGGTAAGTTAGAAGCCTAAATGCAATAGCATGGACAAAGTGTAAGTGTGTTAGAGTTTAACAAATGTTCACTGGATTAGTAAAGGAAATGTAGTTTATACTACTTCTTTTATGACAGAATTTAAAAGGTCTTGCTCTAAGACTCGCCATGTGCTTCTTTCTTTTCTCCAAAACATACCACTAAGTTGAAAAGGGAGATGAATCTTAGAAGGAAACTATTAACTCTGAGGGAGTTTATCATTGTTTGAGAGAAAGGATGAAATTTGCATTTGAATTGGCTCTGAGAGTAGCATGTACTACTAATCTTGTTCCTACTAGAAGCTTGTGAGTAGTTTAAGTACTTCCTTCTTTACTTTTCATGTTCTAGCCCTGTGTTGTAATAGCTCCCCCTTGCCCCCCCTGCTTTCCCAGTAGATCACAAATGTTATAACTTAAACTAATCGAAATCCTTAACTCTACTGGCAGAAGTCATGATGTGCTTGGTCCCTAAAAATTATTCTAGTTGTCACTATGGTTTCTGTGATAGGACTTCACAGGTAGAGAGAACTAGCAGGTTTCTGTCTCTGCAAAATAGACATACTGCTGTTCCTTATTATTTTTTAATTATTACTTATTATTTTTTATTATTCCATTATGTTTTTGTCATATGTTATAATTTTAGATAATACAGCAGTACCTCCCATATAGCTGAAGTATTTTCTTGAGCATAAGCAAAGTTGCTGGAGGAGTAGGATTAAGTTAACACTTGGTCATTCAAAAGTTTGTAAACCTTACCTGTGCACCTTTCAGAGCAATATTTTGTTGTTTGAAGTCTGCCTGTTCTGTATTGAGAAATAGGTAACATACTGAAGGTTTAGGAATAACAAAGGAAGTGCAAAATTCAGGTGTCTCCATTAAATAAGGGCTTTCTGTTGAATATGTGCTGTAATTCAGGTATCACAAGTTTTCCTATCCCATCTTTATGGTATTATATTGCTACACCTTAGTTCCTAAAGTAGGATTGGAAAAGTAACCAAATCTAAGTAGGTAATTTGGGAATTCTAATTCTCCTAAACTGCTGCTTTGTTTTTCTGTTTCCATTTGATGGCTTTTCTTCTAAGTACAAATAAGGTGGAAAATTTTCACAAAGACCTTACTAGGGTTGCAGTGTCCAGATCAGATAAGTAGCACTGTCTGAAATGTTTTGCTTGGAGACAGTTCACAGTTTGACTTTTACAGTGTAAATGAAATACATAATTAAATTTGAAGAGAAACTCACTTTATGAAAGAATATTAGAATCTGTCATATTACAAATCATCATAAATTTTATCTAACACATTTTTAGGTGTGCTCTTAGCTGATGATATTGGATTTAGTAGACTCCCAAAATGTTAATATCAAGTATAACTGAATGTTCTTCCATTTCTTTAAGTTATTTTGTGGGAAGAGGTCTGTTTGTCCTTTTTACTTCACACTTTAAGTACTACCGTCTATAGTCTTTTCTATTTCACAAGTATTTACTAGTCTGCACTATATTGCTACTGCTGGCACTGTTTAACTAGACAGAAAAATTCAGCACAGAAAGTCTTACTCACAAGACTTTAAACTCTTTTGTTGATTTATATTTTTTAAAGGAGGGAGCTTGACATCTTCATCAAGTTCACAGTGGGCCTGCTTTGTTTGCTTTCTCTTGAATGCTTGATAAGATTTTTCTTCTATTGTTTTGTGCAGCAAGGACAGAACTTGCCATGGCTGAGGTGTTTTTTTTGTAAATCCACAATATGGTCATTGTCTGCTGCTGAATAATTGTGACTGCTTTTTGTACAACCAGAACTAAGGCTTTGGCTGTGAACAGATTCCTTCTTAGCGTGAAAAGAGACTAATCCATGTAAATACAGCCCCAAAATAAAGCTTTACAGAAAAAGGGAAAGGCTGCTAAGCAGGAGGGCAGAGGTCAGCAATTTAACCTTTAACCTAACAAATAAGAAGCATGAAAGTTCCTGAATTGGTTTACAAAGGCAAGCTCCTGTGATCTGTCAGTTTTTCTTTTCATGATAGAGTTGGGTGAGAAAACTGACTGACAGCTAGTGCCTTTTTAACTGCAGGTTGAAATTAACTGCTAAACTGAAACTTTTTTAGGGAGGTGTTTTTTTAGTGATTTTAACAAATTATTTCCATTTGCTAGCTCTACTTGCAGTTTTGCTTAAATTTATAGAGGAGTTTGAGTGGTTGTTCTTTTTAAAGAATTCTTGAGAGACTCAATTCAGATACCAAATACTACTGAAACATTTAATATTTCAGCATTTGAAGCATTTAAGGATTTGATGAAGCACTTGTTGCAATTAACTCTCTTTTTATGTGCTCCTTTAAGAGTAGGAATGTAATTCCAATAACTGCAAAGAGACTGTACTTTGAATAGAGTCAAAAAGTTGTTGTTAAAGTGTCTGTGTGACTATTTGGGATTAATTTTAACTTTAGTTCGTTCTCGGTCACAAAAATTTCCAAGGTGGTTTGTTTTTGTTTGTCCTTATTTAATCACAACAGGTAATCTCATTAATGAGTGTTAACTTTTGCTTAAAGCTTAATGCATTTGCAGTCAGCTGTTAATCTAGATATAGACATTTCTGTAAAGAACTTTTAATTAGAGTGTCATTCAGGTGAAAAAGAAACAAAGTAGTAATGACTTTAAAGTAGACTCCCTGTAGATTAAGAATAGCAGTTTTGGGTTTTTTTTCTTGCCTAGTGTTGTAAGCACTGTCCCAGAAATGACTGATGTTTGGTCCCTCCACAGTTGAACTGATGCTTCCTATGAGTGTTTTCAACAGAAATGTTGGAGTTTAGAAGTTTTGTCCATGTTTAGTCTGTTGACATGTATGTCAGTAATTCTACCCTGAGCACTACTTTAAGTTTAACATGCAAGCAAAGCAAATTGGGTAAAGCAAAAGATGAACTAGATCTATCCTTATTACTGGTTCTTTTTGTTATAGGTAGTTCCTTGCAAGAAGAGAATGTAAACTCTAATTCAAAAAGAGGCCTATCAGACAGCCTGAGGCAATATTGGTCTGCTGCTCTTTGGTGTGATATTTTTTGCCATGAAAAAGAGACATTGTCAGGTTTTCTTGTGGGTTTTTGTTGTTGGGGTTTTTTTTTGTTTAATCTTGAATTAGAGTTAGAAATGAAGATGATTTGAGGTAAAATTGTTATCAAAGAAGCATAAAATTAATGCAAGGCTACTGTTTCACTTCAGCAATAGTTGTAAAAAACCAAAACCAAACCAAAGCAAATCCCAAACCCTACCTTTTCCTCTGCAGGATCAGCCTTGTCTCTGGTAGTATTCTACATTAAATGCTGTAGCATGTTGATTTACAGCAAAGGGTCAGTGTGGTACCCTTCCCTGTAGCAGTGTTTGTGGATAACAGTGGTAAGACACGTTTTAATCAGAACTGTATTATGTTCTATTAATATCCTAACATACTCATTATCTGTGAACAAGGTGTATCACTGGCTTTCCACTGGATTCCATCACTGGAGAGGGGAGAAGGAATGCTAAGGGAACGCTGCTGAATCCTGACTGATGTTTTTTGGCCCTGTTGGTGCTACCAAGTTTTGGTAAACCATTTGTCAAAATTCCATATGCTGACAGATTATTGACTCTTGGGAAGATGACTTTTATATCTTTTTTTACATGGAAACAGTTTTTGATATACTTTTAAACAGGACTTATTTCATGAAAGAGTGGGATAGAAACCAAGGAAGTTGAAATGCAGTATTAAGGATGATAACCTTGGATGGAGGGGTGGGAACAAACAACTGATAGTGATAATCTATTATCTGGAATGTGTTACAGTCTGGAGAGTTCATTTGTTTATACTCCATAGGGATTAAAAAAAACCCCAACCAACCCTCAAAGCCCTTAATATTTAAGTTGGTTGTGATTTTTCTGAACTCTTCCATGACTGACTATTTGGGGAGTAATGTTTTCTAGTTTGATGAACTAACTAGTAAAAACAAATGATGCATATTATAAATAGTCAAATAACATAAAACTATGTAGAGGTACCCTGTGGAACTTCATAATCTGAGTGGAAAGCACCAGTTAAAAGATGAGGAGCAGGAGTGAAGGGTCCTATTTACTGTGCCTAAAATGTGTGGTCTGCCCTAGACTTCATCAACTATTACAGTACATATACACCTAGCGAAGTAATGGAGGGGACAAAAAAAACCCTTTCAGTGAGTACTTTTAAAGCAGTATCTTGGATATTGTAGCCAAAAGAATTTTCACACTTAGAATTTGTGATAGGATTTTAAATCGTGGTGATGGGAATTACATTCACAACTCTCACTGCATTCTACTGGGATTAACTGAATCCCATCTCTAGTTCCTTTGAAGAGTCACTTATGTTGAAACTACATAGTTATGAATATAAATAGTGGTAACATTACTTTTTTTAAAATGGATTCTTACATTGTTTTATCTTTTAAGTAAATAACTACTCTTCATTTATGTCTAGTTGACCTGTAAGATAATTCTGAAATCCTTGAGATCTCTGTTCCAAAGATTCTAAAACCAGATCATCACTCTATTGAAAAACACCTATCAAAAATAATTAATGCAGACTCAAATCAAATGCTAAAATGCAAAGACCAAATAGCTGATTAAGTTTCACAGTATAGGTAGACAGTAGAATCACGCTTCAGACTTTTCGTATTTGTAAGCTTCATATTTTACTTACTGTTATTTAAATTATGTGCTTTAGCTTTTTGTGAATATGACCCTAGGACAGTGCAAGCAAGTAGGGAGGGATACCAGAATATGAGAAGCAGCTCAGTCAGAATGGAAATTAGCTTATGCTAGTTCTTTGCTAGTCAGTTGAAGAGATGGTAGAACAGAACTGGGATGTGGTAAAGAGCAGGATCAAATTGTAATAAAATATGGCAGAGTACCTGCTCCCCCCAACCCCAAACCAAAACACAAACCTCAAAACATGCCTTTGCATTATGTATGGAGATTTTCTTCTAAAGTTGCTCTTCTCTTGCACCTAAAGTAGTATCTGGTTTTAGCTGATACTTGCTCAGTTTAATTTGAAGAAGAGTCTGTCAAACATTTTAAAAAGATTGAGTAGAGTAAATAATTCTCTATTAAAGCTATAACCTATGTCCACAAATGCGTTAAAATTAACACTTACAATTACCACAGACTAATATATTGATCTCATCCAATACCATTTTTTCTAGAGGTGATATTTGCATATGAAAGAATGTTATAGATATGTTTATTTTGATTCATTGTGATTAATGTCCTTCTACACTAAAGATAATGTTATGTCTGTCCTGTATGTTTGTTGCTTTTACTTAACAGCTTAAATGCCTGACTTGTGTTTGTGATAATCTAGTATCTTTTTGTACACAGTAGTGTTAAAAATTATTTTGATTATGGTTTGAGAAAATCTTGTAAATTATTAGCTAAAAATACATACCGCTTCAGTGTATGGTAGATTCCATCAGTACTATGTAATTAAATAGCTCTTAAAGATATTTTCTGCTGGAAAGAATTAGAATGTTAAGACAGAAGTATATAGCTTTGTGTGTACCTTGGCAATATTCATAAACAAAAATAGATGTAGAGAGTAAATAGAATTATTTAACTTGTTCAATATTTTATTCTTCAGTGAACTGTAGAGGTAAAAAGTAGCAGAATCTCACAATTTGCCATCTCTCTTGCATAGCGATTGCAAAAAGTATGCTTTGCTGCACTTACAAATACCAAAAGTGGTATCCAGTAATACAGGAAGTACAGCTCTTTTCATTTTGATGTATTTCTTGATTGCTTTGCTTTACCCTGGATATGGGATTAGGTCCTTCACTAAATCATCTCGAACAATTCTGTATCTAGACTAAATCCTTAGAATACAGTGGGTATCAATCACATGGACAATTAAAATCGAGTATTGACATGTTTTTAAAATAGTCATATGTCTCAATTTTGTTTATCTCAAAGTTTTAAAAACCTAATGACCTCATTGCAGCTTGACTATAATTACCATGTTTAAACTTCTATGCATTTTTTAGTTTAAACAGCCTTTGTGTGTTTTTTTTTTAAACCAAAAGAAAATTAATGAGAAGAGACAAAGAGACATCAAAGAGGTTTTCCCTCTGATTGCAGTGTTAGAAGTTTTGCCTGAAAATAGGTTACATTTCTTCTGTTTTCAGCTGAATCCTCATTAACTTTACATTTTAATGATGTCCAGAGCAAATTATACGATTATGGTATATGCCTTAAAGGGAAGCTTAAAGGACACCTTTTTAATGTTTGTTTCTTTATTGGTGGCAGTATTTGCACCAGTATTATAAACAGTGTTAGAATACTGAAAGTAATCCCAAAACATACCAGAAATATCTTCCTTTTTTTGCCATAAATGTAGTATAAGTATCTTTATTTAATATTTAACACAAGTGGAGCATGTTAGGGGGATATCTTCATCTTTGTAGAAGAAAAATGTAAATCATATCCTTTGAAAGAGTTTACAAATTACTTCTGCATTTTATAATCAGTTTAATTTATAATGATAAAATAAAATGGAGGCAGATGATGTAGCAAAGCCTCTGAATTGTTTTATTTTCTTGCACCTTCAATCAAGAAGAGGACTGAAATGTTAATAAAGTGCTAGTTTGTGTTTTTACAATGACATAAAACATTATTGGGGGAACTCAGTGGAATTTCAATTTATTTCATTTAGGGCAACACTATTAGCAGCAGTTCTGTGTTCTAATGTACCTCTTCTACTAGAAATTAAGATTGCATAATTAACTTTTTAGATGAAGAATTGTGTTATATCAAATGTGGCAACAAGAACTGGTATTTGGTACACCTTTTAAGGTTAACTCAAATTGGCAGTAGCTTGAACGGAATTTGAACAGTTGAGAAGCCAGGTAGTTCAAGATAATCTTACAAAACAAAAATGTATCTCAAAAAAGAAAATTAAATAAAAATTGCACTCGCTCACCAAAGTAGTATAGCAATTCTGTATTAACATTTTTTCTGCTCCCCTTCTTCCCCCTTACACCTGTGTCCCACGGAAGGATATGACATTTCTGACTAGCTCAATGAAAAGTTAGACCAAAAGGTCTTTTGAAAAGTGAGGTCTTCTCTTCCTGTGTCCTGACACTTGGTGTCTGAGTTTGAATAGAACCTTTGATTTTCTTGTGCTGCAACTCTAATCAATAAACTAGATTTTCTGGGAGGTGGGATTATGGCAAGAGGATGAGAAGAAGAAGGGAGGTCCCAAAGTTCAGGTAGGAGATAGGACTCAAAATCCAATTGACACAGTAAAATGTTACAATTTAAGATTTTAAAAGTTAATACTTCATGACTACATTGCCATAATAGAATTGAATTTCTAATGAATCTGATTATTCCTATAGCTATGGCTCTGTTTGGCATGTGATTTTACAAAGCCAATGCCCTGCATCTATACATTCAGTATTTCAGATTGTTGCCATTGGTATTTCTAAAAAATTTCTTTGCAATCTTTAGTACTTGTCTTTAATAAATTCAGCCTCCTCATATGTTCCAGACTCTTAATTCCCGAATGACTGGCTGTCTGCTGTAGTGTTATCCAGAGTTTGATATTGCTGTTCATCTGCAGGTCTGTGTTCTGTAGTTGAGTGTAACTGCACTTGCATATGGTCATCTGCTATAAGATGTTCTTGAGAGCTCAAATTTGAAATCATGACTATCAAAATAATCCTTTTTGTCCTGAGAATTCTGCCTTATGGGTGCTCCAATTTTATGATCTACTCTTCCCCTGAAATTTGTATAGTGTTTTAGTGTCTTGGAATATGTACACATAGCTCTTACGTAAATGAAATTTTCCCTTTTATTTTGAACTCAAATAAACAAATTTTCGCTAAATAGTGCCTGGTTGACTTCTTCGTCCTTGATTTAGACTACTGTGTCTTGATGGAAGCATTTGATATGTCTATCATTAATAGATAATTGAATAATACAAGAGTCAGTAGACAAAAAGAAAATTGAACTTAACCTTTCTGTATCAGTATGATACTTACGTATTCTTTTTTATAGTAATAAATTTTCTGTAGAAACTGTTCAGAAATCTAAATTGTCATTGTCTAGGAGTTATGGCAAACACATCCAGCTTGGTGTGTCATAGGTGATCTCTTGTTAGAAAATGGGTTTAAGTCTTTCAAATGTTTGGCACTCTGAAAGCTTGGAAACAGCTTTTGAAAGTGGTAGTTTAAGTTCCTAGTTTAGCTTAAATCTTTTAGCTCTGATGCCTTCTAATGTAACTTTAGTTTGAAGATTGCATCACTTAAAAAAAAAAAAAAAATTTGAGTGCAATTTCATGCCTCTTTCTCACCTTTATTTTGTAATTATCAGAGAATTTACAGTAACTTATTCTTAGTTGAGATGCATAATAAAAGTACTGATTAATAAGCTGTAGCTGACAAAGATGTGTAGGCTATTCTTATTTCCTTGGCATGCAGGATTTTGTGTAGAATCGTATTAGCACTAAAACCCTGAAATGTTCTTCCTGGTAACTTACTCTGCAAGTATTTGCAGCATGGCTATTTCCAGCCAGTTATGTGTTAATGATAGTGCAAGGTTGAACGTTCCAGTCATTCATACGCCTGTCCTCCCTTTCTCCTATGTGTTTCTTTCCTCAGTGTTTTTGCCTTATTTCTTTTGCTTTGTTGTGGTCAATTCAGTCAGTATAATAGCAAAGATGTTGCCTTTTTTTTTTTTTCAATAAAGAGTTATGTTAGAGATATAATATAACAGAGATAAGAGCTATTTATGTCCTAAGCTATTGATTTTTAATTAATGTTGCCTGGGCTCATACATGTTGGCAGAATTGCTAACAGCTTGTGGCATTTTTTAATTCACATCTTCTTTTTTGGTATTTTGACAGTGTCATTCATATCTCATGAAATACCTCGTCAGGTTAAATGTGTTAAAACACCGAGGGGAAAAAAAAAAAGAAAAAAGAGAGAATGGAACATAGGGCTGCCTAGAAACCTTGATCCATTGCCAAAGTATTTAAACAATTTAGTGTTTTGGTTTTCTAGCTCCAAGCTGCTTCTCAAATCCCTTGCTAATTAATCCAGTTAATTCTTTGTAGACTAACTGTATGCAGGGCTTTTTCTTGTGCTTCTATTGCTGAGAACCCTGTTTTGTTTGAAGCAAACCTAAGCTCTGTTATAAAGGTTCTAGTAATAAAGTGAGTACTTGCAGATGTAAATACAGTGTTTTGAGCCTTTTTTAAAAGGAGTTGTGTTTGTGTGTGTAATTGTCTAATCTAATCTTTCATGTTTAAAAATGAAACAGATATGCTTGTATAAAAAGATGGGGAGAACTTTGTCATTAGTTTGATCATTTAAGAAAAGCAGTAGAGTCTCTATGGAACAATTATGGCATGAAGTATTAGTGTTGTGGTACTACAATTAGTGATACATGTTTATTTTTCAACAAGTGAATTACTGTAAATACTGTTTGCTTCCATACTCCAAAATGGATGATTGGATATAGGACAAATAAAAGAGTTTAACTGGAAGAAGAGTTTTTAGAAATGACCTGGTGATACTTCGTACTCTCATCAAGATAATTCAAAGGTGGTATGAATTCAGAACTGGAAAAAGCAGCTAGGGAGCAGAGAGCTTAGAAGCCCAATTAGACACGGTATGAGATAACGAGAAAAGAGCATACATTCCTCAAGGTGTGCTTGTCTGTGATAAAAGCAGCTTCAGCTGTTAAAAACTAGAAGTAAGCTCAAGATTTGTTGAAAACTGCTTCCCCTCATCATACTGCTTATCAGTTCTAAGCATATGATTTTGTGCAGTAATGCAAATGTAGCTCTAGCTATCAGACATGTTTCTACCAAGCACTATGGGAAAAATGTCACTCAGAATGTTTTACTCCATCCACTTTCTCAGTTATTTTGAGAAGTTGCTTCTGAGGACTTACTGTCGATAGGACAAAGCTTTCCCTCCTATTCTGTGTAATGCTAGATGTTCTTGCAAATCAGTGAGGATGTGTAGATATTGGAGACTACATGCATGCTGCCAGCTGGTCATAAGTTACGCTCCTCGTGTCCTTAGTTATTCCCAATAGATTTGCATGTCAGCACAACAGGAATCAATGACCATCTGCCCTTCAGCACCTTGTGGATCAACCTGTGGAGAACAATTGTGCAAGTGGGTTAAAGTTGCATTTTTAGATTACCTTTGGAGTTGGTAATGAAGGACAAAACTGTTTTCAGCAAATGCTGCTGGACAGATTGAAAAGAATTGGCAGAGCTCTTGGGAAAAAGTCTGAAAAGTGTAGTTGGGAGTTCGTTGTGTAATAAAGCTAGGAAAGGAAAAGAGAAAGGAAATCAATGAAATTTGTTAGTTTTACATACACCTGATTTCCAGGGCTGGTGATTAAACAAATAAAACCTGATTATGACATGTTCTTGCTCAAAATTAGACTAGTCCACTAGCTCAGGAATATCTTCATAGCTGGATATGTACTATCATACATCTTGGAAGTATCAAATATCTTAAAATGTTCCCAGGGCATTTCTATTTTGCAGTTACAAATCTTTTGGTACCCTTGCCTTTTCTACAATAACAAAAATGTTATAAAACTTTTAGTGAGAGGATAGAATTCCTGTATAGTTGCACAGAGTATCAGCAAGCTCCTCTTTATACAAAACAAATTATTCTTCAGGCTGATAGTACTGCTTTAAATGTACTAAACTCACTTTCTCAGAGGCCTTCTTTTTATTATAGCATCACACATGGCATAAAGTGAGCTTTATTAATAGTAGCTGAAAGCATTGCAGATATGAAATAGGTCAATACTGCAGATGTAAATATACCCACAGTTCTCTTGCAGTGCTTGATGCTGTCCAGTTAAAGAACTTTACTCCAAAAGAGAGAAGTCTTTCTGAGCAGCTGAACACTCAATGATTTTCTTTCATCTCACAGTCATTAGCTAGATGAGGTGTATTTTTCCATGTTAGGTCTTCTTTCCCCCCACCCTCACTAAGTTTTGAATACTGTTCAAGAAGTTGAACTTCTGTCATCAACACATCTGACTCCACAGAAACTTTTTGCAGGAGAGTATTCTGAATGCTTTTCCTGTTTTTACAAACTTTTCTCTCATTTAATGCTTCAGTTTGTAGGCTTTCGTGAGACCTCAGTGATGCTGCAGCCTATGTTGAGGCTCACTGACCAATCTCTGATTTATTTTTTTTTAACTTGCTTCCAGCTACACTGGCCCTTAGGAATTTTCATTACCGTTTTGATAGAATGGTCAGTACTGATATGACTGATAAGTTGAGATGAGCATGTTCATGCTGAAAGAAAAAAGTGAAATTGGGTACTGAAGGGTTCAGGCTAAGTTCTGAAGTGTATCTTCTGGAGAAGAGGAGGCTGAGGGGAGACTTTATCGCTCTCTTACAGCTACCTGAAAGGGGGTTGTGGTGAAGTGGGTGTTGATCTCTTCTCCCAAGTAACAAGCGACAGGATGAGAGGAAATGGCTTCAAGTTGCACCAGAGGAGGTTTAGACTGGATATTAGGAAGAATTTCTTTACTGAGAGAGTGGTCAAGCATTGAAACAGGCTGCCCAGGGAGGTGGTGGAGTAACCATCGCTGGAAGTGTTCAAAAAACATGTAGACATGGCAATTTGGGACATGGTTTAGTGGGCATGGTGGTGTTGGGTTGATGGTTGGACTTGATGATCTTAGAGGTCTTTTCCAGCCTTAATGATTCTGTGATTCTGTATCAACAAAATAATTATTGCTATATTTCATATATGATCTTGTATGCCTTAAAACGTAGGAGTGAGTTGGTGACTGCTGGTCACACCAACTATTGGTCAGCTACGATAATTTAATACCATAGATTTCTGTGCTTGTAAATGCTTTAAGCATGAAGCTCTAAGGATGTGTACATTGTTGCAGAAACCACAACTCTATAGTAATGTCTCACCAAAAATGGCAGCTAGGTTTGGGTGTTCTTTATTGATAATGAAACATATATGAATCAGATTCATTGTGTGATAGATAGGATATCTTTTACTATACACTCCAAAAAGTATTTAAGTTAACATCTCCACTAAAGACAACAAAAGAATTAAGAATGGAATTTTCAGTTTCCTGTGTCACAATTTCATCTTTGATAGAGTCTTTTTGTTTCCTGTTTCAATGCCATTTGAATAACTAAAGCATCCTGTAATAAACAGAGATGCAATAATAGAAATTTTCAAGCCATCAAACCCCAAAATCATTCTGAAGAGCTTGTTTCCTGTAAAATCTTGTATTGCTATGCAGGTAGATTCCCATAAGAGGTATTTGTGCAGATCAATAATGCAGAGCAGCGTCATTGGGAGCTGGTGGTACTCTACTAAAGTAACACATGATAACTTTGAAACTGAAAACAGTTTGAGACTATCAGTATTGAGAGTATGAAAGTAAGGTCAGAGTTTTAAAGATTATAAAGTTACATAGCTTGAGGCTTAGAAATCAGTATTCGCGTTGCATATTTAACAAAGAAGGTATTCTCTGTGTAGTTTAAGCAATTATATAATCACTGAAGAGTTGGGTTGTTTCTGTTTTTTTTTTTTCTTTTTTAGTACACTTCAAGAACTTATGGTTGGCTAGAACACTTTTGTTCCAAGTGCTTTTTGAGTCAGTTCAGATTAAACCTGGAATGTGACGGTCCATATAACAATGAGTATATTTCTGCAGTACTTGTATGTATTTGCCTAATAGTATGTCTGTCTGAATTTATTATGGTTGGTGAGTTTTGGAAAGAGATAAAAAAAGTTAGAAGACTGTAAAGTGTTCTGTAATACATGGAAAATATAGATTATTAGCAAATTAAAATGGCCATAATATCGTTAAAACTAAAACCAAAAATGGTGAAAATAAAGCAGTTTGGAAAATGTTTATAAAACTCAAAGTATTTTCTAGTAGTGAAAAGCCTGGCAGTATGTAGGAAAATACTATTTGTTTTCATTAGCAATTCCTTTAGGTTTTGTAATGTAGTTGATTGAATGCCATGGCCACATTGTGGTTTTACATGAGTTCCTTGTAATATAATATTTCTAAAAAGCAATATAACATTAAAATGTTATTCCTGGCTTTCTTCAAAACAACAAACGTAGTTAAAAATTAGCTGGTTGACACAGGAAAGTAGAAAATGTGACATTACGTAAAAATTTTTCTTAATTGAATAAGGATTTTTTTTGAATAGAGGTGCTTATTAATATGCCAGTGTTAGGTATGAATTGTTTGCTATAAACTCTCATTTTATCAAATGTAAATCTTTTATTTTTGCTGTAAAAAGCCAGTTTAAATACATTGTTTTGGGCTACATATGCTTGAACCTTCAGCAGAAGTAGTGATCTTAGGAAAGCAGATAGACATTCATAAGCAATTTGAAATACATGTCTTGTAAATATTAAAGAGAGTGGCTGTTTCTTAAAAAAGTGTCAAAACTCTATTTGCTTTGGTCTTATCTTGCATAACTTGGGAATTTGCATTCTGGAAATATAAGTTAAATTGGCAGATTTACACAATCACCACTTGTGTCTGGTATTGCTAAACTCTAGATGATGCACTAGCTCTGGATTACTTTTGTGCTGCATGCTAGCTACGTATGATGAAGGTATGTTTATTTTTCTTCTTTTATTGCTTCTGAGACTTAAGAAAAATCTTATCTTGTACATCTTACCCTGTGTGGTATTGGCACTTCCAGGTTGTCACATTTAAATCATAGTATGAAATATTGGTTAACTATTTCTTTCATATTTTCAGGACAAGGAGGGCTTGCCAGCTGCTGTTGAAGTAAAGGGGCTGTCACCAGGCAACTCTCCTGTCTTGGAATATAAATACAAAGAGGCAGGAGAGAAACAAATTCAGTATTCATGGCCTGAGCACTTGAAACATATCTCTACTAAATTAATAGAGTGGTGAAAAGGTTATGAGAAAAAAATATACTGATAAAACACAAATAAATTTTAAAAATTATTAAAACAAAAAAAAGCCTACTTAAAGTAGGTGTTCCTATTCAACTTCTACATTTAAACTCTTCTGTATCATTATTACAGGCAGTCTGTAAAATGTTTCAAAACACTTCGTATTTAATAAGCCAGTCTTTGTGGATTTCTTGAACATTGAAGTAGGATGTTACCTAATTGTATTTTTTGCAAGTTTTAGCTGATGTATAATTTGCTGACTGAAATTACAGGGGGGAAAAAAAGAACTAAAAACCATAATCCATTCAAAATTTGCTCCTTGCAGGCCTCCTGGAGTTTGGCTTAGATTTCCAGTAATACTAAATTTCTGGGTTGATTGAAGAACAGATGGTTATGAAGAGAAATATCCCCTTAAGTGCATAGTAAAGCAAACTCAAAAGATTCATCAACCATGCTTTAATGTGGACTTGAGGTATCACCAGTGTAATTAAGCATTGCATATAAAACATCTGAAGACGTCAAATGAAGGTGGGAGAAACATGTAACAAACAAGACTTGAATGTATTCTTTTGTCTTCTGTTTTTGATCTGTGTTATTTTGGCTTTAACTCTATCCTATGCATCCCCTTTTTATAGGTCCAGTTTTAGTTATATCAGTATCCTTAGTTTAAAAATTAATCTGGACTAAAAGTTTTTTTTGCTGTTCTTTGTAAAGAAATAATTCTGAGTTTTGTGATCACTGAAGGCATCTTATGCTTTCTAATGTCTCCTTATTCTTACAGTTTAGAATGTTAGTAGAAGAGAAATTAATCTGTACTGTTATACAACTCTTTTTTTTAAACTGTTTTCTTGGTATGAATGAAACAAAAGGAGTTAAGGACTTAGTATAGACGTGATTCTCCAACCCTATTTCATACATTGAACACTCTGTGCTTGCAACACAACTGTTTCACAATTCTGTTAAAAGAATTGGTAAATTTTTGGATTAAGTCTGGCACCATTCCATATAAGAATCCAAGAGAGTAAATAATGACAGTTGAAGATCATAGTCATAGAATCATAGAATGGTTTGGGTGGGAAGGGACCTTTTAAAGGTCACCTAGTCCAACCCCCCTGCGGTGAGCAAGGACATCTTCAACTAGATCAGGTTGCTCAGAGCCCCATCCTACCTGACCTGGGATGTTTCCAGGGATGGGGCATCTACCACCTCCTGGGCAACCTGGGCCAGGGTTTCACCACACTCATTGTGAAAAATTTCTTCCTTCTATCCAGTTTGTCTACCCTTTTTTAGTTTAAAACCATTACCCCTTTTCCTGTTGCTACAAGCCCTGCTAAAAAGTCTGTCCCCATCTTTCCTATAGGCCCCATTTAAGTACTGGAAGGCTCCTATAAGGTCTCCCTGGAGCCTTCTCTTCTTCAGGCTGAAGAACCCAAACTCTCAGCCTGTCCTCACAGGAGAGGTGTTCTATCCCTCTGATCATTTTTGTAGCCTTCTCTGGACCCTCTCCAGCAGGTCTATGTCTTTCCTGTGCTGAGGGCTCCAGAGCTGGATGCAGCACTGCAGGTGGGGTCTCACCAGAGCGGAGTAGAGGGGCAGAATTGCCTCCTTGACCTGCTGGCCACGCTGCTTTGGCTGCAGCCCAGGAGACTGTTGGTCTGGGCTGTGAGTGCCCATTGCCACCTCATGTCCAGCTTTTCATCCACCAGTACTCTCCAAGTCCTTCTTGGCAGGGCTGCTCTTGATCCCTTCATCCCCCAGCCTGTACTGATACTGGGGGTTGCCCTGACCCAGGTGTAGGACCCTGCCCTTGGCCTTGTTGAACCTCATGAGGTTCACATGGGCCCATTCCTTGGCATCCCATCACTCAGGTGTGTCAGTGGCACCACTCAGCTTGGTGTCATCTGCAAACTTGCTGAGGGTGCACGCGATCCCACTGTCTATGTCATTGATGACGATATTAAAGAGTACTGGTCCCAATACGGACCCCTGAGGGACACCACTTGTCACCAATCTCCATCTGGACATTGAGCTGTTGACCACTACCCTCTGGGTGCGACCATCCAACCAATTCCTCATCCATCGAACAGTCTACCGATCAAATCCATCTCTCTCCAACTTAGAGAGAAGAATGTTATGGGGGACCGTGTCGAAGGCCTTACAGAAGTCCAGATAGATGACATCTGTAGCTCTTCCCTTCTCCACTGACGTGTTCACTCCATTATAGAAGGCCACTAGGTTGGTCAGTCAGGACTTGCCCTTGGTGAAGCCATGCTGGCTGTCTCTAACCACCTCCCTGTCCTCCATGACAGAACATGTTACCTTATAAAAGTGTCTAATGTAGTCTGATGTGTAACTTTACCAGTATCCTTTATCATTTATCAGATCGTGACTGACACATGCATTTTCAATTCATTCCATCCAGTGCTTCTTTAACTGCTCCTATTACAGCTTAATGCTGTGGATGGGAAGAGCTATCTTGTTCCTTGGAAGAGATGACTGACTGTATAATACAGAAGAGATTTGAAATAAAATATAAACTGAATAGACTTCAGTTTTTGTGGTTATGTTTGCATTAACATTTGGATCAGAGCTAACTTCAGTGTTGGTGGGTTTTTTTAAATTCTTCAGCATCTGTTTATTTCATGATACTTTAGATCTTCAAATAGTATCGAAACAAAAGATTCTTTCAGGGTTGTAACTGTGCCAGAGGAAACTGGAAATACCATTCTTAACTCTACTACATTTCTGTAGTGGAATGTCCGTGTGATGCTAAATGCTTTTTAAGTGGAAAGCTGGACGGTTCAACAACTTGACATGACACCAAATAACTGATTAAGACTTGCTAAGAGGAAGACAATATAGCCTCTTCTTTCTGTGAAAAACAATGAGTGTTTTTCCTGTCATCTTATCCAAGAAGCGAGTGTTGTTTCTATTTTACACTTAATTGTACTTCATTTTTTTAACAGGATTGTAAAATGAACTTAACCAAGACCCCTTTAGATGGAAGGTTGGTTTGGATGCTAGAAGCAGTGAAAGTCTCATATTTAAGGTTTGCTCTGAATGGGTCATAGTTGCTGATGGACTAATGCATGCACTGGAAAACCGATGTGAGGAGGTCAGTTGGGAACACAGCCACCTCTGGTGTACTAAAACATAAGGGCAACTTTGACAACTTTTGCCAATTCTTGGATTGTTAGGGCTATTACCTCTCTGTATCGTGCAGAATCATTTGAGTTTTAAAGATTATTCTGGAGAACTGTGTATAGCCTTAAGTAGAAATCCGTGAGGAAGTTGTAGCTTAACCTGCTTTATTTTAGAAGGGTTTTTTAAAAAATATGTGAGGTATTGCTGAACACTGCCTAGGAAAGTTTTGTTCCTTGCTGCCCCTCTGGCTCTTCATGTGAAACAATTATGGAAATCATACTGATTTGCTTAATCTGTCTGGTTTTCTTCCTTCACGTTTCCTATGATGTATATTTTATATTGCCTTTGCTCTCAGTCTTTCCTGCTTTTGGATGATTTTACTGAACTCTGAACAGTATTTCATGTGTGAATGGCAAACCTTGTATTCTGTGTCTAGAGTAACTATTGTGAAAAGCATTTTCGTGTTACTGGTGAGGTTTTTGGCACTTGCAGGGCAGACTTCCAAATGTTCTGTTAAGAGAGGGAGGCAAACTTGCAAGTCTTTTTTTATGGCGTTAATGTCAACGGAGTCATTTGAACAGCAGCTGATGCATATAGTACTTGGTGATTCACTCAACTGGTGATTGTACATCATTCACAAAAACTTCAGTACTGAGAATGATAGGTCAGTGTCCACTTATTTATGCCTAGCTTGTCACAAAGATGCGGACTGTATCCTAGCAATGGAGTATTAGTTTGAAATGTGATCTGCTAGGTGAATAGTTTCATTGCACATTACACCTATGTAGGTAGTATTTTTTAATATTGAACCTGCTGTGTATGCTTACTATGCATATTGATATTTTGGGGTAACTTCAATGGCATGCATTGTGGTGCTGGCAGGTTTTTTTTGTGTCCTTTTTTTTTTAATATAGTTTGCAAGACAGTCTTACAGAATTTTGTTTTACATCTTGGGTTGTTTTCTCACTTGTACACTTTTAGAATAAGGAGTACTTTAAGAGTTTAATATTTTCTTCTTAAAGCTTCACATCCAGAAAAACATAATTTTTATTCCATACATATTTTCTGCCAGAACTTGTTCTGAGGTTTCTTGTCTGTCTTCTTGTGTGTGTAGGTTTGTTTTTCTCCCACATTTTCTCTACCACCTCTGACCCCCCTGCCTTTTTTCCTCCTCCCCTTCTTCCCCCACTCCGAGATGTTATCTGCATGCTAAGTCTGCAGCAGTTTAGGGGGAAAGCAGAAGTGTTCGGCTGTACTGAATACAGGACACCAAGGAGTTTGCAGAGGTTTGGAAAGAAGTTTATGTTACTTTTTAGTTGTGCTCTGAATGAAATTCCATTTCATTTTAGAGGGATTGCAGCTATAAAGACCTTAAAGAAGTGAATGACTTTAATCATTTAGTTAGGGAGGAAAAACAAAGTAATTTTCACTGTATTTTTCAGTTTGGGACTAGTGTATCTGAATGATTTGTAGCCAGTATGGATTAAATTGGCTGACTTTTATCAGAAGAATCAGGTTAGTATGTATTTGTTTTGTGTGATTAACTGTGGGAGGTATTTTCTGATAGTTTTTTGGAAGAAATTCCCTGGTTTTATAATTTCCATTCACTTCAAATACAGACCAGTTTGAGTTGCACTATTTTTAGAAGTAATTAAGCACGCCTCTCTTAAAAGCAAAACTCTTCACTTCATGATGTAAGAAATGTTGAGAGTAAAAGAGCAGCATAGTTACACTAATATGCCATTGTAGCATGTTCCCATCCTGTCATCTGGAAAATTAAATCAGGTTACAGCATGGATTAACATCTAGACTTGTGAGGAGGGGAAGGTAGTGTCTTAAATGCCATGAAATTGAACAATGGGATTATACAGTTCACAGCTAATTTCAATATTCTTCTGTATTTGGCTTTTTGTTGGACAAGATTCCGTAGGAGGAGGCAGTAATAGGTTTTAGAACTTGGAAACCTTCACATACTTACTAAAATACTAACGATAATAGCTTGAATATGGTTGAGTAATCAATACAATGCTCTGCATAAAGTGCATAGATGTGAGGTAGAACCTCTACTACTAGAGGGGAAAACTAAATATGTTAACAATGAAAACTGCAGTAACCTAGTGTGGAATCAATGGTTTGTGCTATCCATTTGCTGATACTCTATAGATGCATGGCAAAGAATCAAAACGCTGCTGTGACAGTGCAGAAAAGTTTTAGTCTTCTATCACTGAGGAATAGCATTGTCCTTTCGTACCCCTCTTCAAAATAAAAACTATGTTCAGTTACAAAAATTTCACATACTGTTCATATGAGAATTGCTTCAGTACTTTCCCTCAAAAGCACCTCTTAAAGTAGTTGCAAAGGAAACTGCTTAAAAAATAACCATGTGATCTATTTTGTATATGTTTTTCCTAACTGGTCCTCCCTAGAACAGGGTGTCCGTTGGAGTAATAAAGGCTAGTGGATCTCCAGGTCTTTGGGCAACCTAGATGTTATGGGCAGCAGCTGCTTTGTGTGGAGCTATATCCTCTGGGAAGAGGGCTTACAATGATGTGCATCAGGTTGGTAAGTGAACCCCTTCTGACTTCAGTGAATCTTGGAAATTCACTGAATCTTAGGAAATTCATATGACATGCAAAAGCTTTTTAAACCTGAGTGTAAACATGAGGAATAAAATTGCATTGACTTTTTTCTTAGTACACAGGGTTTTAATTTAAATTTGTGATGTATATGTATTTTATTGCACTTGCACCTGTACAAGAATAGTAGATTGCAGATCATGTGTTATATTTTAGCTTTATTTTGGAATGGCATTGTTTGTAAACTTTCTGCTTTATGCTTGTAACTTAAAATTTCCAGTGCTATATTTCAGCATGCTATTAATACTAATATACGGTCATTTTCCAGCAAAGTTTGTCAGCACTTGCTTTAGGCAGAAACTGAGCGGATCTTGTCATCTTTTGTGAGCTGAAACTACAAAATCAAGTGTAATGAAAGATGAACACAAGATATTAAGTTACTATCAACATACAAGTTCAGCTTGTAGCACAACTTGAGTTCATGTTTTGGGGTTTGAGAAGGAGCTCCATAATTCATGTGACTTTTTTTTTTTTTCTTTCTGTTGTTAACTTTCATTTTTTCTGTTCGTTGTTTTGCGATGTCTCCTTTTGCTGACCTCAGCTGAGCTTTTAATACTTTATAACTTTATAGATGACTGGTGCGCTGGAAATCTTCAAGCTCTGTTTGTCGCTGTACCTATGTAAGAGGTTGGTTAGAATTCAGTCTATCTCTTCCCTTGTTCTTTTGTCAGCAAATAGATTCCACTCTCCTGAACTTGAAAAAAGTATTTTACCTGTGTTTACTTTGCCTATGGAGTATTAAAGTAGGAAAATACTTGAGTGTCATTTCATTAGAAAGCCTGTGAAATACCTAGAGTAAGAGCGTTCACTGTGTTTTGAGTTGCAAAGGGTTTTCTTGCTGTCTGGAGATACAATGGAGCTACATCTAATTCTATTTGCATGCAGTGTGCAAAACAAACCACTGTTAGTAAAACTGAAGCATTCAAGTTCCTTTGGTTTTATAGGCAGAGTTGACAGTCAGTTATGTTCATGTCTTTACCCAGTATTTCACGTGAATGCTGACGCATATTTTACTGATACTGGTGGTGCTGATTGAAGCGGAGTCCTGAACGCTTGTTTGAGCTACTCTCCTGTATTCCTCTGTTTGTATGACAGTTTTCCCCTGTTGAGAATAATTTGTATATTGTGTCCATTGTGATTATTGGGCGCTTCGTGCTTATGCTTTCAATGGACTGGCTGGCCATACTGAGTAGGGTAGTGTTTGTTTTGTAGGTGTTTATATCTCATAAAGTCAGGTGTCTCAATGGCCACTATCTAAATGTATGTATTTATATAAATCCTCTGGGTTTAGTGAGGGTGCTCCAGCTTTGTGTAACTTCATGTAATGACCACGTAGAATTTAAATACAATTTTATTGTGTGCATATATGTAGGTAAGCGTAGTTGAAAACATCTTTCAAATGAACATTAGATCAACAATGAAGAATGGATAAAGTGATGAAAGCTGTAATAAGATGTGATGTAACTTCTTTTTCCATTGTGTAGTGTTTTCCAAATAAAGATACTGAAAGTTTAGGAAATATTTCCAGCCCATTTAAAAGCTGAAGTGATGGAGTACTTGTAAAAACATGAGGACATGCAAGTGTGTGGCTGCCAGGCATAATTTAAAGGTGGTTCTAACTGTAGGGTTACAGGTTATATGGACTAGCCATTCTGATGCTGTTATGAGATGTGTCATCAAAAGCAGACTATATACAATCTATATATCCGACTGCCTTAACGGGCATGTGACACCCAGTGCAATTCCACAAGGTGCTCATCCAGCTAAGTACATATTGCTGTTATTTCCACTGAAATTGGTGGATGAGAAATTAAGTTAATTTCATGCATTGTGAATGAAATTAAATTTCTCCTAATGTATACAGTTGATTGACATAGGAAGTTTTTGTTTAAAGACAACTTAGCTTATGAATCTATCGTGGCACCGGGAGATCCATTTTTTGGATGAAAATATAATTATAGACTGCATGCTTTGAGGACACGTTCATCTTGAACCTGTAGAAACTGACTCAGGTAGGGACTCTAATCATAGTGGCATCTTTTTCTAAATTATGGTAATGTTTAATCTGGAGAGTGTAATAGTACTATCTACATGAGGATTCAATTCACCAAAGCTCAGATTCAGACGTTGCTAGTTGCTTAGTCTTGAACACAACCATAGCTGCTTCAGTTGCTTGAAGTCTGCACAGCAAGCATCCAACAAATTTCCCCTGGTCTTCTTACTGAGCCTTGCAGTGTGTGTATTTTACTGTCTAATTTTAAAGAGGTAGAAATCATTTATCCTTTAGGATATAGATCAGTAGACAAGTAGAAGTGGAATGGTACTAGTTAAGAGAGATAGAAAAGACTATGTAATAGCAAAGTAAAAATTACATTGCAGCCAATAAGCTACTATATGGAAATGTTTAGAAACTCCCCATTTTGCACTACAGAATTGCTCATAAGGCCCATTTCAATAAGATCTATTACTTGTGGTTTTGTGGGGGTTTGGGTCTTTTTTTCTTTTTTCTTTCAATTTTCTCCTATTACCAAGCTCACTGAAGACACAAAAAAAGAAATAGATACTCTAAATATTTACTCTATATTATGACTAACTAGGCTGGATGACCTATAGGAAGGGTTCTTAAAAATGTGGCATACCTGCCTCTTGTTTTATGCAAACCACAGCAGCAAAAGATCATCCATCCTCGCTGCCTTTTCTCAAGGGAAGGTGGAGGCCAGCCTTCCGCCTTTAGATGTAGCCTGACCCAGCAGTGCTGGAGATGGCTGTCAGTAGCCCCGCTCCTGTGCAAGGAGAGGAAGCTATAGGGATGGACAGCAAAGATCTAAATGTTGCTCTTCTTGCAGCAAGGATGTATCGCAATTCTTTCCATGGCAAGAGCACGTGACAAAATTTTTGTTTTGCAAGCAACAGTTTTAAGCTAATTATAAAGTTGATCTGATTTTTGGTGCATTGTAAAGATCTTAATAACCCATGGTCTAATTTTTAACTAGTGTGTGTTTCCCCGAAAGACAAATATTCAGAAACACATAATTTCTGAAATAATTAAGGAACATAATTTTGTAGTAGATCAGTTAAACATTTAAGTGAATTTGAAAATTGAAATAACCTCCATTACTGGCTATTGATATTAAAGAAATGTTGAAGATATACATTCTGATGTAGTGATGGTGGGAGGGAAGTTATTGTTTGTTATTTTGTATTGGTAATCGCCATAACTGCATTTTAATTATCTACCGTGTTCTACGTCATAGACAATGGCTGTAAATGAGTCAATATTGAAAATTTTGTCAAATCCTGTTCAGTGTATAGCCTAGTCAACTGATGTACAAAATGTAGTGGTCCTTGTAAGGACCGTGAGGACAACAGAAATCTTTTGGTTTGTTGCTAAGCTGATTTATTTTGACTTTCCTGTGTTAGGGACATGTATGGAACAGGAAGTTTTTTTTCTGTTTATTTTATGCTGTGTTTTCTGTGGCCACTGCACTGTCTTATTTCTTGATGGCACATAAATTTTTGAGCGGCAGGAGGAAAAAAAATCCCAATTTTCTGTTAGAATGGACATATTTAAGTAAAAACTTGAAATGAAAGTTGATGTATATAGACAAAGCTAAAATTAAAACCAAAAGAGCCTAACAAAAAATCCTTGGTTGTGATTTTTAAGTTATTATTTAAGTGGTGTGTTGTTTGCTTTTAATGAAGAAGGTTTGTAAGGTGGCCTCTGAGGCAATAAATGCACCAGCATGTATTTATTTGCCTGTGATAACTTTCAGCTACCAGTGCATACGAGTGAATCTTAGTATCTTGCAAAGTGGTGCACAATGCACCTCTGTCTTCTTCACCTAGCAAGAACGGTGATCTTGCTAGGAGCTTTCGGGGTTTACATAAATGCTGACAAATAGGTTCCCATAGGCCTTCCTCCATGCCAGTGAGCTCCTGGAACACAGAAAGGCTTTCAAGATGCTAAGAAAACAGGAAAAATATGTGCTTACACACACACACAATTACTTTGTGTGACTAATCTGTTTTTTTGCATTTTTAAGGAATGGAGAATCTGGATTGCGATCTATGGAGGAATGTGTTTAGAGCAAATACACTATGTCCTACTGTATGGACACATACAATATAGCAAACACACTATGTATTGGGACGCTTTATGCCCCAATTTAATTCCTCATTTCCTTAAAAAACAGTAAATGATAAAATGCTGTGTGTGTCAGTATGTGTATATATATTTCTATTAAGTTTGAGAGCAATAGGTCAATGTGGGGGGAATGTCAGTATCATGTTCCAGACACCGTTACAGATTTCTTAAGCAGTATCATGTACTTGAATTTACAAATTCATTTCTTTCATTGATTTGTCTTTTCTGTGAAATCTGGAAAGTTGAGGCTCAAATAATTAATTCTAAAAATATTTAAGAATATGCATCCTAATAGATGTTGCATAGTTTCATCTTAGCACTGACACTGTGCTTGCTTTGGTGAAATATGAAACTGTGTTGTCCTGTTAATTGTTACTTGTGTGTAAAGGGCTGTTCATGTGAGTTCAGCTGCTCCCATTTGTTGGCATGTTTGGAATACATGTAGTTGGTTTACTACACTTACCTGCATACAGATCTAAGAATTTTCAAACTAAGTCTTTAAAATGCAATTCCCTGCTTTCTATTTCTATTTTGTTGTGCGTAGGTAGAAGGCTTTGCTCATATGCATATGTAAAATTTGATATATTGTGTATGTAATTGTGTGTAATGATGAAATGTTAAAACTAAGCATCTGATGGTCTGGAAAAAGTTAGGCTAGAAAATTTATTAACATACAGTCTTGTTGTACTCCTAATGTAAAAAGAATACACCTTAATAAAAAGTTTGCATCTGCTAGCAATCGCCAATCAACTAATCTATTGCTAAAAGTAAACTTTGCCAATGAGAAATCTGGGGTGGGACTATTCTGAAATAACCGTGTTTAGTGTACGTGTCAGAAAAATGCCTCTTCCCCTCAAGCCTCAGCTACAATGCAGTGTAGCAATAACTGAGGAGCAGAGGTGGTGTATGCAACTTCACTCCCTACATAATGATCAGGATTTGTGTAAACAGTGTATAGCAAGTCAAGTACCTGGTAACAGTGTACCAGTGAGCCAGGCCTCGTACAACCAAACCCATCTCATTGCACGAAGGGAAGAACCTGTGTAGGATGCCAGTTGATTTTTCTGTGCCTTACACTTTATTCTGAGCTCTTTTGAGTTTGTTGTATGGTTTGTTTTTTGGCTTTTGTAATTAAAAAAATTCTTTCTAGAATGGAATCTGGTCTTCTCAGCTGTGTTCCGTTGAAAAATGGATGGCTTTGAAGAGTTCTGTTTCAAATAGGTCGTCATACAAATAATTTCAGTCATGATATTTTGTTGTTTTATGAACATCTCTAATTAAATTTAGGGAATACTACCATATTATTTATCCTGACAAGCCAAAGGAATAAGGGCGTTGCATCAGTCTTGAATGCTTTCTAATCTGAAGCATTAAGGGTTCCAGGGCTACATTAATTACCCCTTTCAAATTCTGGATAAATATTTTTTGTTTTCTAGTGAGTGTACCTTAACATTAATATAAAGTAATTTTGAGAAATTTGTAATCTGGTATCACTGAAAACATCTACGGAAGTTAATCGATGCAGTGTCTGTAGCTGGCAAAACTAGTTATCTGATTACAAACAAAATCTAAGTGCATTTGTTAACTATTTTCTGGTGACAAGCCTACTGGGCAAATTGCAGCCAGAAAGATACTGCGCAAGGTAACAGCCTAAAGTTCAGTGTAGCACCAGGACATCTCTTACAAAATAATTTATATAGAAATATATATTTACATATGTGTGTGTGTGTATACGCATGTGTATGTGCACACAGATATTTATGGTTTCATGTGTTTTATGTGTGCATGTTTTATATACAATTTTTGTCTTTCTGGAGGAGGGTAAAGGGAGAGCCTTGAAAAGTCCTTCCCTGCTCTTATCAACATAGCAGCCCCAGCTGCCCTTCTTGGATCCCCTGCCAGGGTTGCTATCATCTTCTGATCAAATATTAATGTGTGATTCTCTGCTTGCTCACTAATCCAAAGCCAATTAATATTATCTGTCAATTATTTACAGATCCTGAGGTGCGGAGGCAATTCCCAGAGGACTACAGTGACCAGGTTTGGAATGCGTAATTAATTTTTTACATGACAAAATTTATTTCAGGGTTGTTCAACATATTATTGCTGCTCTTTTTACTGAAAGAGATAAATGCATTCTTAGAAAGAAAAAGAAACTGTAATTAGGAGCAGAAGAATAAAATTTTTTCACATTTAAAGCAGAAAACGGAAGAATTTGGGATCTCATAAGGTTGTTTTACAATCTAGTTTTTACAAGTGAACATGAGAGTGGGAAGGAAGGAAAATTGATTAATAAATTTCACTTTTTGCCTTCAGGTGCCACAGCCTGCAGTTCATTTGGCAGTCCTCACTTCATTGTCTGAAAGGTTTATAGCTATATTTAACTGGGCACCTGGCACTACAGTACATTTTTAAAATTTTTGCTGGATCGTGCAGTCTCTAGTCTGCTTCAGAAAGATGGTATAAAAATATGATTGTGCAGGTAGAACACACAGGTAATTATCATTTAGTCTGTGCACAGATGGAATCTGGGTTTTTTTGCAGAATCTCTAGCTGACTTTGAAATTACCAGCTTCAAGTTACCTTGTATTTTACTGTGTCTCATTAGCAGTGGATCGGGGCAGGGGTCAGAGGTTAGGGAGAGGGGATTATTACTGTGGTGTCTATAAGTACTACTGGAGTTAATGCGCTGCTATTGTTTGTCGGCATTTAGGGTAACTGCTGCATCTGGGTTGTGAGTGCAAGCTGATTTCTTGCACCTTTATTTCTGGGAAGCGCTGAAGTTATGGCATTGTATAACTATTTAATATAACAATAAATTTTGCCTCAGTGAGTCTCTGGTATTGAGTTAGGGTCAGCAGAGCTATTTTACTTCAGATCCTTTCCCTCTCATTACATTTTCATGCAATGTCAAATTTTGTGGCATTTGGACTAATGCATTTAACAAATTATTAGACATGATAGCTCATCAGGGCCAGAACAAATGTTTTGATATTTGGCTGTAATCAGTCTATGCAGTGCCCTTGTCCAGGGCTTCTGGGTGCTTTTGAGG